>NC_143482.1:7799035-8399035 GCF_027475165.1 Benincasa hispida | reverse complement strand
GGTTTACTATTGTATGTGTGTTGCATGGTCACATAGCATGAACGCATCCTAGGAAGTGTTAGCCGAACCTTTCTCAACCCGTTCACCGCATACTCATCGCATCTTCCGCTTTATCAGCTCTTTTCGAAACTTCGCCACATTTGTTTATTTTTATTACCACAAACAACAAACCAACCAACTATTTGAGTTACCGGTTATCGCAAAGTCTTCCTGAAAATTACCACCGCATACCATTTTCCCAAGTCCTTGAGTTCGACCCTGGACTTACCAGGAAACTCAGTGGGGTTTATACTTGGATTCCATTGAGAAAACTTGTTGCTCAACGCAATTCCATCACTGCATTTCATTCCATATTTTCACCGCATAAAATAACGCATCAAGTTTTTTGCGCCGTTGCCGGGGACTTCGGCAAATTAGTGTGCTAACGGTAATTTTTCTGATTTCTTTGCAGACTCTCAATCTATGGAAAATTACGACCTGGAAATTGAGAAAACATTTCAACGCAGACTAAGAGACAACCGCCAACAAAAAGAGAGAACACCAAGAATGGCGGAACAACTGGAAGAAAGGGTCGCAAACACGAACAATATTATGGCCAACCCTATCCTTCTGGCGAATGACAACAATAGACCCATTCGGGACTATGCATCGCCCAACCTCTACGACTTCTTGTAGGATCTAAAGGCAACACTAGGGGGGGGGTGAATAGGGTTGACTACCAATTTTTTTTTCTTTTTTTTAAAAAATAATTTTATCTTCAAACAATGCTCAATAAAGTTAACCCACTATTTAATTAAAGAAAATTTATGTAAGATAAAACTTAAATCATGCAAGCTATGATAACTTCAAATTTAAAGACAATTTAATAAAGGATACATTTAAATGACACACTAAAAATTAAATCATGCAATTTGAGAAGATTAAAAAAAAATAACTAAGACAAGAAGCAAAAAATTGAAAACAAGAAATAAAATAGACAGAGGAAGAGAAAACACCGGGAATTATAGTGGTTCGGTAAATTGCCTATTCCACTCTCCAAGACTCCTTGGGTATTTCACTAAGTGATCCTCTTGCAGGTGAGAACCAAACCGACACATGACCCTTTTTTTCTTAGGCTAAAGATGTAACATCTCGCACCTTTTATTTATTAATAATGTAATTTTTCCCTTTTCAGTAATTGTCCTTAGTAGAAGGGCACGTTTGGAATTTTTGAATTTAAAGTATAAGTGCGAGGATTTAAGTGTTGGCGTGGAAATTATTCAAATTCTTTTCAATTGTAAAATTCAATTTGGAAATTTATGGCAAGAATTTATTTTCTTGGAAAAGGAAATAAATTTAAATGGTATAAGGTGGAATAAGGAAAAGATTTAATTATAATTGTACTATTTTTCTTTTATTATTATTATTTTTTAAAAAAATAAAAAATAAAAAGAAGAACCCTCTCCCTCACGCCTCACTCTCACGCGAACCCCCCCTCGTTTTTCTTCTCCTTCACCGCAAGCGCCAGTCAGACGCCCCGTTAGTCGCTCCACTCCAACCCCCGGTCAGATGTGCCGCCAGTCGCCCAAATCCTACCGGTCAGATGCGCCGGCAGTCGCCTAGCTCTAGCTACGCCTCCCTACCGTCTTCACGCCGACTACCGCCCTCTGTTCATCGTCCGCCACTGCCGTGGTCTTGCTCTCGCTGGATTCTCAAGATTTGTGTAAGATTGGGTCCCTTTAGGTGAGTTTCCATGGTTTTTCTTGAACATATTTGTTACCTATTAAGTTTTGGCTTCATGTTGTTAATATTCATCACATGTCGGTGTCATTCGTCATTTGTTCAGCAGATTCGAGTTCAGTATTAGGTGGTTTTGGATTGTATTGATTTGGATGGTTTCAAGTGATTTGGATTTCAAACCACATCTTGGGTAACAATATTTTGGTTTAAATTTGGTAAGTTTGGAGGTTTCAAAACCATTTTTGTTTTAGTTGATGTTGCTGTAAAATTTGGACTTAGAACCTTAATAATGGTTTCTGTTTAGGCTGCCTTTGTTTGCAAAGTTTGGGAGCAAGTTCAGCTTAAACTCCAGCTTTGGGACTTTGATCCAAGATTATTCCATTCTAAGGAGAAGATAATCTTATTGGTTATTTTGGGCTTAAGTCTGAGGTAAGTAATCTTACCACTGGAACTGCCCACGGGCCAGGCTTTAGTTGTATGCTAGCATGATGAGTGTATGCTATGGTAAATGTTAGCATGTTGATTGATAGTACGACCTGAATCAAAGTATGTTATGGCACGAGTTCTGATTTCTTTAAATATACACCTAGGCACTTGATTGTTAGTATGAGGTGGTATGTGTTTCCATATGTTGATATCTGATCTGCTGATGTTGAGGCATACTTGTATGATGTGGATCTATGATGTTAAGGTATACATGAATGTTGTAGAATATGTTGTTAAGGATTATGTGGTAGAGCCATGGTATCGAGGATTACATGTATGTCATAGATTCGTACGGTGTTGATTTTTTGAATGTTGAGGCTGTGTGAATGTCCTCACTGATTAGTTAGATGCTCACCAGTTTGTTTTCCTTCAGGATTCACCATTTTTGTGTTTCCTTCGGGATTCACTAGTTTTGTGTTTCCTTTGGGATTCACTAGTTTTGTGTTTCCTTTGGGATTCACCAGTTTTGTGTTTCCTTCGGGATCCACCAGTTTTGTGTTTCCTTCGGGATCCACCAGTTTTGTGTTTCCTTCGGGATCCACCAGTTTTTGTCTCCTTCGGGATTCACCAGTTTGTGTCTCCTTCGGGATTCACCATTTTGTGTCTCCTTCGGGATTCACCAGTTTGTGTCTCCTTCGGGATTCACTAGTTTGTGTTTCTTATGGGATTCACTAGAGGTAGTGGGCATACTTAACTACAGTAGGATAGGATTCAGTCTCTTACCTGTTTCAAGTGTGTATATGTGCCATAGGTGGGTATCTAGAGAACATAGATGCCTAGCCTGACCCTAGTGGTGGGGTTACTTACTGAGTATTTCATACTCATTCTTTCTTATGTTGATGTTTCAGGTAAGAGTAAAGATGCATCGGTGATGGCGTAGCAGAATTCATGATCGTGCCACTGGGACTAGTTTTTACGCTTCCGCATCATGAAATTTAGAGTCCTTATTTTTTTCCCTCAATGTTTAGTTTTACTATTTGAAACTTATTATTAAGGATTGTTTTTTTTTTTAACTTTTAATAGTCTTTACGAATTATGGGTACCCTACTATTGTTTTAATAATTGCATTTAACAAATGGCTTTTGAACTTCTCTTGTTTATTTAGCATTTATTTCAACATAACTGAGCGTCGTTTCAAATCCTATTCATGCATTTATTTTAGTAACGGCCTTACCTAAGTCCTAGGGGGTCAGGTCGTTACAAAAGAGAAAACCAAGATCCTTTTTACTGGTTCAGAATCAAACCAATTTCTTTTTCTCACAACCCAAGGTGTACCAACACCTTAATACAATTACCAAAAATTAAAATAAAACCTCACAATATTACCTCTTGAAGGCTAAATACACAAGTTGAGCACTCAGAAAAAACTCACAAAAATAACTCTAGGCCAATTTAGGAGCAAGGAGGACAAGAATTTGAGAGTAGACAGAATTAAGAGCTTAAGACTTGATAGCTTTTGGTGTGTCAATGAAGAATAAAATCAAGTCGAATTTATAGGCGAAGGGGATAAATTTTGGCCATTGGATATGATTGCAAAAGAAAGGTGGAGATTGAATAAAAATATAAAAGGAAAGGATTTGAAAAGGAATTTTGAAAGATTGGAATTATTGAGATTTGGAGAATAAAAAGGATTTAAAGGATGAAAATTTAGGAAGGAAATCAAATTTGAAAAGGCTGAAATTTTGTGAGAATTTGGAGAAAATTGGATCAGGAAATTAAACAAAAATAAGAAAATAAAAATGAAAATAAAAAAAGCCGGATGATATGGGCACCACGCGCACAGGGGAGGAGATTGAGCGTCACGCGCCGCATTCTATGAAGAAACCACAGGCACGTGTGGCGCACGCGTGCGTTTATGTGTGAAGTTGGGTGGCCGCCACTTGTCATTATCTCGTTCGTCCACGGTCGCCACGTCACTGCCACATCATGTGCCACATCAGCAAAAAGTGACCGGTTAGAGCGTCACGTCATCCACCATGTCAGCTGCCACATCATCGATATTGACCGTTTGTGTGCCATGTTAGCTGCCACGTCGGATGACATGTCAGCAAGGTGTCACGTGTCACTGCCACGTTGGATTTCCTCTCCAATCTTCTTTTGCTTATAACTTTCTCGTTTGAACTTCGATTTGAGCGATTCAAATTGCTTTGGAATCGTCTTTCCGAGTTCTACAAGATAGTGACTCTAAAACACTGAAAATGTTTGTACAAAAAATCTGAGTTTGTTATCATCAAAATACTTGGTTTGATTGAAGCCCTAAAGCTAACAATCTCCCCCTTTTTGATGATGACAAACCACCATAATACCAAAAATAATTCTCCCCCTTTTGTTATCAACAAAAAGATATACAAGTGATTTTTATTCCCCTTAATCATACAAATAATGCTCCCTCTAAATAAATTATAACACATAAATTCATAGAAATATAAATAATGCTCCCCCTATCAAACGTAATTAGGCAATTCTAATATACCAAGTGCAAGTCTATTTTTACAAAAGGCTTCTTCATTTAATGCCTTTGTAAGAATATCAGCTACCTAGTTCTCAGTATTAACATAATTAATGACAAAATTCTTATTTTGCACATGCTCTCGAAGAAAATGATGTCTAATATCTATATGCTTTGTTCTAGAATGTTGAATGGGATTTTTAGTTAAATTAATTGAACTAGTATTATCACAAAAGATTGGTACTTGTTCAAAATTTAAACCAAAATCACACAACGTTTGTTTCATCCATAAAACTTGAGAAAAACAACTAGCAACAACAATATATTCGGCCTCAGTGGTAGATAATGCAACAGAATTTTGCTTTTTACTAAACCAAGATACTAAAGAACTACCTAGAAAATGACATGTTCCACTAGTACTTTTTCTATCAGTTAGACTACCAGCAAAAGCAGCATCAGAATACGCAATCAAATCTAAAGATTCATTTTTAGGAAATCAACGGTACCAAGCAAATATTTAAAAAATTTTTTACAGCATGCAAGTGCGATTCTTTAGGACATGATTGAAATCTAGCACACATGCATACATTAAACATAATATCAGGCGTACTCGCAGTTAAGTAAGGCAAGGATCCGATCATATCTCTATAAGCTTTAATATCTACGTTTTTACCTTTTTCATCCTTATCAAGCTTTGTAGTGGTACTCATCGGGGTCTTTGCTACTTTTGCATTATCGAACTTAAACCTTTTGAGTAGATCCCTTGTGTACTTCTCTTGATTTATGAAGATTCCATCCTCAAGTTGTTTAATTTGAAGCCCAAGGAAGAATTTAAGTTCTCCCATCATGCTCATTTCAAACTCACTATGCATACACTTAGAAAATTCTTCACAAAGAGAAGAGTTAGTAGCACCAAATATAATATCATCAACATAGATTTGCACTGATAAAATATCATTATCTTTAATTTTGATAAAAAGAGTAGTATCAATAAGTCCCATTTTAAAACCATTTTCTAGCAAAAACTTACTCAAACGGTCATACCAAGCTCTAGGAGCTTGTTTAAGACCATAAAGTGCTTTATTTAATTTTAAAACATGATTTGGATTATCAAAGCTTTCAAAAATAGGAGGTTGTTCAACATACACTTCCTCCATTATGACACCATTTAAGAAAGCACTTTTTACATCCATTTGAAATAAAGTAAAATTCTTATGAGATGCAAATGCAAGCAACATGCGAATAGATTCTAATCTAGCAACATGAGCAAATGTTCCCTCATAATCTATTCCTTCTTCTTGACTATAGCCTTGAGCAACTAGTCTAGCTTTATTTCTAACAATATTACCATATTCATCCATTTTATTTCTAAATATCCATTTAGTACCTATAACAGGATGATCACTAGGACGCGGGACTAGTTCCCACACATTATTTCTTTCAAATTGATTTAATTCTTCTTGCATAGCAATTAACCAGAACTCATCAGATTCAACATCTTTAAAAGACTTTGGTTCAATTTGAGACACGAAAGCAACATTATTTAAGGAATTTAAAGAAGAGCGAGTTCTTACCCCTTGAGATACATCACCTATTATTAACTCCTGAGGATGGTGAGTGGAGAATCTCCAATCCTGAGGGAGGGATTTTTCTGGTTCTTTCTGAGATTCATTTGATACTGTTTCCCTATCTTTAATACTAAGATCTTCAACAGGTATTTCTAATTCATCATTAACAGAAACTTTATTAGTGGCAACATGTGTTTCATCAAAAACAACATTCATTGACTCTTCAAGTACATGAGTTCTTTTATTAAAAACTCTATATGCTTTACTACATGTAGAATATCCTAAGAATATGCCAATGTCCGTTTTTGACTCAAACTTTCCAAGTTTCCCTTTGTCTTTCAAAATAAAACATTTGCAACCAAAGACTTTGAAATAGCTAATATTTGGAGTTTTATTATTAAAAAGCTCATAAGGATTTTTTATCTAAAACAGGTCTTATTAAAACACGATTCATTACATAAGATGCAGTATTAACAGCTTCAGCCCAAAAAGATTTTGGTAAATCATATTCATTAAGCATGGAGGTAGATAATTCTTGTAAAGATAGATTTTTCCTTTCTACAACACTATTTTGTTGAGGTGTTTTTGGAGAGGAAAAATCATGAGAAATTCCATTTTCTTCATAAAAATTTTCAAAAGAAGCATTTTCAGATCACTTCTAATTTTCGAAATCATAAAGCCTTTTTCATTTTGAATTCTTTTTGAAAAGCTAATAAAAGATTTTAAAGCTTCATCCTTATGAGATAAAAATAAAACCCAAGTAAATCTCGAAAAATCATCAACTATAACAAACGCATAATGTTTTCCATTTAGACTTGCAACTCTAGTAGGTCCAAAAAGGTCCATATGTAACAGTTGCAAAGGTCTAGAAGTAGAAACCATTTTCTTTGGTTTGAAAGAAGACATAGTTTGTTTACCCATTTGACAAGCATCACAAACTTTATCTTTTTCAAAGTTTAATTTTGGAAGACCTCTAACAAGGGATTTCTAGAAATATTTGAAATTAAATGCATGCTAGCATGACCTAACCTTCTATGCCATAACCACGAATCTTCATGCAATGTAGATAAACATTTATTTTCTACTATAAGACAATCTAATAGATTAATAGTATAAACATTTTTATCTCTATTTCCTACAAACAGAACTTTTCCATCACGTGAATTTTCTATTGTACAATTTTTATCACTAAAAATTACTCTATATCCTTTATCACATAATTGACTAATACTTAATAAATCATGCTTTAAACCATCAACCAACAAAACATTTTCAATAAGAAAATTCGAACCGTTACTAATATTACCTTGGCCAACAATCTTACCCTTTTTATTGTCACCGAAGGTAACGTATCCTCCATCTTTCTTTTCTAGGTATGTGAATTTTGTGTGGTCTCCAGTCATATGTTTTGAACATCCACTGTCCAAGTCCCACTTATTCTTTATGGATCTCAAACATAACTGAGAGAATTAATTCTCAAGATGTAACCTTAGGAACCCAAATGTTTTTGAGTCCTTGGGGGTTAGCTAACAAAAATTTAGGAATCCATCTCTTTTCATTCATAATATTGATTTTTCTTAAATTGCATGCATAAGCTTTATGACCATGTTTTCCACATGCATGACAAATAATAGAACCTTCTTTGACAAAGTAGTTTGTAAATTTCTTTTGTTTTTGGTGAGGTTTATAACCTAAGCCACTTTTATCAAATATGCATTGTTGCTTACCCATCATGATATCTAAATTCTTTTTCCCATTTGTAAACTTTAAAAGAGTAGCTGAAATATCTTCATTTTTATTTTCTAATAATTTGTACTCTTCTTTAAAAGCATGCAAATTTGATTTAGATAAATCTAGATCTTTTCCTAATGTCTCATTTTTCTCTTTTAGATTATCTATCTCAATTAATAAATTATTATTTTCAAGAGCTAATTTAGCATTTTTCTTCCTAAGAGACATATATTTGCAACCCAGTTTTTCAAATTCAATTTAACTTCATTATATGCATCAATGAGCTCATCAAAAGTAAGTTTTTCAGGACTTAGCTCATCATCATCGTCATCGTCGTCTCCAAAAGCCATAACGCACAGATTTGCTACTTCTTCCTCGCTTTTAGATTCGCTTTCATCGCTTTCGTCCCAAGTTGCTTTCATGGCCTTCCTGCTCTTCTTTGAAATGACTGTTCTTTGAGGACAGTCCTACTTCACGTGTCTGACTTTTTGCATTCATAACAGATGATTGTATCTCTGTTGCTCTTTTCTCCTTTGCCTTCTTGATTGTTGACTTTCTTTGAGAAGTTCCTTTTCCTAAAATGCTTTTTGAACTTCTTGGTCAAGTAAGTGAACTCCTCATCATTTAGTTCAGCTTCAGTTTCAGAGTGCTCTTGAACTTGAGTGGACTTTAATGCGAGGCTCTTCTTCTTTTTGACATCTTCTTCCATATTGGCCTTCATGATTATCTCATGTGTCATGAGAGTTCCAACGAGCTCCTCCAGTGGAAGTTTTGAGAGGTCTTTTGCTTCTTGGATCGCCATCACCTTAGCTTCCCAACTCTTAGGCAATGATCGAAGAATTTTTTTCACATTTTCAGAGGTGGTATAAGATTTTCCTAATCCCTTCAAAGCATTAACAATATTCGTGAACCTAGTAAACATTTCAAATATAGTTTCATTTGCATCCATTTTAAACAATTCATAATTATGAACTAACATGCTAATCTTTGACTCTTTAACTTGATTAGTTCCTTCATGAGTTACTTCAAGCATATCCCAAATTTCTTTAGCAGAATTACATGCAGAGACTTGATTAAACTCATTAGAACATAAAGCACAAAACAGACAGTTCGTGGCTTTAGCATTAATAGAAAACTTCTTTTTATCTTCATCATTAAACTCTTTTTCTTCCTTAGGAATATCTTTATTATCAACTATCTTAGTAGGAATTAAAGGACCATTAGAAATAATTTCCATAGATTATAGTCAATAGAAATCAAATAAATTCTCATCCTAGTTTTCCACCATGCATAATTATTTCCATCAAACAAAGGTGGCCTAGTGGTAGATTGACCTTCACCATACCCATTTATTCTAGTAGTTGTTATAAGCTCAAACAATTAAGTTTTTCAAAAAAAGAAAAGAATATAATAATTTTTTTTAAAAGTTTTTTGTAAAGAGAAATACTTTTCCAAAATTTGGATTTTAATCAAAAAGATTTCAAAGATTAAGAAGTAGAGAAAAAAATAAGGTTTTAATAACCAATTTTCAAGAAAAAAATTTCTAATGAAAACGGCTTTTAAAACTCAATTTTCCAAATTTTTTGCAAAAATTAGAAAAAATTCCAGATTTAATAAGATTAGAAAAACAGAATGTAAAATCAAGAAAAAAAATTACAAAACCTTTTTGAAATAAGAAAACCGAGCTACCCGCTCTGATACCAATTGTAGGACTTAGTTACCCGCTCTGATACCAATTGGAGAAAATTGGATCAGGAAATTAAAGGAAAATAAGAAAATAAAAATGAAAATAAAAAATAGCCAGATGATATGGGCACCACGCGCATAGGGGAGGAGATTCAATGTCACGCGCCGTATTCTGTGAAGAAACCACAGGCATGTGCGGCGCAAGCGCGCTTCCATGTGTGAAACTGGGTGACCGCCACTTGTCATTATCTCATTCGTCCACGGTCGCCACGTCACTGCCACATCATGTGCCACGTAATCGCCACGTTAGTAAAAAGTGATCAGTTGGAGTGTCACGTCATTCGCCATATCAGCTACCACATCATCAATATTGACCGTTTGTTTGCCACGTCAGCCCCCACGTCGGATGCCACATCAGCAAGGTGCCACGTGTCACCACCACGTTAGATTTCCTCTCCAATATTCTTTTGCTTATAACTTTCTCGTTTGGACTCCAATTTGAGTGATTCAAATTGCGTTGGAATCGTCTTTCCGAGCTCTACAAGATAGTGATTCTGAAACAATGAAAATATTAGTACAAAAAATTTGAGTTTGTTATCATCAAAATACTTGGTTTGATTGAAGCCCTAAAGCTAACATTTCTCTCCAGGAATCATGAGGCTAGCGTTAGACGGATCTAGGTTTGAATTGAAGCCGATAATGTTGCAGATGATTCAGGCTGCTGGGCAGTTTGGAGGGAGGCATGGCGAAGACTCGCACGTTCACCTCCAGAGCTTCATAGAAATCTGCAACACTTTTGTGTTCCCGAATATCTTTGCCGAAGAAGTTCGACTAACTCTGTTTCCATTTTCTTTGTGTGATCAGGCAATAAAATGGGTATATTCTCTCAAACCGGGGGAGATAACCTTGTGGGAACAAGTGGTCGAAAAGTTTATGAAGAAGTATTTTCCACCAACTGAGAATGCCAGGAGAGGGAAATTAATAACAAATTTTGAACAAGAAAATTACGAATCACTCAGCGATGCTTGGGCGAGGTTTAAGCGGCTGGTGAGAGACTGTCCACATAATGGCTTACTAGACTGCGTGCAGATGGAGATTTTTTACCAAGGACTGAATCCCTCTTCACAGACCACTGCCAATGCGGCAGCCGCTGGTGGTCTGCTAGACAAAACATATGAGAAGGCTAAGAATATCCTCGATCGCATCTCTAAAAATCACGAGGACTGAAGAGAGAGCGATCGGAGATTGAGCATAAAAGATAATGATGCAAACAACGGGGCCATCGCATCCCTTCAAAATCAAATAACTGCGATGATGAGTTTGATACAAGGCATCGCAATTAACAGCACAGGAGTGAAGAAAAGGCAGGTCAACGCAATTGCTCAAACGACAGCAAGTTGTGTCATTTGCGGAGACGCTCATTCGATGGAGGAATGTCCAACTAACCCGCAGTCAGTATGCTTCATAAAGAATAATCCTTATTCTGATACATATAACCTCGGGTGGAAAAACCACCCAAATTTTGCGTGGAAAAATCAACAACAAAACTTCCAACTAGTGGCGTAAAAAGGAGGGCCACTCGGATTCTTTCTGCAAAACAACGGTCCAACGCATAGTCAAGCTAGCAGCTCGCAAACACCACAATCTTCATCCTTAGAGATTGAAGCAGTACATTGAGAAAAAATGAATTAGTACTTCAGAATCAAGCAACGTCCATTCGAAATCTCGAACTTCAGCTAGGAAAATTGCGGGCAAGCTAAAAAATAGACCGCAAGGAGCGTTACCGAGCTCAACTGAGCTTCCTCACAATGCTGGGGGTATCGGGAAGAAAAATACTTAGCAGTCTTCTTGCTAAGCGACAACATGACTGAGGAGGTAGGGGAGAAGCCCATCGCGACCAACTTGAATACGGTGACCACCGGGGACCCATTGACTTATAATTTGGAAAAGCCCAAGAAAATGAACCCCAAAGTTGCGTCCACCCTCAAGCCTTCAGAATATGAGACAGAAGAAGTCCAGCTGCCACCAGCTCCGCAAAGATTAAAATAGAAACAAAATGATGAAGACAAGATCACAACAGTGGCAACAACATAAAATGCTATGATCCCACCAAAAATGTGCGACCCAGGAATCTTCATGATACCATGCTCCTTTGGAGGGGTTTATAGTGGCCAAGCAATATGTGATCTTGAGGCAAGTATAAACATAATGCCACTATTAATCTTCAAACGATTGAGTATTGGCACACTCACGCCCATGACAGAGACTCTCCTGCTTGCGGACAGATCCCGAATACATCCTCAAGGAGAGCTAAAAAATGCCGCAATCTCAATTGATAAATTCATCTTGCCGGTAGACTTCCTAATTTTGGATTATAAAGCAGATGAAGATGCACCCATCATATTGGGACGACCATTCCTTTCGATCGGTCGCGCTCAAATTGATGTGCGCAAGGGGGACATTGTAATGAACATTCATGGGGAAAAGCTCTAGATTAAGGCAATCAAGATCCCAGAGGACAAAGAAAAGAGGGAAAAGGCACCGTGGATGTGAAAAGACCAGCTTGGAATAAGCAATCCCTAAGTTACTATATAACTCAACCTCATCAGGGACGCAACTCTTTTGAATATCCTTTTTCCTGCATCAATACTTCATGAACTTTCATCATACTTGTTATTATCTATTATCGCAATTACTTTGTGTTATTTGCACTTTTCTTATTCTAAAAAAAAATTGCGATCCTGTTGAACGATGACGGTAAAACATTTTGTTTTGTTTAAAATCATTTAACCCTCTCAATGTTTTCTTGCAATAATCGAGGTGAACGATTGCAGAGGCGCCACACGAAGACACAACTACTTCATTCTGTCACCGCAATCCAAAAGAAGAAGATCGCTGCAAAGCAGGATGCGTCAACAAACAATGCGGCGATAGCGTAAATTTGGGGGTTGTATTCTTCCTTAACTTTATTCCAAATTTTGCACTATCACATTGCATTTTAATTTTGCAAGTTTTATCAATGCATCCTCTTTGATTACCGCAATCATTTAACATCGATAAATTTAGTAAGTCACCACATGTTGTCTCTTTGTCAATTATGATTTCAATGATGAAACACATGCTTCTATTTTTTTCATATATCCTAGAGTCAACTTAATCTTAGAAAAGTCACCTCATGAAATATTTCTAGAAGTTAGAGGTCTGCTAGCTTTCTTTCAAACTCTCTTTACGTAGCTTCCTAAGAACAACACATGAATTCTTTCAATCTTTTGGCAATGAGGACATTGCTGCATTTTAAATTTGGGGGTGAGGTATTTATTTTTTAACCTTGCTATTTTTAGTTCTTAAGAAAAATTGAGAATAACAATTCCACTATCAACGCAATGGGGAAACCCATGTTCATAAGAGTTAAGTTGTGAAGGGTACTTACTCATAGTTGGATGTCCGCATGACACACGTGGGGGCAAGCCAAAACGAAAGTAGGTCACCAGGATCAATGCATAAATAAATGACCGCAACTCCGCTGCCGAATAGGTATGAGTTTAGTCTAAGAAAGAGCGCTTTTCTCGTAGTTGGATGTTCGCATGACACACATGGGGGTAGGCCAAAACGAAGGCGAGGTACTTGGATCAGCGTAAGGTCATAAAAAAAGTAATAATAATGTAAAAAATATGCAAGGATAAAAAAAATCATTTGACACCCCAGTTAAAAAGTTTTTTTGAAATAAATCATGCAATGTCCCGGAATTTAGTAAAGTCCTTTTGAAGGTTAAACTTACAGTCCCTAGGTTTTAGAAATATTTTAAGAAGAGACTTGAATAAAAATGAAGGAAATTTTGGTGTATAATATTTGAATGAAGTATCCTTGAGAAATCTAGGAAAAGATATTGCGGTCGACTTGCTAAAGGAAATCTTTAGCTTATGCTTGAGGACAAGCATTGTTTAAATTTGGGGTGTGATAACGGGTAGAAATGAATGTTATTACAATGCTAAGTTATTAAACAATGAAGATTTGTGTTGATAAAATATGATAGATTGCGTCCAAAAAACATTAAGTTGATAACATTGCGGTCGCATGCATTCATCGCATAGAAACAGTTAATTTTTGTATTTTTATGCAGAATATGCGTTGACGCAAGGCGAAAAGTTCGATCACAAGAAATCAACAATCGAGCGCAGCATTACCACAAGGTTTTGCGATGATTTGTGCTCACAAACATCTGCTCAAGAAGGATTGCCACATAGAGCCGGTGCAACTTGGTGGGCGCATCTAGGTGAAAGGCATAATTAATCATGATGGGACAGAAAGTTAATGACGGTTGAATCCAAATTAAGTTGACAAGCCGCTAATAACAAGTACACTCAGCTTTTCGGTGACAAATATTCGGCGCATCAGTCAGAGAATTAAAGCCATCCCATCTGTGCAATCATATGAGAGAAGCCGCCTTTCTCCCTGAAGCTCTATAAATACCGAAGACATCCTTCAGAAAACAAGTTCAGCTAGTTCAGCAAGTTCGGATACTTAGATAATTTTCTCCATAATTAGAATAGCCTTGTCCATAGTTTTCCTTTTTATTTTAAGGCGGAGTGAGAGAAGGGAAGAGACGTCGGAAGATCGCTCAGGGCAACTCGAGAGAGATCCCGGAGGCATAGAAAGCAAAGAGCAGGCCAACTCTCGCGAGTGCGACCCTATCTTTTGAACAAGAGTAGAAAAGACAGTGTAAAAGTCTTGGAAGCAAGAGATTGCTACCAGGCTCTTTATTCTCTTCTTGCATTGTTATTTTGTACTTCAACTTTATATTTATACAATGGAATTTCTTTATCTACATCTGTTCACTCTTTTAGCACACATGAGTAGTTAAACTTATCGAATGGGTTAAGAAGAACTAAGCTAACATGACCTAAGATCTTCATCGCATGCGATTATCTTGTTTTATGCTGTGCCCAACACCCCTTTAGAGCTACTCGAGAGAGAGTCTAAAGAAAGAAGACTCGAGAGAGCTAGGTTAGAATCTAAACTCGAGAGAGCAAGATTAGATCTACATAAACAAGAGATAAGGACTTAGAGATAAGCCCTATTTTCCAACCTGCATCGCATGCACCCTAGAGATAGGTATGATATTATGTGGTCGCCTTATTTGTGTGTGTGTCATTTTTTCATCGCATGGATAATAATAGAGGCTTATGAGTAGGTCCTATAAACTTATCACATATATTGCATGCGTTCTAGCATTAGAAGTTGTAACATTCGCATCGAGAGATGGTTTACTATTGTATGTGTGTTGCATGGTCGCATAGTATGAACGCATCCTAGGAAGTGTTAGCCAAACCTTTCTCAACCTGTTCACCGCATACTTATTGCATCTTCTGCTTTATCAACTCTTTTCGAAACTCCGCCACATTTGTTTATTTTTATTACTGCAAACAACAAACCAACCAACTATTTGAGTTACCGGTTACCGTAAAGTCTTCCATAAAATTACCACCGCATACCATTTTCCCAAGTCCCTGAGTTCGACCCTGGACTTACCAAGAAACTTAGTGGGGTTTATACTTGGATTCCACAGAGAAAATTTGTTGCTCAACCCAATTCCATCACCGCATTTCATAGATGTCCCGAACATTTCGCTTCGTTGTTGTACTAGGAACCGGAGGAAATTCCTCCATCAACACAAACCTCAAATCATCCATAACTAGTATTGTATTGATGTTGGATTTCCAGTTTGAATATCCTTCACTGTTAAACTTATCGGAAGCTAGCAGTTGTATGATTGAATTCGACATTGCTGAAATAATTTAAACAAATTCTATTAAACTTTATGCATCTAAATCCAATTTTAGCAAAATAATAAAGTATCCAATAAATCTTTATTTATTTGCAACGATACTTTAGTGATTTAGAACAGTTGCTACCGAGGGGCAGTGAACAATTCCTTCATTGAAGGAAGACAATTCTTGACAAAATACTATATCAGAATAACTCTTTACTCCTATAGTTCTTTTGGCTATCATTTTCGGTCAAGATATTTACTAACAATTAGTAATTCTTGTAAGTGTGACCTGCCATTTTTAGATCTTATAGAACGGTATGAATATACCCCCGTGATGGAAGACAATACCCAAGATGGAATTATAAGACCCTATTCATTACTGAAGCTTAGGTTGTTCTAAATCCTATGTTACAACCCTCCATGGGGATCGCCATGGTTAACGATTAGCTCGTACCGATATGATAGCCGGCGCAACATAGGAATCTCATGGTTCAAACTAATGGAGGAGATCGTAGGACAATGTTGACACATTTCCTTCACCCACTTACTATGAACTACTTCCCCCATTCACCTTGTTATTGACCCATGCAAACACTTTTCTAATGGAGTAGTCACGGTAAAAGCGACACGAAGCCGAACATGAATCTCATGGTGTGAACTCTTGAGAAGTGAGAGCTAATAACTATATATCGAATATATTGTTAATCTCCCATTGAAGTGTTCTAAATGTTTAGGTATTTATTTACTTAGGTTAATTTTTAAAAAACCTAAATCCATATCATTTTTACCCAAGTATAACATTTATATTCGAATATTGTTGGATTTTATGTCCTAAAACTCGTAGTTTGTAAATTAATAAATATATTATGTTTTGTTTTTCGATAAATTTGTTATTGAAATTGTAATCTTGAATCCAATAAACTAAGGTCCTGAGGCTATTTAATGTAGTTTGAACTTTATGTAGTGACATAAAGGTGGATCAAGTTCAAATATATAGCCAAAATGGTCTATAGTATATGAATAATGTTGGGCGCCTTATTCTGGGGACACTATGGATGCGACCCACTTTGTAGTTAGTACAAACGATGTGATCCTAAATCGTTCATATAGAGATATGTGAGTGGAGGCATCCTATGTAAAGAGTTTACATAAGACTAAACCATGAAATAATCACTTTTTACGTTCTAAATACCGTTTTATGTATAAAACTGACTATTTCGTTAATTGATGACCTAGGTAACTTAATCTTAATCCTGAGCTAACTATGAACTCCTGTTCACTCAGAATTATCCTTATATCTTCATAGGTGAGGGTAGCTCAATATCACTGGCCTAATAAGCCTCCCATTTCAGGGGTAAGATCAGGTGGATAGCTGGGAACATAGGGTGCAAGACGGAATTCACTCCTACCTGTTATAGGGACAGTAGATAGGTTGTTCCCTTTAGTATTGAATCCAGGTCTTAAAAAAGGGGCCCCACCCTCTCCTTGGCCCGAGAGGGATTCGGTTTATAGGTTGGACCTTAAACCAATTGTTCATTAGAGGATTAGTGGAACTTAAGGAACAAGATGAAGTCTTGGGGGTAAAACGGTTTTTATGACCCAGCCGAGATTACGAACAATCTGTGAAGGATTAACTTACTAATCATGGTTATATCAAATGGACACAAATATATCTATAGTGAGGGGAGTGCAACTACGGGACTTTAGTGGAATGACCCGTTAGTTAACGAATGTTGATTAGCTCCGTCTAAAAAGTTTAGCCAGCTAATCTTGGATCGTTGGAGTCCATGATCTATAGGTCCATTAGGTTCCCCTACTAGCTCATATGGAATAAACTTAGAACAGTATGATAGAATAATTCAAATTGTTCGAATTAGGTAGAGAGAGAGAAACCGACAAGTATATGTGATATAGTGGTCAGGTTTTTCAGCTTAGAAATACAGCTTTAATATTTAAATGTAATTTAAATATCAAGAATATGAATATGTTCATATTTGGAAGCTCGGAAATAATGGAAATGGTCAAAGTTGTAAAAAGTCAAAGAGTTGTTTTTTGACTTTGAAAAGTCAAACTTTGATTGACCTTATATTCAAATGTGATTTGAATTTCGAAAAAATGAATGCGGATTCATGCTCGGGAGGTCAAAATTAGTCAACACGGATAAAATCATAAAAAGTCAAAATATTGATTTTTGGTCAAAGTTTGACTTTGACCAAATGACTATTTTGCCCTTTGACTATAGTTAGTGGAAAAATCCAAACTTTTGTTGGATAATTCCACTAAAAAATAGTGGGCTAGGTGTTGGCTTATAGTGGAGACATTAAGCCCACTAAGTGAGCGGATTCTAGGTGTTGTTTTTTTGTGAAGTTTTTTCATGCAATTGTTGCATGCCTTTTTTCTATAAATTGGGCTTTTCAATTTAGTTAAAAGACTTTTGCCATTTTGAAAATTAGTTTTTTGATATTTGGGCTGGAAAATTACAACTTTGTGAAAAACAAAGGAAACACCCAAACCTACTCAAAAATTCCATTCCTTATTTTCATCACTTTTCTCTCTCTCGGTTCTCTTCATCCACCGGGTCCCACAACTCGGTTCTGAGTCCAGAAGATAGTAGGTCAACTCTAGTGGTGGTCCAAAAGAGTTCGGGTTGAGATTCAATGAGGAGAAGCGGCTTTCGGGAGCTTCAAAGGTAGCATCTCTACACTTTTAATTCACTGTTTTTCCTTCAATTGCATGCTATTTTCCTTTACTTTAAAAGCAATTAGAGTGTAATTAGGTCCCAATTCCGCTACGTATGTCTTATATTCCATCAAATATAACCCTACGATGTCTAGGCGTTTAAACCGGTTTTAAACCTCATAATGCTCATGCAAACTTATAAAATCAGTTAACAACGCTCAAATCTTTCGGTCATAATCTCCAGGTAGGAGGTGTTACGTAAACTGTCAACTTAAGTACCCCCAGCTTTAGACAAGTTTATGAATCGATTTGAGTTTGTATTCAAATTTTGTAAGGTAACAATTTGTTTTAACGGTTAAAACTAGTTGTTAACCTAAGTGAGCATGTTGTGTATCTTTGTTATGGATTTTATAGTCTAATTACTTTTTATAGCAACTTACAAAAATTAGACATGCTAAACATCCACAATAGTCATCAAAGGCGTTTAATATAACAGTTATATTAAAAGAAACCCTATACATGCATACTATATATTATAACAATTTATAACATACTTTCAATGCATGTAACATGCTTCCTATGGTGTGATTTTAAATCTATATGGCATACTGTATGCATATACAAGATTTATTTAATTATAACATACATCACATGCATAAACAATTAGACACATACTGATACGATTTTATTGAACCGGATGTGAACCACCTGAATCGGGTCAATCAAACCAATTTTGAAAATGAACCGGATCAAGTTTGAAGAAGACCGGTCAAACTAGTCAATCTTCTTAAACCTGTTCATGAATCTCGCTTGGATTGAAATCTGACTACAACTTGATCTCTCGCTGCAAGTTGAAATTTTGTTCAAAACTTGATCTCTTGCTAGCTCATTGAAATCTCGCTAAAACCATCAGAATCTCGCTCCTAGCTTGAAATCTCGTTTGAACTCGATTCAAAATCTCGCTCAAACATGATTCAAAATCTCGTTTGAACTTGATATCTCGCTCGAAATTCCAATAGAATCTCGCTCGAGCTAGAAATATCGTTCAAACTTGATTCAAAATCTTGCTCAAGCTAGAAATCTCGCTCAAACTTGGTTAAAAAGCTTGCTCAAAATTCCAATAGTAGCTGAAGAATTGGAAATCTGCAGCTTTACCTTCTTCACTTCTTTCTTCAACTACATCCTAATTTCAACTTCTAATGACTCCATATGAATTACAGACTCTTAAACACATATTAAGGCCTGTCAAACAAGAGCCAATTACAAGAGAAACAACATAATTGAAAGAATTAAATGCCAAAACACTGGAAAAACCATATCAGCATATTATTTCATGCAGTTCACAAATAAACACCCCCCAAACTCAAATTAACAATAGTTAAGCGTTTAAATCATGCTTGATACCAATTGAAGGAATGATATATCATACAATGGAAGATTAAATAATCAATAAGCACTTAAACTACATTTAATTTGAGTTTTAAGCATGTTGTTCATATGATATTCATACGAGGGTTTGAAACAAATATTACCTTTGAAGGTTTCTCCACGAATTCAGCTACAAAAACACCAAGATAGAGCTTGAAGCACCAAGAGGACTACCACCGAGATCTTCTCCATTATGCTCAAGCTGGAACATGTGGTGGAAACACTTAAATCAAGTTGGATTGATGAAGAACAAGTGAGAGAGGTATGTAGAGTTTTCAGGTAATCACTTTAGCAAGTATAACACAATATTCCTTAATATTCTTCATGCATGGAGCTTCTATATATAGGAAGAATTCATGCAAATGTATAGGGTTGCATGAAGAACAGCTCCAACTTGAAGATCATTAAATCAAGAAATGGAATTTGGTGATTATCCAAAAAATGTGTTAGTGTGTTTTTCCCAAAAATGGAAAAACCTATTAACTTGAAATGATTTTAAAAAAAAAAATCATTTTATTTAAATTTATTCAAAATAATTAATTTAAATAAAACTAATTTTAATTGATTTTTAATAATATTAATTTAATATCTAAATATTAAATTAATAAAATATTAATATCACTAATGAATCAATTTTATATTTAAATCATAATTTAAATATTAATTGGTTTTCCAATTTTTTTTTAATTTCAATTAAATTAAGCGTTTATAATTGTATCATATACAATCAATCGAAAACCCTAAAATTGAATTTGAACATTTCAAATTCATAACCCTAGTTTCATATATCAATACTCAATTTGTTATTCCAATTTAATGAGCTAGTAGAGAAACCTAATGAACTTACAGATCATGAGCTCCAATGATCTGTAATTAATTCGTTAAAACTCTTTATTCAAATTAATTATTATTCGTTAACTATCAAGACACACCACTATAGCTCGATAGTTGCACTCTCCTCTCTGTAGATATATTTTTGTCCATATAAACCATAAACAATAAGTTGATCCTTCACAAGTTGTTTGTAATTACAGCTGGGTCAAAATTAACGTTTTACCCCGATAAATACATCTCGTTCCTTAAATTCCCACTAACCCTCTAATGAACAATTCGATTCATAATACTACTTATGAGTCATGTCTTTCTCTATCATGAGAAGGTAGGGCCTCAATTGTTCAAGACCTGGAATCGACACTTAAGAGAACAACCTATCTGCTAACCCTAAAAATGGGTAGGAGTGAATTTCATCTTGCAGAGCTATGTCCACAACTATCTATCCGGTCTTATCCCTAAAATGGAAGGCTTATTGAGTAGTGTTGTTGGATTATTCTCACCCATGCAGATAAAAGGATAATCCCAAATAAACAAGAGTTCATAGCTAGCTTAGGATTAAGATCAAGTTATTGATAACGGACAGAAATACACATTATTACAGCACAAAGTTATAAAACAATGTAGGATTGCGATGGTAAAAATATACAATATTGCGTCCAAAAGCATTAAGTTCACAATATTGCAATCGCATGTGTCCATTGCATGAAAACAACTGACTTATGTATTTTTGTGTAGAAAATGCGTTGACGCAAGGCGGAAATGCGATCCAAAGAAATTAACGTCCGAGCGCATGCGATCGCAAGGCTATGTGATCGTTTGTGCTTACGAATATCTGCTCAAGAAGGTGGCCGCATAGAGCCAGCGCATCAAGGTAGGTGCATCTGGGTGAAAGATTAATAAATCATGATAGGACAGAAAGCTGATGAAGGTCGATTATGAATTAAGTTGACAAGCCATTAATGATCTACTATAGCAAGTACACTCAACTTTTCGGTGACAAATATTCGGCACATCAGACAGAGAATTAATGCCATCCCATCAGTGCAATCATAAGAGAGAAGAAGCCTTTCACCCCAAAGCTCTATAAATACTGAAGGCCACCTTTAGTGAAGGAGTTTGCTCAGTTTACATAATTTACCATATAGATAGAAGTAGCCTTGTTCATAGTTTTTTTTTCTTTTACTTAGAAGGAAGAAGCTAGTGAAGGGAGATTACACCGAGAGATCGTCCCGGTGAACTCGGAAGAGTGTCGGGAGCATTCAAATCAAATAGAGGGCCAACGCTTATGGAAGTAAGAACATCTTTTGGGCAGAATAGAGATAACAGTGTAAAAGCCTTGAGAAGCAAGGAATTGTTACCAGGCTTTCTACCCTTACTTTCCATTGTCATTTTGTAATCTGAACTTATTTATAGAAATGGAAATTGCATCTTTATATCTGTTCACTCTCCGTACATTACGTATGAGTAGTTAAATCTATTGAATGGGTTGAGCAGCACTTAGCTAGCATAACTTGGGATCTTCATTCTATGTGATTATCTTGTATTATGTATGCGTCATTCGTCCATTAAATATACTTAGGAGGGTTATCTAAGGATAGAATCCAGGCTTGGAAAAGTCGGATTAGAATCTAGGCTTGGAAGAGTCAGATTACAAATGCATAATCAAGAGATAGAAGATTAGGAAAAAGCTCTGTTTGCTATTAACGCATCGCTACACCCTTGAGATAGGTTATGATTGTTTGCGGTCATCTTGTCCTTGTGTGCATATTGCATCATCGCATAGGCAAGAAGTAGAGACTTAGGAATAAGCTCTATAGACATTATCGCATTCATCGCATGCGTCCTAAAATTAGGAGCCATCGCATTTGCATTGGAAAATGATTTACTGTCGCATGAGTGTAGCGTGATCGCATACCTTGAATGCATTCTCGTGAAACTCTAGCTAAAGACCTTCTCAACCCCTTCCGTCGTATACTCAGTGTATCTGTCGCATAATTCCTCTTTTCTTCTGCCGCATACTTCTTATACCTTAAACAACAAACCAACCAAACCATTAATTTAATTATTACCGCAAAGTGATCGAAAATTACCATCACATATTGTTTTCCTTAGTCCCTGTGTTCGACCCTGGGCTTACCAGGCAACTCAATAGGATTTATACTTGGGTCTTACTGGAAAAACTTGTTTGCACAACGCATTTTCCACCATCACATCCATTTCCATTATTTCCTCGCATAAGAACACGGATCAAGATTTTGGCATCGTTGCCGGGGACTTCGGCAATACAATGTGCTAACGGTAATTTTCTAATTTTCTTTGCAACTTTCAATCTCTGACGAACTACAACCCCAAGATTGAAAGAACATTCCGACGAAGATTGAGAACCAATCGCCAACAACAACAAGACAGAACTCCAAGAATGGCGGAACAACCAGAAAAGAGGGCTGCAAATGCAAATAATATAATGGCCAACCCCATCCTCTTGGCGAACGACCACAATAGGCCCATTCGGGACTATGTGTCGCCCAACCTCTACGATTTCTCCCCAGGAATCATGTGGCCCGTTCTTAATGGATCGAGATTCGAAATGAAACCGATGATGCTGCAGATGATCCAAATGGCCAGACAGTTTGGTGGAAGGCGTGGCGAGGATCCGCATGCCCATCTCCGGAGTTTTATCGAAATCTGCAACACTTTTGTGTTCCTGAATATCTCCATCGAGGAGGTTCGACTAAAGTTGTTCCCATTTTCCTTATGCGATCAAGCAAAAAAATGGGCTTATTCTATTGAACCAAGGGAGATAACATCGTGGGAAAAAGTCATGGAAAAGTTCATGAAGAAACACTTCCCTCCAACGGAGAACGCAAGAAGGAGGAAGTTAATTATGAATTTTGAACAGGAAATTCGAATCGCTCAGCAACGCTTGGGCGAGGTTTAAGAGGCTGGTAAGGGATTGCCCGCGTAATGGCTTACCAGACTGCTTACAGATGAAGATTTTCTACCATGGACTAAACCCCGCATCGCAGACGGCTGCCAACACGACAGTAGTTGGTGGTCTACTTGATAAAACTTACAAGGAGGAAAAAAATATACTTGATCGCATTTCCAAAAATCACGAGGACTGGCGAGAAAGTGATAAAAGATTGAGGATCAAAGATAGTGACGCAAATAATGGGGCCATCGCATCCCTTTAGAACCAAATGACTGCAATGATGAGTTTGATACCATCGCAATTAATAGCACAGGAGCATAAAAAGGGCAGGTCAACGTAATTTCTCAAATGACCACAAGTTGTGTCATCTGTGGAGAAGCACATCCGATGGAAGAATGCCCAGGAAATCCGCAGTCAGTATGCTTCATAAAGAACAACCCTTATTCCGATACGTACAACCCTGGGTGGAGAAACCACCCCAATTTCACGTGGAAAAATCAACAACAAAGCCTTCAACCAGTGGCGCAAAAGAAAGGGCCACCAAGATTTTTCCCGCAAACAAACGGTCAGACACACAACCAAGCCAACAGTTCGCAGACATCGCAATCTTCATCCTTAGAGCTTGCTGAGTCAGTATATTGAGAAGAATGAATTAGTGCTTCAGAATCAAGCAATGTCCATACGAAATCTCGAAATTCAGCTAGGACAGATTGCGGGTGAACTCAAAAATAGACCGCAAGGAGCGTTGCCGAGCTCAACTGAGCTCCCTCGCAACTCTGAGGGTACAAGAAAGGAACAATGCTTAGCAGTCTCTTTACTAAGCAAAAAAATGACAGCGGAAGTAGGGGAAGGAACTTATCATGACCAACTATAATGTGGTAACAACCAAGAACCCGTTGACATTTGATTCAGAAGAGCCTGAGAAGATGAACCCAGAAGTTGCGTCCATCTTCAAGACTCTAGAACACAAAATAGAAGAAGTCCAGCTACCACCATTTCTGCAAAGATTGAAAAAGAAAAAGAATGATGAAGATAAGATCGCTACAGAGGCAGTAACACAAAATACTATGATCCTACCAAAAATGTGCGACCCAGGAATCTTCATGATACCATGCTCAATTGAAGGGGTCTACATTGGTCATGCACTATGCGATCTTAGGGAAAGTATAAACGTAATGCCGCTATCAATCTTCAAACGATTGAATATGGGCAAACTCACGCCCACGACGGAGACTCTCTACTCGCGGACAGATCCCGAATCCATCCTGAGGGATAGTTGAAAGATGTCGCAGTCTCAATTGACAAATTCATCTTGCCAGCAGACTTCATCATTTTAGATTATAAAGTGGAGAAAGATGTGCCCATCATATTGGGACGACCATTTCTCTCGGCCGGTCGCGCTCAAATTGATGTGCACAAGGGGGAAATCATAATGAACGTTAATAGGGAAAAGCTCCGGATTAAGGCAGTCAAGATCCCAGAAGACCGAGAAAAGAAAAAAAAGCCGCCGTGGACATAAAAAGTCCAGCTTGAAATAAGCAATCCCTGAGTTACTATACGACTAAACTCATCAAGGACGCAATCCTTTTGAATATCCTTTTTTTCCATTATAATGCTTCATGAACTTTCATTACCTTTTTGTTATCTGTTATCATATATTTCCTTATTTTTACCAAAAAAAAAATGCGATTGCGGTGAACGATCATGGTAAACGATTTTGTTAACTTTGTTTTTTGACCCTCTCAATGTTTTCGTTGCAACGATCGAGGTGAACGATTGTGGAGGCGCTACACGAAAGACACAACCACTTTATTCCATCACCGCAATCAAAGAAAGCAGTTTGCTGCAAAGCATGATGCGTTCACAAATAATGTGGGCGACAGTGCAAATTTGGGGGTTATATCTTTCCTTGACTTTATTCATTCCAAATTTTGCACTATCGCATCGCATTTTAACTTTGATCATTTTAGCATCGCATCCTCTTTAGTCGGCGCAATCATTTAACATTAATTAATTTAGTAAGTCACCGCGTTATTTCTCTTTGTCAATTATGAGTTCAATGATGAAACACGTGCTTCTATTTTTTTGTATATACTAGAGTCAACTTAATTTTAGGACAGTCAACTCATGAAATATTTCTAAAAGTTAGTGGTCTGCTAGCTTTCTTTCAAACTGACTTTTTACGAAACTTCCTAAGAGCATCGCATGACTTCTTTTAATCTTTCAACAATGGGGACATTGCTGCGTTTTAAATTTAGGGGTGCAGTATTCATTTTTCAACCTTGCTATTTTTAGGTTAAAAAAAATCATCATACTCGTAGTTGAATGTCCGCATGACACCTGTGGGGGCAAGCCAAAATGAAGGTAGGAATCGTGATCAACGCATAAATAAATGGTCGCAACCTCGCTGCCAAATGGGCATTAGTTTAGACTGAGAAAGAGTGCCTTGCTCGAAGTTGGATGTCCGCATGACACACGTGGGGGCAAACCAAAACGAAGGCTAGGCACTTGGATCAGTGCAAGGTCATAGAAAAAAAAATATATAAATAAAAATATATGTCTAAAATACGCAAGGATAAAAAATCATTTGAAAACACCCCAGTTGGAAAAGTTCTTTTTAAATAAATGCCCTGGAATCTAGTAAAGTCTTTTTGAAGGTTAAACTTGCAGTCCCTAAATTTTAGAAATATTTTAAGAGGCCTAGATAAAAATTAAAGAGATTTTGGTACATAGGATTTGAATAAGGCATCCTTGAGAAATCTAGGAAAGAAAAGGCGGTCGACTTTCTAAAGAAAATCTTTAGCTTATGCTTAAGGACAAGCATTGTTTAAATTTAGGGGTGTGATAACGGGAAGAAATGCACGTTATTACAGTGCAAATTTATAAAACAATGCAGGATTGTGATGGTAAAAATATACAATATTGCTCCAAAAGCATTAAGTTCACAACATTGTGATCGCATGCGTCCATCACATGAAAACAGCTAACTTATGTATTTTTGTGCATAAAATGCGTTGACGCAAGGCGAAAATGCGATGGAAAGAAATTAACGTCCGATCGCATTAAGAGATTGCACCGAAAGATCACCCCAAGGAACTCAGAAGAGTGCCGGAAGCATCGAAATCAGAGAGAGGGCCCACTCTTGTGGAAGCAAGAACATCTTTTGAGCATAATAGAGATAACAGTGTAAAAGCCTTGGGAAGCAAGGAATTGCTACCAGGCTCTCTACCCTTATTTTCCATTGTCATTTTGTAATCTGAACTTATTTATAGAAATGGAAATTCCATCTTTATATTTGTTCACTCTTTGTACATTACGCATGAGTAGCTAAATCTGTTGAATGGGTTGAGAAGAACTTAGCTAGTATAACTTGGGATCTTCATTCTATTCAATTATCTTGTATTATGTATGCGTCATTCGTTCATTAGAGATACTCGGAAGGGTAGTCTAAGTATAGAATCCAAGCTTGAAAAAGTCGAATTAGAATCTAGGCTCGAGAGAGTCAGATTAGAAACACATAATCAAGAGATAGAAGCTGAAGAATAAGCTCTGTTTGCTATTAACACATCGCATGCACCCTAGAGATAGGTTATGATTGTTTTCGGTCATCTTGTCCTAGTGTGCATCTTGCATCATCACATAGGCAAGAATAGAGACTTAGGAATAAGCTCTATAGACATTATCGCATTCATCGCATGCGTCCTAAAATTAGGAGCCATCGCATTTGCATTAGAAAATGATTTGTTGTCGCATATGAGTGTAGCATGATCGCATACCTTGAACGCATTCTCGGGAAACGCTAGCTAAAGACCTTCTCAACTCATTTCATGGCGTACTCAGTGTATCTGTCGCATAATTCCTCTTTTCTCAAATCCGCCGCATACTTTTTATACCTTAAACAACAAACCAACCAAACCATCGATTTAATTGTTACCGCAAAGTGATCGAAAATTACCATCGCATATTGTTTTCCTTAGTCTCTGTGTTCGACCCTGAGCTTACCAGGCAACTCATTAGGATTTATACTTAGGTCTTATTGAGAAAACTTGTTTGCACAATGCATTTTCCACTATCACATCCTTTTCCATTATTTCATCGCATAACAACATGCATTAGTTATCCTAGGTTACTTTAAATATGAAATAGTCAATTTTAATAGTAAACGGTCGGTATAAAGAAAAGTGACTATTTCCTTGTTCAGTCTATATGCAAACTCATTGCATAGGATGCCTCCACTCACATGTCTTTACATGAATGATTTGTAGATCACATCATTTGTATTACCTATACAAAATGGGTTGCATCTAATAGTGTTACCAGGATGAGATACCCAATTTCATCCATATACTTATAGACCATTTAGGCTATATACTATTAACTTGATCCTATTTATATTACCACATAAAGTTAAAATATTCATACTATAGTCATGGATATGTTTATTGAATTTTTAGATTTTCATAATAGAATGCAAAATCAAAAACTTTATTGAATGAAACACTCAATAATAATTTATTAATAAATAGAATGTTTAACATAAAATTTATGAATTGGGAGTTCAAGGACATTCCCAATAGTAAGAACAAGAGGTTGGCATTGTCTCAGACATTATACATTGATAAGATGTTGATCAAGTACTCGATCCAGAATTCCAATAGAGGTTTATTCCCTTCAGGCATGGAATTGTTTTGTTTAAGGAGCAATGTCCTAAGACACGTCAAGAGGTTGAGGAAGTGAGACAGATTCCCTATGCTTTGGCTGTTGGAAGCCTTATGTATGCAATGTTATGTACTAGACCTGACATTTGCTATGCAGTAGGGATTGTTAGTCGATATCAGTCCAATCCAGGATTAGATCACTGGACGGCGGCCAAAATGATTCTCAAGTATCTTCGGAGAACGAGAGACTATATGTTCGTGTATGGAAATAAGAATTTGATCCTTACAGGATATACAGACTCTGACTTTCAAATCAATAGAGATTCTCGGAAATCGACATCAGAGTCAATGTTCACTCTGAATGGAGGAGTTGTAGTTTGGCAAAGCATCAAGCAAGGATGCATCACGGACTCCACTATGGAGGCCGAATACGTAGTCGCTGTGAAGCTGCTAAAGAGGTTGTTTGGCTTAGGAAGTTCCTTATAGATTTGGAAGTTGTTCCAAATATTTCTTTACCAATGACACTCTATTGTGATAACAGCAGGGTTATGGCAAATTCAAAGGAACCTCAGAGTCACCGAAGAGGCAAGCATATTGAACGGAAGTATCATTCGATCAGGGAGATTGTGCATCATAGTGATGTGATAGTCACGAAGATCGTGTCGTACACAACGTTTTTGATCCATTTACAAAGGCTCTCATTACTAAAGTGTTCGTGGGTCATCTGGAGAGTCTGGATCTACGGGATATGCAGCACCTTGTCTAGGGCAAGTGGGAGATGATACTGAGGTATAAAGTATGCCCTAGTTTATTATATATTGTACTATTTTTATATATTGTACATTAGTCTCCCTAGGTATCAGGACAAGTGGGAGATTGTTGGGATTGGTTTTCTAATTCTCCCAGTGGTCTAGTAATTTATAAACATTTTGTTCACATTGTTATTAATAAAATAAATTCTATTTTATTTGCGTTTTCTCATATCCAATAAACTAAGATCCATGGTTATTTCATGTAACTTAAGCATATATGTGAGACATATAAGTAGATCATGCCTTAAATAATAACCTAAATGGTCTATAGTATAAGGATAAAGGAGGGATACCTTATCCTGGTGACACTATGAATACGACCCGCTTTATAGATGTTATAAGTGTTGTAAAGTGCTACAAATGGTCTGATCTTAACCATTCACGTAGAGACATGAAAGCGGGGGTATCCTATACAAAGAGTTTGTATAAGACCGGACCACGAGATGATTAGTCTCTTTATATAACGTTGTTGATAATTGAGACTTACATTTCACTAAAACGACCATAAGTGACATGACCTTAATCCTGAGTTAGTTGGGAACTCCTGTCTAAGAGGGTAGTTCTTTGATTAGTATGGGTGAGAGTGGCCAGATTGCAAACTTAACAAGCCTACCTTTTTGGGTATTCATTTGATTGGAGAGCTGGGAACTCAGCTACGCAAGATGGAATTCACTCCTTCCCCGAAGCAGAGGTAAGTAGATAAATTGCTCCCTTAAGGGTTGATTTCGGGTCTTGAACATAGTGGTCACACCCTCTCTTTGGAAGAGAGGACTCAGTCATAGTAGGATTATAACTTATTATTCATTAGAGGAATCAGTGGTACTTAAAAAGCTATATGTAACTAAAGGGGCAAAGCGATGAATTGGCCTAGCTATATTTATGAGCGATTTGTGAAGGGTTATCACATTGTTGATTGGTCATATGGACACAGAAATATATCTGTAGTGCGAAGAGTGCAGTTTTTGGTCTTTAGTGAAGTGACCAACAGTTAACGGATGGTGGATCTCGTGACTAAAGAGTTTAGTCAGTTATTCACATACCATTGGAGCTTCAATCTACAGGTCCATGAGGTCCCCTTGGTAACTCAATGGGTTCAAGTTGAGAATCTGATTTTGGGTTAGTTTGAAGTGTTCAAATTATCAAGAGGAAATTCAATTATATGTGATATAGTTGATATGATGTATTAGATACATTAATTGGAGGAATTAATATAAATATGATTTATATTAAATACCATAAAATAGAAAAAGAACTATGGTTTATATGTTTCATATGATGAAATATTAAAACTATAGGTTATAATTTCTTTTCTCTAATAACCGAATTGAGCGGGAGGTTATTGGAAGTTTTATGGTAACCGTGAGATAAAAGAAAATTTATTTTCCAAATTTAATAGTTGATTCACTCGCAAAATTCTCATAGAAAAGCCTATCAAGTAAAAAGAGTTTTTACTAAGCGATAGCTGTAGAAAGCATACCCGATCATTTAGAGTTGACTATCGATAGTTACTCGGAGAAAATGATAAATTCAATTGAGTTCAATGTCCCATTGAAAACTTTCTTTTACAAAAATTTTACCTAATTGGAGAAAAGTAGAGGATGCAAATTTTCCTTTTCTTTTCTTCCTAAGGAACTCCCGACGAATAAATAACTCGTTGGGAGTTACAATAACTCCCGACGGGTAATGTCCCACCATCGAGAGATAGTTCCAATCTCCCGACGAATAGTATATGTTGTAGGAAGTTCTTTCAAACTCCCGGTGTCCCTCACGTCGTCGGGAGAGACCTTATCTCCCAACGACCGATCTCCCGATGGCGGATTTACGCCTCGAGAGAACCTATTTTTCTTGTAGTGAAAATGAAACCCAACTTGAAATCCTAATAAAGTAATTTAACTCGTGAAAATCTAAAATTTAAATTAATATAATTATTGATTTGGGTTTTAATCGATACTACAAACTTAGGTTTATAAATTAATTTTGGTTAAAATATGTCCCTATATTTTGAAGTTTGTTCAATTTTAGTACATGTACTTTCAATTGTTCAATTTTGATCTCTATATTTTTTTATAAATCTTAAATGTAGTCATCATGAAACGTTTATTGTTGATTTTTTTAAAGAAAAACTTATTTTAATTATCTATTAGTATTTTTACTATAAATTTTAAAAACATATTCATATATTGCATTTCCTTGTATGAAAATTATTACTATTATTTAACTAATTTTGGTAAAAAAAAAAAAAAACTTTGAGACTAAATTTAAAAATTTATTGAAAGTATAAAGACTAAAATTAGATAATTGAAAGTACAAAGATTAAGATTGAATGTTCTTCAAAATATAAGGACAAAAATGTATTCACTATTAAACTGTTTTTCTACATCCTTACGTAATAGTCATGTTTGTTCATTGTTAAGTTGGTAATCTATTACCATCCCAAAAGTTGAGAGATCTATAATGTAATGACTCAAGTTCAGGAGGGGTACATGAGTGAACCGATATCACATCTGAATGAAAGGGATCCAACAAGGTGCACCTTCCTTTTTGGTGGCTCAATCATAAGAACTCCAAAGTTAAGCATCCTGAAAGGGCCCATGTTGGTTTGTGGGGACAACTTTCACTTCTAAAAAAGCATTCAAGGCAAGGGAGATGACATAACTAGGTTGCAAGGGAATGTCAGGGCCATCAGGGGCCGAAACCGGATTATGAATCCTGGGCCTAGGGCCCATTTGGTGACTATTTGAAGTTTTTAATTTTCTATTTTTGGAAATTATCCTCTTAATTTCTTGTCATGGTGTCCATTTTAAGTAAAAATAGTTGAATTTTTACCTAAATTTTAAAAACAAAAATAAGAGTTTTAAAAACTTTTTTTTTTATTTTCAAAATTTGGCTTAATTTTTGAAAATATTAACAAAAATAGATAACAAATCAAAAAATCTAGAGGTCAAAGAAGTATTCAGAGAATGGTTTTAAAAAAAATAAAAAACCAATAATTTCCAGTTGGGCCTAAAGTCTTTGAAGGTATGAATCACCCGTTAAGAATTGATGTCCGTTGTCCAGTCCAACCAATGCTTTTCACAACATATATTATTGAAATATCAATGGCCAAGTCTTTGTTCTCAATTATCTTGTAGATATGGAAACTGAACATATAAAATATCAAAAGTTTAGGGAAATTTGTATGGATGGCCCAATTTTTTGGTCCAAAATGTTAAATGACCCATTTTTAAAAAATAATGTCAATTGACCCTCTGCTGACATCATCGCCATACCAAATTACATAAATTGCCCTTACTTCTTCATCTTCTTACCTTTTTACTGAGAACCCACTAAAACTAAAAACTCTTCATTCAAATTTTCCAAGGCTAACGACTTCGTATCACTCATAAACTAAAAACTCTTTAGAATCCATCATCTCGGCTTGCAAACAATTCTACTGCCACCAAAAAATCGAATCTGATCAGTAAATCTTTCAATTTGTGCCTGAAAATGTCTTACATTGATCAGTAATGGGGCTTTGTGGGTCGTTCTGGGTTTAGAAATACCATGAACATATGTTTTTTTTTTTTTTTGGTTTTCAATGTGTTCTGTGGTTGAAGAGGAGTAGAAAGAGTGTGTGAGCAAGATAAGTGAGAGTGAAATCGGTAGAGCGATACTAGAGAGAGTGACACCAAAAAGAGTGGGTCGTTCTAGGGTTTAGAAATACTGTGAACCTATGGTTTTTTTGTTTGTTTTTCTGGTTTTTGATGTGTTATGTGCTTGAAGACGAGTAAAAAGAGAGAATGTGAGCAAGATAAGTGAGAGTTACCAGAGAGAGCGACACCGGAGAGAGCGATACCAGAGAGAGCACCATCGGAGAGAGCGATACCGGAGAGAGAGATACTGGAGAGAGTGATGCCGGAGAGAGCGACACCAGAGAAAGTGACACTAGAAAGAGTGATACCAGCGAGATTTAAAAAGAATGTTGTTTTACAATTATTTTTTCTGAAGGAGTTTACTGATTGAATCTTTATTTCATGTAGGAGTGATTTAAGATGGCAACGTGTTTCAGAATACCCGAAGCCAACCGATTTTACTGGTCAAGTAACGAGCTTGGCCCACATTGCTAATGCAAACAAGATTATGAAGGAGAAGATTACGCCAAGGCAGTTAGACATGTTCAAGAGAACAATTTTTGGGTGATTTGTAGACGTTGACATGGTGTTAACAACCCAATTATCTATCACATGTTGCTAAGAGAAGTGAAGAGGATGAGATCAGACTCAATGTCATTCTCTGTTTGTGGAAAGGTTGTCTCTTTTTCGAAGGATGACTTTTTGTTGATGACTGTTTGTGGCAATCCCCAACATGAGTTGATCAGAACCAACAGCCCTCATATGAACTTGCTATTAAGTATTTTGGTAATCAAACGACGAAGGACACCTTACATCTCTGTCAACTTGAAGAAAAATACAAGGAGTTGAAGTTTGAAAATGATGAGGATGCTGTGAAGATCACAGTAGTCTACTATACTGAGGTTGCAATGATGGGGAAAAACAAACAGAAAAATGCAGTGGACCTCAAATGTTTTAAAGACATTCAAAACTTAGAGTACTACAATAGTCATGATTGGGGTACCATTATTCGGGAGAGAACATTGGATGCCCTAAAGATTGCGTTGAATGATAAGAGCAGTCTATATAAGATGAAGGTCAAAGGAAATAAAAATTATGTTGTGAAGTACTCTTTATGTAGATTTCCACAAGCGTTCCAGGTAAATTTTCTTAACATAATAATCGTGTTGTTTGATTTAACATTAATATTGTTCTTAATATATTTTAAATTTTATTTAGATATGGACGTACGAGATCTTGGTTGCATCGATAGCTGGGAACATTGTGAAGCGAAGGAACAAGGTGGCTTTGCCTCGCATATTACGATGGTCATGCTCCCACTCAGTGTCCTTCAAAGTACTCGAGAGAGAGATATACGAGTCTAACAATGTACGTTTACTCTATGCATAATATGTTTATTTGGTTGTTAAATTGACACTAACCAGTTTACTATGTTGTTAATGCAGATAAAGGTTAAAGAGGGTACTGTCATGACAGATGCTGAGAGGGAGTTTTGGGATACCCCAGTAGACAGACGACCTATATTTGATCTAGGTGCGGATGATGATAGTTCTAAAAGTGGCAATAGGTCGACTAATGATGGGGGTAGTTCTGAAAGTGAAAGTGATGGTGATGATCATCGAGGATATGGCAATTATGAAGTTGTTAGGGTGGAGAGAAGGGATGAACCTGAGCATTCTAAGCAGGAAGATGCTAAATATGGAAGGGTGGAAGGAGGGACATACACACCTAGTGATGATATGTTCCATGATGTGATGGGGGACGTACGCGATGAGGACGAGTTGAACCAACTTGATGTCTATTTTGTGGACTCCCGTAGAAAGAGATCTGTGGATGAGGAGTGTCTTGAGTGTGCTGCCCGCCACAAGGAGGGAGCCAATCCCGACGATTCTATTTATTCATACCTGCGGACCATTGACAGCTCACTATCGAGGTTGGATGGCCGTATATCGGGTTTAGACAGTCGTGTATCAAGTATGGAGGAAAACATGATGGACATGAAAGGGCAATTGTCAGCCATCCTGTCACTGTTGCAGTTTATGTGCAAGGTTTGTGATAACTCTTCTGTTTCCAGATCTGTGTCAAGACATTGGCACTCTTCTGTATTTGTTTCTATCTCTATCATCAATTGTATCTCATCTTCTTAGTTTAAATCATTCACACCACGTATCAGACGCTTGATTTTATAATTAAATGTCATGATCATTTTCATCTCCATATTTCTGTCTACTTCCGTTCTTCCATTAATCGCTTTCTCCACGATGTTTTCTTAATCCCTTGGTAATTAGAATGAATTAAACAAGTAAATTAGTTTGTGTTAAAGAAATAAATATGTTTAGCTATAGCACGCTAGACGACATCTTTACCTGTGAGAGCAGAAGTGAAGATGCCATTCTGATCTGTCGAGAGAAGGTTAGAAGAATGCATTAACTAAAGCGAGAAGTACTTCCAGAGATTGAAGCAACCTTGTGTTCATTACATTCATCCCTGTTTCACCATAGAGATGTGGGAACACGGTCGATCATCGAGAGGTGGACGGTAAGGGAAAGCGAAACCATAGTTGTATCTTTAACGCAATTAATGAACTTGCGATGTTTGTACTAATTATCTTTTTTCTTTCTGCTGCGTACATAAAGCCTTGTCACCGCATAACATGATTCTTTGTATAATCTTCACAATCAGTCTCAAACTCGGTATCATGTGTCATATAACCTATATCTTGTATCATCATAGCTTAGGTTTACTTTTATCGCACTTTATTTTATTACCGCATATTTTACTTTACCGCATTTTTAAATACCTATATAAACCAATCTTTTATTAATTGAAAAACCCTCGGTCGCATATATCACGAACGTAACGCATTAACTACACAATCCCTGTGTTCGACCTCGGATCACTCCGAGAAACTTGTCGTGAAATTATACTTGGTTTCAACGCAAGAAAACTAGTGACAACGCATATCATACTACAAGCATTCCATTAATAACGTATACATCTAGAAGTAGTATCGCATATCATTGCAACTTATATTTGTAGTGCGTGTGCTTAAAATAGAAACATCAAAAACCATGTCAACAAGTTTATGGCACCGTTGCCGGGGATTGTTAACGGTTATTGTTGAGTATGTTTGTGGTATTTTGCAGGATAGATCTCTTTGTACTGGCTGTTTAACGCGAAGAGCAATCTGACAGTTTATGAGTACTGAGACTGAACCAGAATTCGAAGCTGACCTAGAGATTAAGCGTACATTTCGCACTAGGGCACGCCAGAACCGAGTGAGGTGAAAGAAAGCAGCTAATATGGCAGATAAAAATGACAATGCGGCTTCTATAGGAAATAAAGGGGCAGTACGGCCAACGCAAGATCCAGTTTTCCTTGTTGCTGACCGCAACATTCCCATGTGGAACTACGTGGCACCCAATCTGTATGATTTTTCGCCTGGAATTTCAAGGCCGATGGTCGAGGAGAACGCGAGATTCGAGATAAAGCCGGTCATGCTCCAAATAATCCAGAATGCAGGGCAATTTGGGGGTCTGCAAGGTGAAGACCCACATGCCCACCTGACCAACTTTGTCGAGATGTGCGGCAACTTCTCAATACCTGTGTCACCCTGAGGATGTTAGATTATATCTTGTCCCTTACACCTTGAGAGATGAAGCTAAGAGGTGGGCTCACTCACTAGAGCCAAACGAGATTACTTCATGGGATTAATTAGTTGAGCGGTTCATGAAGAAGTTATTCATACCGACTGTCAACGCAAGGCGACGGAAGGATGTGCTGAACTTTGAACAAATGGACATTGAGACCCTGAGCACCGCCTGGGTGCGATTTGGGAGACTAGTGAAGAACTGCCCGCATATCGGGATACCCGATTGCGTCCTGATGAAGACATTCTATAATGGCCTGAATAGAACAACGCAGGTTGTTGCTAACACCTCCGCTGCAGGAGGTTTTATGGATAAGACGTATCCCGAGGCCAAGGTCATCCTTGACCGCATCTCGCAGAACATGGATGACTGGATTGACGATGGTTATGAAGGCAGAGGCTCCGAAAGAAGAAAGAATGAATCTGCCATTGTACCTGTGGAGACAATGATGACTTTGGTCGCACAGATGGTAGTAGTGACCTCTATACTCTAATCGATGGCAATCAATCAAGGAGCCATCCCCCAACAATCAGTGCAAACCACTGCGCCGGCTCAAGTGGCCGCAATCAATTGCGTTAATTGTAGAGGGACTCATATAGCAGAAATGTGCCCATCAAATATCCAGCAAGTATGTGCCATCCAGAACAACCCCTTCAGCAACACATATAATCCTGGTTAGAGAAACCATCCTAACTTCGATTGGGGAGGGAATCCTAACCAAGGAGGGCCAAGCAACCATCAGGGTGGCAATTAGGGGAATCGGGGAAACCCTCTTCCCTTTCACCATAATTCTAATCAAGGCCAACAAAGGCAATCGCACATTCAGCAACCCTCATCTTTAAACACCTCTGGAAGTTCACTGGAGGCCCTGCTCAAACAGTACATGTATAAAAATGACGTAGTGATGCAGACACAGGCGTCTTCAATTCGAAATTTGGAGATTCAAGTGGGGCAACTAGCTTTTGAACTTAGAAATAGAGCACCTGAAACGTTGCCTAGCAACTCTGAAGCCCCCGAATCTCATGGAAAGAAGCAATGTCCCTGAAGACATTGAGCAGGCAAGCTGGACCGCCTGCAGAGGTGTGGATTGCGCTCATTCAAAGAAAGTCATCTTCCAGTCCATATCTCACATCTATGTTTAAATGCTTTCTTTAATTTCTGTCTTTATTGATTTCTGAACTTTGTCTTTTACTACTTCATTTAATTTTTTTTATGACTTTATGCATTTATTCTTCAATTAACTCTCTTTCATTTATTTCTGTGTTTTCTTTAATTCCTTCAAATTTTCTGTATTTAATGCATTATTCTTTAACCTGGTGAATGATTGAGTAATAAGAAGAAATTATTACTGCAATGTCTGTGTGACTTGCGCTGATGAAAAAAAAATATAATAAAAATATAAAAACAAAACTCTAATAATAAAACAATCAACATCTGGTATGCATTGTGTTAATGGGTGCATCTTGTACCGCAAGATACACTTTGCGTTCATCCAACTCAAATGCATTGCGTTGAGGAGTGTGTTGCGCTTGTATGTGTTCTTTGCCCGTCCTTAGCAAAAATGCACTATGTTGAGGTAGTGATGCGCTGGTAGAAATACCGTGCACCCGATCCTCCAGAACTACATTTAGTTAAGGGGTGTGTTGCGGGAATATATGCGTTGTTGCTCGTCCTCTGCAAAGATGCATTTGCGTTGATGAATTCATTGCGTTAATTCTTTACCTTGCGCCCATTCGAATAAAACTCCAAAGAAAATTCTTTTTGCAAATGGAGAAGTCTAATCCTTCAGCTTCCAAGGACATGATGAATTTGCAGCTGAAAGGACGTACGACTCTGCAATTTCATAAATGTGAGGAGTGCGAACGACAGGCTTTTTGAGTAGCTCGAGGCCTCCCACCATAGAATCTGTGTTGGGCCCATCAAGGCCAACCTATAAAAGCGAGTTTCTTCGTCTTAGTCTGTTACTTGCTTCATTTTGCAAAAAGAAACCCTAACTTTTGCACACCGAGCTTTTTTCTTCCTAGAACCCTACCGATTTTCTAGTTTCCTTTCACTCAAGAATCCATGGCAGACCAAACTTTCCAACCTTCCGCTTCACCTTCAACACCTTCACCAGCCCAACTTTCCATGCGAGAGGCAGCATTTCTTACTGCCAGTCGCCGTCTCGCTGCCCAACCATGCACCGTTCCTCGAATTGCTGGAAGACCTCGGCGAAACCCTCTAGCAGCCAGGCCAGTCTTATTCAAAAGGAGGCAAAGTTCTGAGAGCACCCCACTCTCAACACCAACAGTCTCCACTGAAAGTGAGAAGAAGAGGCAAGATGACAAGGAGGTGTTTGGGAGCATTCTGAGTAACCTAGAGAAAGGAGGAGGATTACCCGAGGCTGGGGTTATGAACCAACCATTGCTTACAGAGGATGTGACAGTGGAGGAAATGGACGAAATGGTGGAAAAAGAGACAAGGAAAAGCACTCTGGCCATAATGGATCCTAAGGAAACTACACAAGTAGAATCCTATGACAGACCCATCAGAGTCGCGTTAGAGGAAGTCGCAATAGAGAAGCAATCAGAGGTGGAAGAGGAGAAAAATAAGAAAAATAAAAAAAAATAAGAGCAAAGGAAAGAATGTTAGAGAAGGTGAGCCATCCCATCATCGCAAAGCAGAGAAGGAAATCAAAGAGAAAGAGGATGAAGAAGATGAGGAGGCTAGAGAGAAAAAGAAGCAAGAAAAGAGTGAGAAAAAAGAACGCAGACGTGAGGAAAGGCGCCTGAAGAAGGAAGAAGAAAGAAAAAAGAAGGCTGCAAGCCCAGAGCTTGATGGTGAATCCACCTCCGTAAGGGAGGAAAAGGGGGAATCAACACAACTTCGAGAAATAACACAACCTGAAATAATGCAAACAGTTGTGACTGAAAAAGGAGAAGAATGAGATGTTACCCCCTTGATGCGGCGCCGTAAAGAGAATGCACCGCAAGGGTCAACCGTTGGCCCTCGAATTTTGATTGACGCATTAGAAGAACAGGAGAGGAGGAGAAAAAAGGAGGAAGAGAAGAAGGAAAAAATGGCATGGGCACAACTCATCATCGCAGAAGGTGATAGAACAAGAAGATTACAAGATGAGGAGATGCGCCATAATAATGAAATCTCGAGGATCGAAGAAATAAGGTGGCTCGAAGAGGAACAACGCATATTGCTGGCCTCTCAGAAGTTCGAGAAAGAGTTGGAAACAGAGGAGAGAGAAGAGGCATAGGAGAAGAAAAAGAAGAAAGAAGAGAAGGAGAAGAAGTGCCAAGCAAACATGCAGCGCTTAAGGAAGAAGAAAGGAAAAGAACTTGATGAACGGGAAAAGGAGGAACAACGTAAGGTGCGAGAAAAGAAACAAAGGCAGCAATCTCGCCTTGCATTGGCCAAAGGAAAGAGCAAAGCAGTTGCAGAAAGTAGCAAGCCTGCGTTGGCAAAGGTGCGCCCATCAAGAAAGAAGGAAAATGATGACTTACTGATGAAGATGGGCTTTTTCCCTGCGCCAACGCCACTACCAGACTTGATTACAAGTGTGATCGTAGAACATGGATGGGACACATTTTTCCAGTGCCCAACCATTGTTATTTCAAAGGTAGTGCATGATTTCTACCACAGACTGCTACATGGCACCAAGGATGTGGTGACCATAAAAGGGCAAATGATGTCTATCAGCGAAAGGGACATCAATGAACTATACCAGATGAAGGATAACCCGAATGCACCGGGAAACAAAATCATTGATGATCCCACTGAAGAGCAGATGGAAGATGCGCTGCGAGTATTAATGCAACCGGGCACTAAGTGATCGGTTTCTTTAAAAGGCATCAAGGCCTTAGCGTCTAAGACTCTACTTCCAGAGGCATGACTTTGGGTTTATTTGGTCAAATGGCGGCTGATCCCAACTTCTCATGACAAGACAATTTCAAGGGATCGAGTTATGGCTGCATATTGCATTGCGCGCGGCATTCCAATCGATGTAGGCCAGTTGATCGGAAGACAAATCAGGGGTTTTGTGGGGCACATAAGAGGGCAGTACTTCTTCCCATAGACGGTTTCAAGTTTATGCCTATCACTAGGTGTGGGCATTGATGAAGAGCCAATGGCAGAAGTTCACGGCTTAATAAAAGTCAAGATTTTGAGGTTACTCCTCAACGATTCCCCACATTGCCTTGAACTCCCTTTGAAGAGGCCTAACATAGATTTGAATGTGCCGCAAAAACCCAAGCCGAAGAAACAACGCAGAGATGACAAGGGAAAGGGGAAAATCCAAGAAGAAACAATGCAAGATCCAGAACCCTTAGACCCTTTACCCTTAATAATTTACCCTCCAAGCCTTCCCGCACAACCTTCTTCTTCCCTTCTTGAGCACTTTACCAATCTTCTCCTTCCCCCAGATTCTCCAACCGTATATCCAGTAGCCCCATCATCACCTTCAGCTTCATCACCACAACTTCCCCTTCCACCGCCACATGTTGATGACCCACACGATTTGGGTGAAGGCACTTCTGTCCAACCCCAAAACGTCGCTGGCGAGGTATCACAGGCACAACCAACCATTGCAGCAAGAACTCTTTTCTCAGCAACAAGCCTTCTTCGGCTTGAGAATTGATGCGATAATTGAGCGAGTTGACGATTTACAATGCAGTGCTACCATGACAAGGCAGGTGTTAATCAATATTCAGCGCAACATTCTTACAATCCACCTGCATCAAAGACAGATAGCAGAGCGCAGCCATGGGTACTTTAATTTTCTGACAGCATATCTTCATGGATCCATGGTTCCTCCACATCTCAGGCAGCATATGATTTTTGCAGAAGCTTCTCAAGTACCACCTCTGAACCCTCCTCCAGAACCTCCTGCTCCTCAATAATCCTTACATTCATTTATTTTTGCGACCATTCTGTTAATTTTATTTAATTCATTATTTTTCTATGCTCATCTAAGTTCTTTGGTTCTTTATACAGGCAACAATTTTATATTGCGATATTTGTAATTATTTGTATACTTAGTTAATTTTCAATACAACTAAGTAACAATTCTATCCATATGCCTGTGCCTCTTCTTTATCATCCTTTGTCAACTTTGCGATATTCTTAATCTTTGTTTTTGTGTTATTCATTGCGCTGCCATGATGTATAATATGCATATACTTAGAAACATTTCCCACACTTTGTATTTTCTAACTAACACTTAGTTAATTCATAGCTTAGCAATACTTTACCTTTTATCCTTCAAAATTTTGCTCAAACCTTATTTTTGAAATTTTGTCTAAGCGTTTGTCTATTCTGTCCAACCTGATAAAAGTTAAGTTGTGAAAGGAGCCTGCTCGTAGTTGGATGTTCGCATGACACCCGTGGGAGCAAGCCAAAACGAAGGTGGGTTTCCAAGAACAACGCAATAGGAAAAGATAAAAAAAAAATGAGAAAGAAAGATAAATAAAACAAGAGACAACTCCTCTGGAAATCATGAGTTAAAGTTGAGATTGGCACACAATCGTAGTTGGATGTTCGCATGACACCCGTGGGAACAAGCCAAAACGAAGGGTGTAACCGTGATCAATAGTCTCTAATAAATGACGCAAAGTTTGACCACCGCATCCAAACACATCAAGTTTTTTTTACAAGAAGAGGTAAACATTCTTTTTAAAACTAGAAAAGAATTTTTGAGCAAAAATTTGTAGTATAGAAGAATAAAGTAGGGCTTTGTTAGGAATTATCAAGGAGAAGGAAATTGAGATGTTAAGTAATATGTCTAAGTGGAGCATTCGGAGCAACCAATCGACACAAAATTTAGGATAGGAATTGAGCATTATTTTCTTAGTAGAAGATATGATTGAGGACAAGCATATATCTAAATTTGGGGATGTGATAACTTGTAGAAATACAAGTTATTTATACTGCTTTATTTAGATATTGTGGCCAAAAGAAAGAAAAGTTGCGTCAATTGTATAGAAATTAGCTAAGAAATGCAAGAATTATAAATTTTCGTCAATACACTCACTGACACCATGGCGATGATAGAAAAGAATATTTCAAGTCTGTTTTCCAGGAAATCAAGTCACTGCATGTGTTTATGGCTCAAGATAAAAAGAACAATGCATCTACGTTGCATTGCGCCAATCATTCAAGAATGAATAGATGATCAATGTAATGACGGTGCATGTGACAATCGATCAAGAGCTTTGCGATCAACGCAACTTCAACCACATGCGGTAATAAAAAACAACACCGCATGCAAGCACACGATCGAAAGATGCAAATGAGCAACGCAATCGCAGAGGATTTTGACACGTGTACAACTAACCATTGTGCATTTTCGACGGATTGATTGCATAATAGAAGGAATATTTATTCCACCATTTTTGGAATTTCCATAACAATAAAGTGGGGACCACACGGTAGAGAGTCAGAGCATTCATCTATAAATACCCTCAGAGAATTCACTGAAAAGATATATGATACGCATAAAATTTTAATCCATAAACTTATTGACATAAAAATTGATGCTTCACCGTGCGAATAATACACCTGATCTTTAGGTTCGCTTAGAATATCTGGATCACTCCAGAGCTCATAAGCCATCAGACTACTCTTCACGATAAACAACCAGTACAAAGAGATCTGTCCTGCAAAATATCACAAACATATTCAACAATAACCGTTAACCAATCCCCGGCAACGGCGCCATAAACTTGTTACGCATAAAATTTTAATCCATAAACCTGTTGACATAAAAATTGATGCTTCTATTTTAAGCATGTGGACAAATATGAATATGAATGAATAAAATTTATCTTTTTATGTCATATAATGCATGGATGATTGCGATGATATGGGATACTACTTCTAGATGTATGCCTTATTAACGATATGTTGTAGTATGCTATGCGTTGTCACAAGTTTCCTTGCGTTGAAACGAAGTATAATTTCACCACAAGTTTCTCGGTGTAATCCGAGGTCGAACACAGGGATTGTTTTAGGTTGATTACGTTACGTTTGTGACATATGCGACCGGGGGTTTTTCAATTCAATAAAAGTGTGGTTTGTACATGCGATAAAGTAAATTGTGCAGTAAAGTAAAGATAAGCGATAAAAATGCGAAAATAAAGTAAGTTGCGATAAAAGTAAAGTGTGATAAAATAAACATAAGCTATGATGATACAAGATACAGGTTACATGATACAAGATACCGAGGTTGAGACTGACTGCGAAGATTGTACAAAGGTCGTGTTATGTAGTGGCAAGGCTTATGTGCGAAGCAGAAAGAGAAAGGATAATTAATATAAACAGCGCAAGTTTCTTAATTGTGTTAAAGATATAAGTACGGTTCCGCTTTCCCTTGGCGTACACCTCTCGATGATCAGCCACGTTTCCCACATCTTTATGGTGAAACAGGGACGAACGTGGTGAACGCAAGGTTGCCTCCAGCTCTGGAAGTACTTCTTGCTTTAGTTAACGTATTCTTTAAACCTTCTCTCGACAGATCAGAATGGCATCTTCACTTCTACTCTCACAGGTGAAGATGTCGTCTAGCATGCTTTAGCTAAACATCTTTATCTCTTTAACACAGATTAAGTTACTTGTTTAATTCATATTAATCACCACGGGATTAAGAAAACATCATGGAGAAAGCAATTTATGGAGGAACGGAAATAGATAGAAATGTGGAAATGAAAATGATCACGACAATTAATTATAAAATCAAGCATCTGATACATGGTTGTGAATGATTTAGACTAAGAAGATGAAGTACAATTGATGAATAAAAGTTAGAAATAGATACAGAAGAGTTCCAACGTCTTGACACCGATCTGGATGGAAAGATCGCTTGTCGGGGTAGATGGAGTGAACGGAAGGATGAGCTTCCCTCTCAGGCTTGCTCAACCGATAGAGTTGATCTAGGTATAGAGCTTCACGGTGGGGATTTGGAATGATTCGCCCTGAGACTCACCTCTCGACCTTGTCTCTTTTCTTCTCGAATCTTCTCCAATCAGCCTCTCTCTCAATAGCCTCGTATCAATTATCCCCCGTATCAAGTATATTTTTCAGTGAATTCTCTGAAGGTATTTATAGATGAATGCTCTGACTCTCTGCCGCGTGGTCCCCACTTTATTGTTATGGAAATTCCGAGAATGGTGGAATAAATATTCCTTCTGTTATGCAATCAATCTGTCGAAAATGCACATGCGGTGTTGTTTTTTTTATTACCACATGCGGTTGAAGTTTCATTGATTGCAAAGCTCTTGATCGATTATCGCATGCGTCGTCATTTCGTTGATCGTTTATTCATTCCTGAATGATGGGCGCAATGCGACGTAGATGCGTTAATCTTTTTCTCTTGAGCCATGAGCACATACAGTGACTTGATTTCCTGCAAAACATACTTGAAATATCCTTTTCTACCATCGTAATGGTGTCAGTGGGTGTATTGACGACAATTTATAATTCTTGTATTTCTTAGCCCAGTTTCCATACAATTGATGCAACTTTCCTTTCTTTTGACCACAATATCTAAATAAAGAAGTATAAATAACTTATATTTCTACAAGTTATCAATATACTTGATACGAGGCTATTTTGATATTTTTATATTGAGAGAGAGGCTGATCTAAGTGCTGATCGAAGAAGATCTGGGAAGAAAAGAGGCAAGGCCGAGAGGTGAGTCTCAGGGCAAATCATTCCAAATCCCCGCCATGAAGCTCTATACCTAGATCAACTCTACCGATTGAGCAAGCCTGAGAGGGACGCTCATCCTTCCATTCACTCCATACATCGGCAAGCGATTTCTCCATCCAGTTCTGTGTCAAGACGTTGGCACTCTTCTGTATTTATTTCTATCTCTATCATCAATTGTATCTCATCTTCTTAGTCTAAATCATTCACACCATGTATCAGACGCTTGATTTTATAATTAAATGTCATGATCATTTTCATCTCCATATTTCTGTCTACTTCCGTTCCTCCATTAATCGCTTTCTCCACGATGTTTTCTTAATCCCTTGTAATTAGAATGAATTAAACAAGTAAATTAGTTTGTGCTAAAGAAATAAATATGTTTAGCTATAGCATGCTAGACGGCATCTTCACCTGTGAGAGCAGAAATGAAGATGCCATTCTGATCTGTCGAGAGAAGGTTAGAAGAATGGGTTAACTAAAGCGAGAAGTACTTCCAGAGATGGAAGCAACCTTGCATTCATTACGTTCATCCCTATTTCACCACAGAGATGTGGGAACACGGCCGATCACCGAGAGGTGGACGCCAAGGGAAAACGGAACCATAGTTGTATCTTTAACGCAATTAATGAACTTGCGATGTTTGTACTAATTATCTTTTCTCTTTCTTCTTCGTACATAAAGCATTGCCACCGCATAACACAATTCTTTGTATAATCTTCATAGTCAGTCTCAAACTCGGTATCATGTATCATGTAACCTATATCTTGTATCATCATAACTTAGGTTTACTTTTATCGCACTTTATTTTATTACCACACATTTTACTTTACCGCGTATTTTACTTTACCGCACTTTTTAAATACCTGTATAAACCAATCTTTTATTAATTGAAAAACCCCCGGTCGCATATATCACGAACGTAATGCATTAACTACGCAATCCCTGTGTTCGACCTCGGATCACTTTGAGAAACTTGAGGTGAAATTATACTTGGTTTCAATGCAAGGAAACTTGTGAAAACGCATATCATACTACAAGCATTCCATTAATAACGCATACATCTAGAAGTAGTATCGCATATCATCGCAACTTATATCGTAGTGCGTGTGCTTGAAATAGAAACATCAAAAACCATGTCAACAGTTTGCATTTACTATCATTTTATGTCTTTATGTGTTTAGTTTTTACATGTTCGTGAACTCATCATTTTACTTTACTAATTGAAGAGTTCCACGGTGAATGAGAAGATGACAAGGTCACCCATCCCATCTCGGGATCCCGATACCAATAATGCGATTGCCACTGACACTCCCATCCCCCCTCTACAGCTCGATACCACCACTTCACCTACTCTCATCCTCCCTCTACAACTCGATACCACCACAACATCACCAACTGATGTTGAACCTATAGAGGTCGACGTCCCACAAACAGAGCCTGACATGTCTGCCTTACTTACCATGCCACATATAGAGGCTGACATGTCTGGCATCCCAGAGGCCGACACTTATGGGATTGTTACGACCATAGAAGGAGTTACACTGGTGAGTAATTTATTGATCAGTAATCTTTGTTTATATTTTTATATTTCTTGATGAGTAATGTTTTGTTATCTGTTTATGTAGGAATCTCGAAGAATTAGTCATAAGAGGAAACCTGTAGATAAATATACACCTCCAGCTCAGGTAAAGAAGAAAAGTGTGGTTAAGCATCTTCTCTCAAGTGTAGCTACGTCACTATCCAGAGCGATCGTCACATACAACGTAATACATGATGTTCCACACAATATCCTTACAGAAATGATGTGCCACGCTTTATCATAACTTATGTTCACGCCATAATCTCTCCTCATATCCTTAATGATATGACAAGGTTTATAAATACGTCCTATTCCCGTGAACTTATCTTTAATGAGCTGACCAACAACCGTAGCAGTTGATTATCTATAGTCGTGATTCAGAATTCCAATGGAACATGTATGCGAACTGCAGTACTTTGTGATCTTGAATATATCAGACCCTTCTATTTTGACTGCACGAAGGCTTTACTTACATGTCTCCTTGACAGCGAATAGAGATTTGGTAGACTTCCTGACCTTAAATTCAAAATTTTTGTTGATGGGTAGAATAGATAATCTCATTTTCAAGTCCTTTTTACTCAAAAATAGTTGATCAACATCAACGTCCTCTGTCCCAGATGAAGAGGTGCCAGGCATAATCAACTCTGTCCTATGACTTGAAGACACAGATGATGGAACCACTGAAGCTATTGTAGAATGCCGCATATCTCCATGATCACGATCCATTCATTCAATCATGTTGGTTGCTCATTCACATCCACTGCTCTCCGCTTCGAATTCTAGTTCAGCACTAGTACTCATAAACCGTCAAGCTGCTCTCCGTTTTAAACAGCCAGTACAATGAGATCTGTCCTGCAAAACACCACAAAAACACTCAAACAATAAACCGTTAACTAATCCCCGGCAACCGTGCCATAAACTTGTAACGCAGACTTTGTACTATGATGCAAGTCCATGCCATAAACTTGGTGACATAGATTTTATGTGATGATATGTGATACTACTTCTAGATATGTGTTATTAACGAATGTTCTTGTAGTATGCTATGCGTTGTCACAAATTTCCTTGCGTTGAAATCAAGTATAATTTCACCGCAAGTTTCTCGGTGTGATCCGAGGTCGAACATAGGGATTTTTTTAGGTTATTGCGTTATGTTTTTGATATATGCAACCAGGGGTTTTTTCAATTTATAAAAGAGTTTTGTGTACAAGTAATTAAACATGCGATAAAGTAAAGTAAGCGGTAAAAATGCGATAATAACATAAATTGCGTTAAAGTAAATTGCGATAAAGTAAATCTAAGTTAAGATGATACAAGATACAGGTTTCATGATACGAGATACTGAGGTCAAGACTGGCTGTGAAGATTATGCAAAGATCGTGTAATGCGGTGACAAGTCTTATGTGCGAAGCAAAAACAGAAAAGATAACTAATATAAACAGTGCAAGTTTTTTAATTACATTAAAGATATAAGTACTGTTCTGCTTTTCCCTTGGTGTACACCTCTCGGTGATCGGCCACGTTCCCACATCTCTGTGGTGAAACAGGGATGAACGTAATGAATGCAAGGTTGCTTCCATCTTTGGAAGTACTACTTGCTTTAGTTAACGCATTCTTCTAAACTTCTCTCGACAGATCAGAATGACATCTGCACCTCTGCTCTCATAGGTGAAGATGTCGTCTAGCATGCCTTAGCTAAACACATTTATCTCTTTAGCACAGATTAAGTTACTCGTTTAATGCATATTAATTACCAAGGTATTAAGAAAACTTCATGGAGAAAACGATTAATGAAGGAACGGAAATAGATAAAGATGTGGGAATGGAAATGATCGAGACATTCAATAAAACTATTTAGCATCTGATACATGATTTGTGAATGAAGAGATTAAGAAGATGAAATACACTTGATGAAATAGAGTTAGAAACAAATACAAATAAACGCCAACGTCTTAGCGCCAATCTGGATGGAGATTTGCTTGCTGGCGTAGATGGAGTGAACGGATGGATGAGCTTCCCTCTCAGCCTTGCTCAACCGGTAGCAGGGATCTAAGCACAGAGCTTCACAGTGGGGATCTGACAGATTCGCACTGAGACTCACCTCTTGGCCTTGTCTCTTCTCTTTCCAGATTTCTTTCGATCAGTACTTAGCTCAGCCTTTCTCTCAATAATCTAGCATTAATTAGCCCTCGTATGATTTATACCCGTATCAAGTATATCTTCTCTGAATTCTATAGTGGTATTTATAGGTGAAAAGCTTTGACTCTTTGCTTGTGGACCCCACTTCTTGTTATGGAAATTCCGAAGATAAAGGAATAAATATTCTTTCTGTTATGCAATCAGACCATCAAATCTGCACAACGGTTAGTTGTACACGTGTCACAATCCTCTGCGTTTGCATTGCTCAGCTGCATCTTTCGATCGGTTGCTCGCATGCGATGTTGTTTTTATTACCACATGTAGTTGAAATTCAGCTCTGGATCGACTGTAGCATTGCGTCGTCATTGCGTTAATCGTCTCCTCATTGTTGTTTGACGGGCGCAATGTGACCGAGATGCGTTGTTTAGTTTCTCGTTGAGCCTTGATCGCAAGCGGTGACTTGGTTTCCTACAAAACAGAGTAAAAATATCCTCTTCTACCATCTTGACGATGTTAGTGGGTGTAATTGCGATAATTCATAATTATTGTATTTCTGAGCTACTTTTCATACAATTGACACATATTCCTTCTCTTTTGGCCGCAATATCTAGAATATGTAGCATAAATAACTTGTATTTCTACAAGTTATCAGACCACAATCCATATAATCGAATCTAGATGGTCTCTCATTACCAATACCTGAAGTATTGCCCAATTCTAAAGTCAATCTTGCTAGATTATTGCGGTCGTTGTCTAGTGATAATGTTGACGGTACAGTGTTGATAGACAATGGACTATCATCCTCTTCCCGAAGAAACTGATGTGATTCCTTGTATTGTCTGTCCACAGTCGTATCATCATAACTCACATTTCCAAACCCCCATTCCAATATTTTCGTCATGATTAGATTTCAACGTTACAGCTGTTGGGATTGGTGTCCTAATTCTCTCAAAGTCTCGTTGTTTTATAAAGATACACATTGTTCAATGAATAAATAAATGTTATTTAATTCTGGCATTTACTCATATCCAATAAAAAAAGCTCCTTGGTTATCTTATGTGAACTTAAGCATGCATATGTGATATACAATTGGATCATGCCTTAAGTGATCACCTAAATAGGTTTGTAGTAAAAGAATTAAAGTGAGATACTTGATCCTGGTGACACTATGGATACGACCCACTTTGTAGAAGTTTGCAAGTGTTGTACACTACTACAGATGGTAGATCCTGACAGTTCATGTGGAAAAGTGGAGCGGGGGTGTCTGATAATGGGCAGAAATGCACGTTATTACAGCGCAAAGTTATAAAACAATGCAAGATTGCGATGGTAAAAATATACAATATTGCGTCCAAAAGCATTAAGTTCACAACATTGCGATCGCATGCATCCATCGCATTAAAACAGCTAACTTATGTATTTTTGTGCAGAAAATGCGTTGATGCAAGGCAGAAATGCGATCCGAAGAAATTAACATCCTAACGCATAAGAGATTGCGACCGCAAGGCTATGCGATTGTTTACGTTCGTGAAATTCTGCTCAAAGAAGGTGGCCACATAGAGCCGCCGCATCAAGGTGGGCGCATCTGGGTGAAAGCTTAATAAATCACGATGGGACAAAAAGCTGATGACGGTCGATTCCGAATTAAGTTGACAAACCGTTAACGACCTACTATAGCAAGTACACTCAACTTTTCGATGATAAATATTCGACGCATCAGACAGAGAATTAATGTCATCCCATCAATGCAATCATAAGAGAGAAGAAGCCTTTCACCCCGAAGCTCTATAAATACCGAAGGCCACCTTCAGTGAAGGAGTTCGTTCAGTTCGCCTAGTTTACAGAATTTACCATATAGATAGAAGTAGCCTTGTTCATAGTTTTTGTTTTAATTAGAAGGCGGAAGTGAGTGAAGGGAGATTACACCGAGAGATCGTCTGGTTAACTCGGAAGAGTGTCTGGAGCGTTGAAATCAGAGAGAGGGCCAACTCTTGCGGAAGCAAGAACATCTTTTGAGAAGAATAGAGATAACAATGTAAAAGCCTTGGGAAGCAAGGAATTGTTACTAGGCTCTCTACCCTTATTTTCCATTGTCATTTTTTACTCTGAACTTATTTAAAGAAATGGAAATTGCATCTCCATATTTGTTCACTCTGTGTACATTACGCATGAGTAGCTAAATCTGTCGAATGGGTTGAGAAGCACTTAGCTAGCATAACTCGGGATCTTCATTCTATGCAATTATCTTGTATTATGTATGCGTCATTCGTCCATTAGAGATGCACGGAAGGGTAGTCTAAGGATAGAATCTAGGCTTGGAAAAGTCAAATTAGAATCTAGGCTCGGGAGAGTCGGATTAGAACCGCATAATCAAGAGATAGAAGCTTAGGAATAAGCTCTGTTTGCTATTAATGAATCGCATGCACCCTAGAGATAGGTTATGATTGTATACGGTGTCCTTGTGTGCATCTCGCATCATCGCATAGGGAAGAAGTAGAGACTTAGGAATAAGCTCTATAGAGATTATCACATTCATCACATGCGTCCTAAAATTAGGAGCCATCCATTTGCATTGGAAAATGATTTGTTGTCGCATGAGTGTAGCATAATCGCATAGCTTGAACGCATTGTCGAAAAACGCTAGCTAAAGACCTTCTCATCCTGTTCCTCCGCATACTCAATTTATCTATCGCATAATTAATTTTTTCTCAAATCCACCACATACTTCTTATACCTTAAACAACAAACCAACCAAACTATTGATTTATTTGTTACCGCAAAGTGATCTCAAATTATCATCGCATACTGTTTTCTTTAGTTCGTGTGTTCGACCCTGGACTTACCAGAAAACTCAGTAAGATTTATACTTGGGTCTTATTGAGAAAACTTGTTTGCACAATGCATATTCCACCACCGCGTTCTACTCCATTATTTCATCGCATAACAATAAGCATCAAGTTTTTTGCACCGTTGCCGGGGACTTCGACAATACATTGTGCTAACGGTAATTTTTTTGATTTCTTTGCAACTTTCTATCTCTGGTGAATTACGACCCAGAGATTGAAAGAACGTTTCAATGAAGGTTGAGAGATAGTTGCCAACAACAACAAGAGAAAGATAACATGGTGGAACAACTGGAAAATGGAGCACCAAATGAAAATAATGTCATGGCAAATCCCATCCTATTGGCAAACGACCGCAATAGGCCCATTCGAGACTATGTGTCGCCCAACCTCTATGATTTCTCCCCAGGAATCATGAGGCCCACTCGATACATGGGCGTGCGGCATATGCTGGCCATCGCTTGCTCGCTCAACCGCATGGGCGTGCTTAGCCGCATGGGCTGCACGCTTGGCTGCATGGCAGGGCACCTTGACGCACGACATGGCTGCTCGACAGGGCGCTCAACGCATGGGCATGCCCGATCGATACATTGGCAGGGCATCCGGCCGAGGCTGCTCGATGCATGGCATGGGTGCTGGCCGAGGCTGCTCGACGCATGGCTGGGCATTTCACCGAGGTTGCTCGAAGCATGGGCTGCCTTCCAACGCGTCACTTCCATCTTTCTTCCTTTAGCCGCATGCCCTTATCAACAACCCTTCCAACGCATCATCACCACCCTTCCAATGCATCAACACACAAAATTCTATAGCCAAATTTTCCAAATTTTCCCCAAAAGTCAAACTTCCAAATTTCTTCTTTTCTTCTAATTTTCCATTCTTTTCTCTACCATTCACACTAGTTTCCACATCAACCTACTCATCACACTGATCTCAATAGGAAATATACTCAAGTAGAGAAATTAGGATTCGGGGTTCACATTTACCTCCCCCTTATGAAAATTTCGTCCTCGAAATTTCGCTACAAGTTCATCAATTAAACAACTGCGGATACTTGTTTCTGATTTGCTCTTCAGCTTCCCATGTTTCTTCTTCCGTGCTATGGTTTCACCATAGTACCTTTACCAATGGGATTGTCTTATTCCTTAAAACCTGTTCTTTTCTGTCAAGAATCTCCACTAGTTCCTCTTCATAAGACAAATTCTCTTTCAACTATACTGGTTGCTCAGGCAACACATGGGTAGGATCTGGCACATACTTTTTAAGCATTGCCACATGAAATACATCATGAATACAAGATAATTCTTAAGGTAAATTCAATCGATATGCCATTGGGCCAACTCTTTCTATTATCTCGTAAGGTCCAATATATCTGGGGCTTAATTTCCCTTTCCTACCGAATTTGAGTATTCCTTTCCACAAAGATAACTTTAGAAATACTTTATCACCAACTTCAAATTCTAATTCTCTTCTCCGCTTATCAGTGTAACTTCTGCCTATCTCGAGCCGTCTTAAGATTATCTCTTATAATCTTAATGTTGTTTGATGTCTGTTTTACGAGTTCTGGACCTAGTAATTTCCTTTCACCGACTTCATTCCAACATATCGAAGTCCTATATGGCCTTCCGTATAGTGCCTCATACGATGTCATCCCAATACTCGAATGGTAACTGTTGTTATACGCAAATTTGATTAACGACAGATGTGTATCCCAACTGCCTTTGAATTGCAATATACATGCTCTCAGCATGTCCTCTAATGTCTAGATTGTCCACTCAGACTGACCATCCGTCTGTGGATGAAAAGAAGTACTAAAATATAACTTGGTTCCTATAACTTTCTGCAAACTAGGCCAAAACTTTGATGTAGATCTGGAGTCTCGATCTGATACAATTGAAACTGGAGCTTCAAACTGACTCACAACTCGATCAACATACAACTTAACTAATTGGTCTAGGGTATAAGTAACTTTAACAGGTAAGAACTTAGCTATTTTTGTAAATCTATCCACAATTACCCATATACCATCATAGCTCGCTGGTGTCATAGGTAATCTAAATAGGAAATCCATCGTAATATGCTCCCATTTCTATTCTGGTACTGGGAGTGGATTAAGTAATCCTGCTGGCCTCTATCTTTCTGGTTTAACTTGTTGACATATTAGACACTTGTCAACATACTCCGCTATTTCTCTTTTCATACCAGACCACCAGTATGATCTCTTTAATGTTCTGTACATCTTTGTACTGCCCGGATGCATAGCATAGGTCGAACTATGTGCCTCCTCTAGAATAGCCTGTTTAAGTGATAAGTCCTTAGGTACCCATATCCTACCTTCTTTCAATAGCACTTTGTCAGCTCTTAATTGGTAGTCCGTCCTCAATCCTTTATCCACGTCTTCAGCTAACTTCTGAAGACCAGAATCCTTTAATTGTTCACGTAGAATATCTTCTACGAACGTAGGACGCACTTGAAATGAAGCTAATAACCCTCCTTTTTTACCGATTGATAATGCTGCCCTAGCATTATACAACTCATGAATCAGTGTACCCTTCACTGAATTGATACTAGCTCTAGCTGATCTAGTTTTTTGACTTAAAGCATCAGCTACTACATTTGCTTTACCTTGGTGATAGTCAATGGTACAGTTATAGTCTTTGATCAACTCGAACCATCTTCTCTATCTTAAGTTTAGTTCCTTCTGATCAAAGATATGCTTTAGACTTTTATGATCTGTAAATATATGACACCGCTCACCAAATAGGTAATGTCTCCACAACTTTAGAGCTAACACAACTGCCACTAACTCCAAATCATGTGTAGGGTAGTTACATTCATGCTTCTTTAACTGTCGAGAAGCATAAGCTACTACCTTTCCCTCCTGCATCAGCACACATCCTAACCCTTACTGGGATGCATTACAATAGACCTCAAACTCTTTACCTGGTGTAGGTAGAGTTAATACTGGTGCTGACACTAACCTTTGTTTCAATACCTGAAAACTATGCTTGCATTTTGTGACCACTCAAACTTCGCATCTTTTCTGGTCAGGTGTGTCAATGGTAGAGCTTTCTTTTAAAAACCCTCCACGAATCTCCTATAATAACCTGCTAAACCCAGAAAACTGTGTACTTCGATTACATTCAGGGGTCGTTCCTAATTAACTATTGCTTCTATCTTTTGGGAATCAACGCTAACTTCGCCAGTTGAAACTATATGCCCAAGGAATACGACTTGATTTAACCAAAAATTACACTTACTAAATTTGGCATATAACTCCTTTTCCCTTAGAATCTGTAACACCATCCTCAGATGTTCTTTGTGCTTCTCTGCACTACTAGAATACACTAGTATGTCATCTATGAAAACTATCACAAACTGATCCAGATAATGATGAAATATCCTATTCATTAAGTCCATAAATACCGCAGGAGCATTTTTCAATCCAAACGGCATTACTAGGAACTCATAATGTCCATATCTAGTTCTGAATGCAATTTTTGGAACATCAGTGTCTTTCACCTTCAATTGGTGATAACCTGATCTCAAGTCTATCTTAGAGAACACCGTGGCTCCTTTTAACTAATCGAAGAGATCATCTATACGAGGTAATGAGTACTTATTCTTAATGGTCACCTTATTCAACTGTATATAGTCTATGCATAATCTAAGAGTACCATCTTTCTTCTTAACAAACAATACTGGCGCTCCCTAAGGCGACACACTAGGTCTAATGTACCCCTTATTTACAAGTTCCTATAACTGAACTTTTAGTTCCTTCAGTTTCGTTGGTGCCATCCTATATGGTGTCTGGGATATAGGTGTTGTACCCGGAACTAACTCAATAGTGAACTCTATTTCCCTATCAGGTGGTAAGCCTGGTAACTCTTCAGGGAATACATTTAAGAATTCTTGTACCACAGGTACATCCTCAGGTTTTAGTTTCTTATCCTGTGAAACTGCTACATAGGCTAAATAGGCTTCACATCCTTTACTTAATAATTTCCTAGCCTTCACTGCGGATATTAAACTTCCTAGAAGTATTCTTTTACTTCCTACCAGGGTTATTTCTTTTTCACCTGGTTTCCTAAACATTATCTCTCTTTTAAAACAATCCATAGTGGCATAGTGTTTACTTAGAAAATCCATACCTAAGATAACATCAAACTCTAGTAATTATAATGGAATCAAGTCAACCCAAAAACTTTGATTTCCAAGAATTACTTCATAATTCTTGTAATACTCATGTACAACTAGAGTATCTCCTACAGGCATAGAGATAAACAAATCCTCATTCATACACTCAGGCGCTCTATCTATATGTAATGCACACATGCTAGATATGAATGAGTGCGTAGCACCAGGATCAAATAATGCATAAGTGGATTGATTACATAAAGTTATCGTACCAGTTACGACATCTGGAGCCTCTTCCACTTCCTGGTGTGTCATAGCATATACTCTACCCTACTGCTGCTGCTACTGCTATTGCTGTTGGGGTCGCTAGCTACTTTTTTCTGCTTAGCTATATCGAATCCCTCACCTCTAGTTCCCGTTGCTCTAGGTTGGTTTACAATTTTTGTAACTCCTCTTTGCTCACTCTGTGCTCCATGACCTAGCTGAGGACAATCTCTCTTGAAATGCCCAGCTTGTCTGTACTAGAAGCACACATTCCTATTACCATAACATACTCCTGTATGAGGCCTACCATAATTTACATAAAGTGGTTTCCACTCTGTACTAGCTACTGACTCACTAGCACGACCTGATACTGATCTACCACTCTGTCCAACTGCAGGTCTTGACTTCTTTCGACCCGATTTTTGTTGGCTCGTGCCCCCAAAACTCCTTATACTCGGCTGTCTAGAGAACAAGGGTCTAAATCTCTTACTTCTCGTTTCTCCAGGCATTCTAATTTGTCCTTCACTTGGCTGGAGTATCTTCCCTTACTACACTCTACTTTACTCGGATAGCGGTCTCAAGTAACTGAGTGAAATTCACCCAATTGGATGTAAAGGTAACGGGTGTACTTATCTTTCTTCTTAAGCCATTCTCAAATCTCCTACACCTTTTCTTCTCTTCCGCGATGATCGGAAAGGCATATTGAGATAACTCAGTAAATATTTGCTCATACTCAGCAACTGTCATCATTCCCTGAGTTAGCCTAAGGAATTCCTCCCTCTTCGCTTCTTTAAAAGAACTAGGGTAGTATTTATCCTCAAATACCTGTTTGAATTCAGACCAAGTCATAGTTTTCGAACTATTCCTTCTAGCTTCTATCACTTTCCACCACTTCTCAGCCCCTTTCTGCAGCAAGAATGCCGCTAACTCGACCTTACGATCCCCAGGGCACCTCAAAACCTTAAAACATTTCTCAATCAAATCCAACCAGATCTCAGCATCTACTGGATCTGTGGCTCCATCAAACGTCGTGGCTTCTAAAGCTTTCAGCCTCTCGACGTCGAATTTCTTTTTTGGATCGTTCTGAATTGATCCCACACTCGTCGCCAATCTTTGAGTGATTCTATCAAATACTCGATCCTCCATCTGGGTTTCTACATCTACCTTTGGTGTACTCGACTCATTTGCAGAAGTCGCTTCCTACTCTACTAAGTCTCTAACTCTTTCCCCCTTTGGATTTGGGTCCCCTCTAACTTCAGAACCTCTGCTGGTAGGGTCAACATTCCTCTCCTCAGTCTGCTTGCTCCACCTGCCACTTCTTCTCAGCATCTTTGCCTAATTATTAGGTACACATGTTACGGACTTATCTATTGGACTTAATCTAATGCATGAACTCTCTCTTTCACCCAAAACCTTATGCTTTAATACTAAACTAGCTCAAACATTTCATAAGTTTACGTATACCTTTGCTCTGATACCAAGCTGGTATCAACCCAATCTTTATACTCAATCTTCTCCCAGATTTTACGTAAACCTTTGCTCTGATACCAAGCTGTCACACCCCGCCCCAGACCACCCTCTTAGCCTAGGATAGGGCGTGACTGTAGTAGTTATCAACCCTGTGGCTGACACTTATTGCCTACTAACTGTTGTGGAATAACTCTGATACCAATATAAAACTCATATACAGCGGAATATCTTTAGGCCAAAATTTATTAATTCAGAAACATAACACATTTAGAGTCATTACAACACTAGATTCACAAGTCCCAAAACCTACAAACCCTAGTCCCTATATGAACAACAGTAACATGTGTACAATATTAACAATAACCACCTAAATAGACGGGTTACAATTCTTTTTATCCTTTAGTGGCAGAGTAGATGCAGAGCTATCTTCAGAGGATTTGACCGCTACTGGGGGGGGGGGGGGGGAAGAAAACATTTGAAAACAGGATGAGCTTATGCCCAGTGAGTGACTTAAAAAAGATAATTAATTCTCGTGTAAAATCTAAATAAAGAGTTTAACTGAAATATAAGTTTCTACAGTACTTGTACTGCAGCATAAAAATTTTCCAAGCATAAAACATATAAAGCTGTTTTAATCATAAAACAGTAAAACTATTTCTCGGTTGAGAATAACCCTTACTATGGATAAAACAATCCCAACACCAACTGCAAGTCAAGAGAGAACCCTTTTGCTCAATCTCTGACTTTAACTACCTACGTGCACGTAGCCATACTAAGTACCATCATACCTTAGGTACTTCTGTTCAGATACCTTTTCAAACGTACTTTAGTATCTGGTTGGTTTGGTACCTTCTCAAACGTTCTTCAATACCAATAGATACCTTCTCAAATGTCCATCAATATCTAGTTGGGCGGATACCTTCTCAAATGTCCTTCGGTATCGCGTTTTAAGTAAAACTAGTCATAAATGACTTTCTCTTTAAAGCATGTAAAGTATAACACATATAAAAACATGGCTTTAAAGGTACTAACCTTGATTGCTTAGGAACTGTTCACTCTAGTAGCTCCCTTTTCTACCTCGGGCTCCCTTTTCACCCCTAGAGTTCAGATTCAACTTTCAACTTAGATTACTCATAGTTATAGACATTATTTTGAGATACTTCCTTCTACAAATATATTCTAAAATGTCTCAAAAAGCTTACCCTAAAATTTTAGCTCAGAACTCCTCGTGGTTTGGCCGGAATCACAGAATCTTCAAGACTGGCCCAAGCTTATTTGACAGCCTGACCCTTTTGTCTTCTTCTCCGTTTCCAGCCTAATCCCTTTGAGATTTTCTTCCGGCAGCCCTACCCTGAAAACTAGACTTTCAGAGATTTCAGGTGGCTTTAGAATCACTCCAAACACACGAGTAAATTGGGAGCACTCTTCGTTCTAATTTGATGCGTCCTCTTCAGACCTCACTGTCCAATGCGTCCTCTATGACTAACGCATGGGTTTGGCTCCAACACAAGGTTTGCTCATCTCTCCCACTCTTTTTATAGTATTTTTGAATTATGATCTAAAAATGAAGTCTCTTGGCTCTATTTATAGGCATCCAAATCTTCCCCAGAGTTGACACCACCTACTTGGCTGCATGGCGAAGTGTCTCCTTCTCACCCCATCAATGCAATGTTGTGATCATCGCAAGCTATGTGTCTTCCTCCCACGTTCCCAATGCATGAGCCTTCAATCTGATGCCACCACCTCAAATTCTTAAGGCTTAAGGCTTTCCTCCCAAGAAGACATATGTTTTTTAATATGTTCTCTTGATGATCTCATCCTTTGTATGCGTCCACTCTTGGATGTTCAACGCATGGTTCATACTCTATGCCCAGCCTATCGTCAATGCATAGCAAGCCAAATCACTACCATCACAATTCAACTTAGTCATCGCAAGAGCTAACCATCACCAACGCATAGGGTGACCGTCCATCCTCGACACATGGCTCACTAGGTAGCATCGCATGGCTTTCTTGGCATAGGCGCATGGTGCTGGCCACCAATGCATAGGCACGCTGCATAGGCTGGTCGCTCGACGCATGGGCACGCTGGCCGCTCGACGCATTGGGCGTGCTTGGTCGCATGGGCTACATGCGGTGCCTTGATGCTTGGCCGGGTTCTTTGGCGCATAGGCGTGCTGCTTCGACGCATGGGTGTGCGGCGTATGCTGGCCAACGATCGCTCGCTCGGCCGCATGGGCATGCTTGGCTGCATGGGCTATACGCTTGGCTACATGGCATGGCACCTCGACGCACAGCATGGCTGCTCGACAGGGCGCTCAACGCATGGGCGTGCCCGCTCAACGCATTGGCAGGGCGTCTGGCTGAGGCTGCTCGATGCATGGCATGGGCGCTGGCCGAGGCTACTCGATGCTTGGCATGGGTGCTGGCTGTGGCTGCTTGATGCATGGCTGGGCATTTGGCTGAGGTTGCTCGACGTATGGGCTGCTTTCCAACATGTCACTTCCTTCTTCCTTCCTTCAGCCACATGCCCTCACCAACAACCCTTCCAACGCATCACCACCACCCTTCCAACGCATTAACACACAAAATTCTATACTTAGCCAAATTTTCCAAATTTTCCACAAAAGTCAAACTTCCAAACTTCCTCTTTTCTTCTAATTTTCCATTATTTTCCCTATCATTCACACTAGTTTCCACATCAACCTACTCATCACACTAATTTCAATAGGAAATATACTCAAGTAGAGAAATTAGGATTCGGGGTTCACAATGTCTATCTGAAACCTTGAAGTTCAGCTAGGACAGATCACAAGCGAACTCAAAAATAGAACACAAGGAGCATTGCCGAGCTCATGAGCTCCCTCACAATGCTGGGGGTACAGGAAAGGAACAATGCTTAGCAATCTCTTTGCTAAGTGACAAAATGACAGCGGAAGTAGGGGAGGAACCTATCATGACCAACTTGAATGCGGTGACAACCGAGGACCCGTTGACATTTGATTTAGAAGAGCCCGAGAAGATGAACCTAGAAGTTGCGTCCACCTTCAAGCCTCTAAAACGCGAGATAGAAGAAGTCCAGCTACCACCATTCCCACAAAAATTGAAAAAGAAACAGAATGATGAAGATAAGATCGCCACAGAAGCAATAACGCAAAATACTATGATCCCACAGAAAAGGTGCGACTTAGGAATCTTCACGATACCATGCTCAATTGGAAGGGTCTACATTGGTTAAGCACTATGTGATCTTGGGGCAATTATAAATGTAATGCCGCTATCAATCTTCAAACAATTGAATATGGGAAAACTCACGCCCACAATGGAGACTCTTCTACTTGCAGACAGATCCCAAATACATCCCGAGGGAGAGTTGAAAGATGCTGAAATCTCAATTGACAAATTCATCTTGCCGGCAGACTTCATCATTCTGGACTATAAAGCGAACGAAGATGCGCCCATCATATTGGGACGACCAGTCCTCTCAACCGGTCGCGCTCAAATTTATGTGCATAAGAGGAAAATTGCAATGAATTTCAATAGGGAAAAGCTCTGGACTAAGGCAGTCAAGATCCCAGCAGATCGAGAAAAGAAAAAAAAGCCACCGTGGACGTAAAAAGTCCAACTTGAAATCAGTCCCTGATTTACTATGCGACTCAAACTCATCAATCCTTTTGAATATATTTTTTTTCATATCAATGCTTCATGAACTTTCATTACTTTGCTTTTATCTGTTATCGTATATATTTTTTGCATCTAAAAAAAATGTGATCGTGTTGAACGATCATAGTAAACGATTTTTCTAACTCTGTTATTATTTGACCCTTTCAATGTTTTCCTTGAAACGATCGAGGTGAACAATTGCGGAGACGCTATACGAAGATGCAACTACTTTATTTCATCACCGCAATCAAAGAAAGCATTTCGCCATAAAGCAGGATGCGTCCACAAATAATGCGAGCGACAACGCAAATTTGGGGGTTGTATCTTTCCTTTACTTCGTTATTTCCAAATTTGCACTATCGCATCGCATTTTAACTCTAAAAATTTTATCATCGTATCCTCTTTAGTCGGCACAATCATTTAACATTGATTAATTTAGTAAGTCAACGCAATATTTCTCCTTGCCAATTATGATTTCAATGATGAAACGCATGTCTCTATTTTTTCGTATATACTAGAGTCAACTTAATTTTAGGAAAGTCAACTCATGAAATATTTCTAGAAGTTAGTGGTCTGCTAGCTTTCTTTCAAACTGACTTTTTACGAAACTTTCCAAAAGCATCGCATGACTTCTTTCAATCTTTCGGCAATAGGGACATTGCTGCATTTTAAATTTGGGGGTGTAGTATTCATTTTCGACCTTGCTATTTTTAGCTTTATAAAAAAAATATAACATTGCAATCGGATCCCACCATAGTTGGATGTCTGCATGACACCTGTGGGGGCAAACCAAAACAAAGGTAGGAATCGTGATCAATGCATAAATAAATTATCGCAACTCCGTTGCCAAATAAGCATGAGTTTAGACTGAGAAAGAACGCCTTACTCGTAGTTGAATGTCTGCATGACACATGTGGGGGCAAGCCAAAACGAAGGCTAGGCACTTGGATCAGCGTAAGGTCATAGAAAAAAAAAAAAAGAAAAGAAATATGTCTAAAATACGCAAGGATAAAAAGCATTTGAAAATATGCCAGTGAAAAAGTTCTTTTATGAAATAAATCATGCGATGACCTGAAAACTGGTAAAGTCTTTTTGAAGGTTCAAATTGCGGTCCCTAATTTTAGAAATATTTTAAGAAGAGACCTGGATAAAAATTAAGGAGATTTTGGTGCATAGGATTTGAATAAGGCATCCGTGAGAAATCTAGGAAAGAGAAGGCGGTCGACTTTCTAAAGGAAATCTTTAGCTTATGCTTAAGGACAAGCATTGTTTAAATATGGGGGTGTGATAACGGGCAGAAATGCATGTTATTATAGTGTAAAGTTATAAAACAATGCAGGATTGCGATAGTAAAAATATACAATATTGCGTCCAAAAGCATTAAGTTCACAACATTGCGATCGCATGCATCCATCGCATTAAAACAGCTAACTTATGTATTTTTGTGTAGAAAATGCGTTGATGCAAGGCGGAAATGCGATCCGAAGAAATTAACGTCTGAATGCATAAGAGATTGCGACCGCAAGGCTACGCGATCATTTGCGTTCGTGAAATTCTGCTCAAAGAAGGTGGCCGCATAGAGCCGGCGCATCAAGGTGGGCACATCTGGTTCAAAGCTTAATAAATCACGATGGGATAGAAAGCTGATGACGGTCGATTCCCAATTAAGTTGAAAAGCCGTTAACGACCCATTGTAGCTAGTACACTCAACTTTTCGATGACAAATATTCAGCGCATCAGACAGAGAATTAATGCCATCCCATCGGTGTAATCATAAGAAAGAAGAAGCCTTTCACCCTGAAGCTCTATAAATATCGAAGGCCACCTTCAGTGAAGGAGTATGTTCAGTTCACTCAGTTTACAGAATTTACCATATAGATAGAATTAGCCTTGTTCATAGTTTTTCTTTTAATTAAAAGACAGAAGCGAGTGAAGGGAGATTACATTGAGAGATCGCCTCGATGAACTCGAAAGAGTGCCAGGAGCATCGAAATCAAAGAGAAGGCCCACTCTTACGGAAGCAAGAACATCTTTTGAGCATAATAGAGATAATAGTGTAAAAGCCTTGGGAAGCAAGGAATTGCTACCAGGCTCTCTACCCTTATTTTCCATTTTCATTTTATACTCTAAACTTATTCAAAGAAATGGAAATTTCATCTTCATATATGTTCACTCTCTGTACATTATGCATGAGTAGCTAAATCTGTTGAATGGGTTGAGAAGCACTTAGCTAGCATAACTCGAGATCTTCATTCTATGCAATTATCTTGTATTATGTATGTGTCATTCATCCATTAGAGATACTCGAGAGGGTAGTCTAAGGATAGAATCTAGGCTTGGAAAATTCATATTAGAATCTAGGCTCGGGAGAGTCGGATTAGAACCGCATAATCAAGAGATAGAAGCTTAGGAATAAGCTCTGTTTGCTATTAACTCATCGCATGCACCCTAGAGATAGGTTATGATTGTATGCGGTCACCTTGTCCTTGTGTGCATCTCGCATCATGGCATAGGCAAGAAGTAACGACTTAGGAATATTCTCTATAGATATTATTGCATTCATCGCATGTGTCCTAAAATTAGGAGCCATTGCATTTGCATTGGAAAATGATTTGCTGTTGCATGAGTTTAGTGTGATCGCATAGCTTGAACGCATTCTCGGGAAACACTAGCTGAAGACCTTCTCAACCCGTTCCTCTGCATACTCAGTGTATCTGTCGCATAATTACTCTTTTCTCAAATCCGCCGCATACTTCTTATACCTTAAATAACAAACCAACCAAACTATTGATTTATTTGTTACTGCAAAGTGATCTCAAATTATCATCGCATACTGTTTTCCTTAGTCCCTATGTTCGACCCTGGGCTTACCAGGAAACTCACTAGGATTTATACTTGGGTCTTACTGAGAAAACTTGTTTGCACAATGCATATTCCACCACCGCCTTCTACTCCATTATTTCATCGCATAACAATAAGCATCAGTGTCCTATACAAAGAGTTTGTATAAGACTTAGACCACGAGATGACTATACTCTGTATATAACGCCATTGATACTAGAGACTTACATCTCACCTAAATGACCATAGGTGATACGACCTCAATCCTGAGTGTTTTGGGAACTCCTGCCTTTGAGGGCGGTCTTTTGATTAGTATGGGTGAGAGTGGCTAGATTGCCAACTCAACATGCCTACCTTTTTGGGGACTTGTCTGATCTGGGAGCTGGAAACTCAATCACAAGATGAAATTCACTCCTTTCCTAAAGCAGGGATAAGTAGAGAGATTGCTCCCTTAAGGGCTGATTTCGGGGCTTGAACATAGTGGCCACAGCTTCTCTTTGAAAGAGAAGACTCAATCATAGTAAGACTATGACTTATGTTCATTAGAAGAATCAATGGTACTTAAGGAGACAGATGTAACTATAGAGGCATAACGATTATTGGCCCAGTTATAATTACGAACGATCTGTAAAGGGTTGTCACACTGTTGATTGGTTAAGATGGACACATAATATATCTGTGGTAAGGAGAGTTCAGCTGTCAGTTTTTAGTGGAATGTCTGGCAGTTAACAGATGGTGGATCCCGTGACTAAAGAGTTTAGTCAGTTATTCACGTACCATTGGAGCTTTGAGCTGCAGGTTTATGAGGTCCCCTTGGTAGCTCAATGGATTCAGTTGAGGATCAGTTCTTAGTGTTGATTTGAAATGTTTAAATTAACAAGAGGTATTTTGATTATATATGATATAATCGGTATGATGTATGAGATACATCTAGTGGATGATTGATGTAAATGAGATTTACATTAAGTACCATGGAATAGAAAAAGAATTATGGTTTATATGTTTCATGAGATGAAATATTTAAACTATAGGTTATAAATATAGTATGATAAGTTGGTTATCATTTATATTTATAATAATATTAATTATTGGATAATTAATTCTTTTTTTTAAATAACCAAAGTAGTGGGTGGTTATTGGATCATTATAACCGTGAGTTTAAAAGGAAAATGGTTTTTCTATTTTCAAAAGAAGTTTTACAAATGTTAAAAAGGTTTTGAGTTTTCTCTCTCGCATAAAAGAAACTCATGAAGTCGTCAAGAAAATTCGGATTTACTAAATGATGGTTGGGCGAGCTAAACGATCGTGCAGTGGCGAGCTAAACGATCATGCAGTATTTACTAAACTATCGCATAGTTTTGCTAGACGATCGCTGGCCCAAGGTAAACGATCGTGTAGTGTCTGTAGGCGACAGACCGAGCTAAACGATCGCATAGCCTTTGCTAGACGATCGCTTAGCTGTATCTAAACGATTGGGCATCAATCTTTTAGCAATGAGGACATTTTCACATTTTAAATTTAGGGGTGAGGTATTTATTTTTCGACCTTGCTATTTTTAGCTCTACAAAAAAAACGGCGAAAATTTTTTAGAATAACAACTCCACTATCAACGCAATAGGAAAACCCATGTTGATAAGAGTTAAGTTGAGAAAGGCACTTACCCATAGTTAGATGTCCACATGACACACGTGAAGGCAAGCCAAAACGAAAGTAAGTCGCCAGGATCAACGCATAAATAAATGACCGCAACTCCGCTGCGAAGTAGGTATGAGTTTAGTCTGAGGAAGAGCACCTTGCTCGTAGTTGGATGTCTGCATGACACACGTGGAGGCAAGCCAAAACGAAGGCGAGGCATTTGGATCAGCGCAAGGTTAGAAAAAAATAACAATGTCAAAAATATGCAAGGATAAAAAAATCATTTAGCACCCCAGTGAAAAAGTTTTTTTTGAAATAAATCATGCATTGTCCTGGAAGCTAGTAAAGGTCTTTTGAAGGTTAAGCTTGTGGTCCCTAGGTCTTAGAAATATTTTAAGAGAAGGCTTGAATAAGAAAAATTTTGGTTTATAGGATTTAAATAAAATATCCTTGAGAAATCTAGGAAAAGAGATTTGCGGTTGACTTTCTAAAGGAAATCTTTAGCTTATGCTTGAGGATAAGCATTGTTTAAATTTGGGGGTGTGATAACGGGTAGAAATGCACGTTATTATAGTGCTAAGTTATTAAACAATGAAGGTTTGTGTTGATAAAATATGTTAGATTGCGTCTAAAAAGCATTAAGTTCATAACATTGCGGTCGCATGTGTCCATCGTATAAGAATAGTTAACTTTAGTATTTTTATGCAGAATATGCATTAATGCAGGGCGGAAAGCACGATCACAAGAAATAAATGGTCGAGCGCAGCATTACCACAAGGCTTTACGATGATTTATGTTCGCAAACATCTGCCCAAGAAAGATTGCCGCAAAGATTCTCCGCAACTTGGTGGGCACATCTAGGTGAAAAGAATAATTAATCACGATGGGACAGAAAGCTGATGACGGTCGAATCCGAATTAAGTTGACAAGCCGCTAACAATAACAAGTACACTCAGTTTTTCGATGACAAATATTGAGTGCATCAGTCAGAGAATTAAAGCCATCCCATTTGTGCAATCATAAGAAAGAAGCCGCCTTTCACCTTGAAGCTCTATAAATACCGAAGGCATCCTTCAGAAAAGGGGTTCGGTTCAGCAATTTAGCAAGTTTTTGTTCATAGCTTTAGCCTTGTTCATTGTTTTCTTTTATTTTTAGAAGGCGGAGCGAGAGAAGGGAAGAGACGTTGAAAGATCGCTCAAGAAAACTCGAAAGAGAACCTGGAGGCGTAGAAAGCAGAGAGCAGGCCGACTCTCCCAAGAGCGAGATTATCTTAAAGAATAGAAAAGATAGTGTAAAAGCCTGGGAAGTAAGAGATTACTACCAGATTCTTTATTCTCTTTTTGCATTGTTATTTTGTACTTCAACTTTATATTTATACAATGGAAGTTCTTATTCTACATCTGTTCACTCTCTTAGCACGCATGAGTAGCTAAACTTGTCGAATGGGTTGAGAAGAACTAAGCTAACATGACCTAGGATCTTCATTTCTTGCGATTATCTTGTTTTATGTTGTGCCCAACATCCCTTTAGAGCTACTCGAGAGAGAGTCTAAAGAAAGAACCTAAGACTTGAGAGAGCTAGGTTAGAATCTAGACTCGAGAGAGCAAGATTAGATCTGTATAAACAAGAGATAGGGACTTAGAGATAAGCTCTGTTTGCCAACATGCATCGCATGCACCCTAGAGATAGGTTATGATATTATGTGGTCGCCTTATTTATGTGTGTGTCATCTGTTCACTCTCATGGCCGCCGCAAACTGTTTTCCCAAGTCCCTGAGTTCGACCATGGACTTACCAGGAAACTCAAGTTTATACTTAGATTCCACTGATAAAACTTGTTGCTCAACGTAATTCCATCACCGCATTTCATTCCACATTTTCATCTCATAAAATAACGCATCAGTTATATCCAATGGACATAGAAATATATCTGTAGTGAGAAGAGTACAACTGTCGATCTTTAGTGGAGTGCCCGAAAGTTCATGGATGGTGGATCTTGTGACTAAAGAGTTTAGTCAGCTATTCACGTACCGTTGGAGCTTCAAGCTACATGTCCATAAGGTCCCCTTGGTAACTCAATGGATTCAAGTTGAGAATCAGTATTTCAGTCAGCTTGAAGTGTTCAAACTGACAAGATGGAGTTTAGTTATATATGATATGATTAAACTTGGTTCAATTATATATGATATAGTTGACATGATGTATGAGATACATTAATTAGAGGAATTTGATGTAAATATGATTTATATCAAGTAAAGGAGAAAAGAACTATGGTTTAAATGCTGCATATGATGTGATATTAAAACTATAAGTTATAAATTTAATATGATAAGTTAGTTATTATATTTATTTATAATTAAAATAATTATGAGGTAATTGTTGGTAGTTTATGAAGGAACTCTTATACAAGAGTACCTCTGAGTGGAAGCGGATCTTTCCAAAGACATTGTGATAGAATTATCACATTTACATTCACACATACAGATATGCATCATACTGTAAATTACCGGCATGCTCTAAGATAGACAAATAAGAGAACAAGTAAACTTACTAGTTGAGGACTCTTTCTTCACAGCAAAGCTCGTCCTCTCCAAGTGAACAGACTCCTCTCGCTCTCACTGGAACGTCAAGCTATCGTTCAGCAACACCACCGGTCGTCTATCATGAAGCCTCCACACGAGCAGAAGAAGATGGGGATGACACCACCACTTTGAACCCTTAGTATTCTCGGTGTGAGAATCCAAAGAGTGGGCTCTGTTCGGATTTGGTAGAGGGAATGAGGATCTGAGGATCGTATATAATGATCAAACAAGTGGGAGAAGGCTGCATCTATTGTATAGACAAAATGCTTGATCGTTTAGATGAAGTACATGATCGTGTAAGAAAAAGATTGCGATCGTCTATACGATCGTTTAGTAAATGCTCAGGCGCTAGATGATCGTTTAGTAAAACGTAGGCGATCGTTTAGAAGATGCGCACACGTGTATGCAATCGTGTAGTAAATTCGAGCTATCATATAGTCTTTCAATTTACTAAGCGATAGGCAGCAAACACTTCGTGAGCAAATGACCGTGATCCCTTGCAAAATGAAAACTATTTTTATTTTATTCTTCATTTACGAAAACTGATTGGAACTTCCCACTAACGCACGGTTACGGAGAAAACGGCGTGCACAATCCCATAATTGTCAAAAATAAAAAATAAATATAATCATATTAATTCATTAACCTATAGTTTAATATCACATATCAACCATAGTGTTTTCTCCTCCACTAGATATAAATCATATTTATATCCATTTTTCTCCAATTAATGTATCCCATACATAAAGTTAATAATATCATATATAATTAACCAGTTCAATTATATCATATATAATCGAACTCCCTCTTATCAATTTGAACATTTCAAACTGACCCAAAAACTAATTCTCAACTTGAATCCATTGAGCTACCATGGGGACCTTATGGACCGAAGCTCTAACGATACGTGAATAGCTGACTAAACTCTTTAACCACGAGATCCACCATCCGTTAACTGCCAGGCATCCCACTAAAGACCGACAGGTGAACTCTTCTTACCACAGATATATTTCTGTGTCCATCAGATATAACCAATCAACAGTACAATAAACCTTCACAGACGCTCGTAAGTACAACTGAGCCAATTTACCGTTTTGCCCCTGTAGTTACATCTAACTCCTTAAGTACCACTGAGAAGGTGTATGGTGCCACATCGTTTAAGCCCCGGGATCAACCCTTAAGGGAACAATCTATCTACTTACCCCTGCTTCGAGGAAGGAGTGAATTCCATCTTGTGTAGCTGAGTTCCCAACTCCCAAATCAAACAAATCCCCAAAGTGGTAGGTTTGAGTCGGCGACCTGGCCACTCGCACCCATGAAAATCAAAGGACCACCCTTAAAGGCAGGAATTCCCAACTCATTCAGGATTGAGGTCATGTTACCTATTGTCATCCTAGTGAAATGAAGTCTCAATCATGAACGACATTATATAACGAGACGTTAACACTTCGTGGTCATGTCTTATACAAACTCTTTGTAACGAGATGTTTTCATTTTGGAAGAGTCGCATCATTTGAGTACACTGTCTATCGTTTAGCTCACAAGAGACTACATGACAGCTTCAAGTGTTTATCTAAACGATCATGTATAAGCACATTTGTCTAAACGATCATGTATATGCGCATTTGTTTAAACGATCATGTAGCTTTTTACTAAGCAATCGGGTGGCAAGCGAGCTTCACTAAATGATTGTGTAAACAATCAAGCTGTTTTTTCCTAAATGATCATGTATCTGCTGTCTTTTACTAAATGATCAAGCACAAAGTCTATGCGATAGACTCTATATTCTCCCACTTGCTTGGTCGTTGAGTGCGATCGTTGTTTCCTCTTTCCCTCTACCAAATCCAACAGAGCCCACACCTTCTGGATTCTCACTCCGAGAATACTAAGGTCACTGAGTGGTAGTTTCCTAGTTGTTACTTGTTAGTGGAGAAGGTCGTTCGTGATTGACCCGACAATACACTAGACGATTGGGTTGGTGTTCATAGCGACAGTGAGAGGTGCTGGTTCAAGACTCCACGAGAGTGAGAGAAAGTTAGAAGAAACGTTCTTCAAAGATATGAATCTCGTTCCCTTTGTATTTATTTATGAAAGCATGTCGTAATTTATTCTAAAAGGCATAACTAGTTTGTATGTTTGCGAATGCTTGTAATTTCGTCACAATGAATTTGGAACGATCTTGCTTCCGCTAATAGGTTCTCTTTGATAAGAGTTCCTTCAATTGGTATCAGAGACAGGTTCTGATATTCCAAATCCATTGATGTATAGGATAGCATTTACATTCTTGGTGGGTAAAAGCATGTCTACATTCTATTTAAGTGTTAAATATGTTTGTGGATGTGGATTAATGGAGTTTTCTGGGATGGTTGCCTCTGGTTATTGAGTTCTTTTACATTCAAAGTTAATTGTAATGGTTCTGATGTTTTTGGGCATTTTAACTTGCTATCGAGTCTGTAATTCAAAGTGTTTGAGTTAGTGTGAGTCGCTCGTGATGAGGCTTCAAAGCAAGGAGTTGTGTATTACCTCGAGGAAGAGTTCCAGGAGACAGTTGACAAAAGGTGAAACAATCTTTAAGGTAGGGACCGAGGAGATTTTTTTAGCCAAAGCAGTGGGAGATATGAAGTTATTTATAGGAGATAAGTACATTTATTTGAAAAATGTAAATTATATTCCTTCTGTGAAAAGGAATCTAATATCTGTCTCCTGTTTTTCTAGAACAAAATTATAAAGTTCATTTCGAAAATGGTGAAGTGTTCATTAATATGGGAAATAAACAGATTTGCTCTGCAAAATTGGAAAATAACTTGTACATGTTAAAACCAACTGAGGTCAAAGCTGTGCTGAACATAGAGATGTTTAAAACTGCTGGGACTCATAAGAAGAGGAAGATTTCTCCAAATGCCTATTTTTGGCACTTGAAACTGGGTCACATAAATCTCAACAGGATTAAGAGATTAGTTAAGAACAGTCATCTAAATAAGTTGGAAGACAGTTCATTACCACTATATGAGTCTTGTCTTGAGGGTAAAATGATAAAAGGATCTTTTTCTGGAAAAGTTCTTAGAGCCAAAGAATCCCTAGAGCTGTTTCACTCAGACCTTTATGGGCCTCTAAATGTTAGAGCAAGAGGAGGGTATGAATATTTCATCAGTTTTATAGATGATTCCCAATATGGGCATGTTTACCTAATGCGCCAAAAGTCTGAAACTTTTGAAAAGTTCAAAGAGTATAAGGCTAGATTGAAAACCAATTAGGTAAAAAGATTAAAACACTTTGATCGGATTGAGGTGGTGAGTATATGGACATAGATTTCTAGAACTATTTGATAGAACATGGAATTCAGTCTCAACTCACAGCTCCTGGCACACCTCAGTAGAACGGTGTGGCAGAAAGGAGAAACAGAACCTTGTTGGACATGGTTCGTTCCATGATGAGTTACACTCAGTTACCAAATTCTTTTTGGGGACACGCAGTTGAGACTGCAGTGTATATTTTGAACATGGTTCCCTCGAAAAGTGTTTCTGAAACACCTTATGAGCTTTGGAGAGGACGTAAAGGAAATTTATGTCACTTCAAGATTTGGGGTTGTCCAGCACACGTGTTGCTGCAAAATCCTAAAAAGTTGGAACACCATTCAAAAGTATGCCTATTTGTAGGCTACCCAAAAGAAACTAAAGGTGGTCTCTTTTATGATCCTCAGGAAGATAAAGTGTTTGTATCGACAAATTCAACCTTTCTCGAGGAAGATTAGATAAAGAACCATCAACCTCACAGTAAGCTAGTAATAGAAGAAATGTCCAGAGAAACGACAAATGTATCAACAAGAGTTGTTGATCGAGCAGATCCTTCAACAAGAGTTGTTGATAGAGCAGGTCAGTCAACAAGAGTTGTTGATGAAACTGATACTTCATATCCTTCTCAAGAGTTAAGAATGCCTCATCATAGTGGGAGGGTTGTGCAATAGTCTGACCGATACATGGGTTTAACTGAAACTCAAGTCATAATACCAGATGATGGTTTAGAGGATCCATTGTCTTTTAATCAAGCAATGAACGATGTGACAAAGACCAATGGATTAAAGCCATGGACCTTGAAATGGAATCTATGTATTTCAATTCAGTCTGGGATCTTGTAGATCAACCAGAAGGGGTAAAACCCATCGGTTTCAATTGGATCTACAAGAGAAAACGAGACCAAGCTGGTAAGGTACAGACCTACAAAGCTAGACTTGTGGCAAAAGGGTTACCCAAAGAGAGGGGTTAGATTTTGAAGAAACCTTCTCTCCAATTGCCATGATAAAGTCTATTAGAATACTCTTATCCATAGCCACATTTTATGATTATGAAATATGGCAAATGGATGTCAAGATAGCTTTTCTGAATGGCTATCTTGAAGAGAGTATCTATATGTCTCAACCAGAAGGGTTTATACAGCAGGGTCAAGAGCAAAAGTTTTGTAAGCTTAATCGATACATTTATGGATTAAAACAAGCTTCTAGATCCTGGAATATGAGTTTTGACGCTACGATCAAATCTTATGGCTTTGAACAAAATGTTGACGAACCCTATGTATACAAGAAGATCGTCAACAAAACTGTCGCTTTTTTGGTGTTGTATGTTGATGATATTCTACTCATTGGGAATGAGATAGAATATCTAGCTGACATTAAGAGATGGCTGGCTTCACAATTCCAAATGAAAGATTTGGGAGAAGCACAATATGTTCTTGGAATCCAAATAGTTCGGAATATAAAAAATAGAACATTAGCTTTATCTCAAGCATCTTATATAGACAAGATGTTGTCTAGGTATAAAATGCAAAATTCCAAGAAAGGATATTTACCTTTCAGGCATGGAATTCACTTGTCTAAGGAACAGAGTCCTAAGAAAACTCAAGAAGTTGAGGAGATGAATCAAATTTCGTATGCATCTGCAATTGGGAGTTTGATGTATGCAATGTTGTGTACTCATCCCAATATATGCTATGTCGTAGGAATTGTCAACATATTTCAATCCAATCCTGGTCATGACCATTGGACTCCTGTTAAAAATATTCTCAAGACCTTCATAGAACGAGAGATTATATGCTCGTGTATGGTCCTAAGGATCTGATCCTTACTGGATACACTGATTCTAACTTTCAGACCGATATTAATTCGAGGAAATCAACTTCGGAGTCAGTATTCACTCTTAACAGAGGAGCAGTTATGTGAAGAAACATCAAGCAGAGTTATATTGCAGACTCCACAATGGAAGCTGAGTATGTAGCAGAAAGCGAATCAGCAAAAGAAACATAGCTGATCCATTTACGAAGGCCCTCTCGGCTAAAGTGTTCGAGGGTCACCTAGTAGGACTAGGTCTACGAGTTTTGTATCACTAGTGAAAGTGGGAGAATTGATGGGTATTGTGATGCCCTAGTTTATTGTATTTGTACATTTTATTCTCTCCATGTAAACTCAATATAATATATTGATCCACTGGAGTTTTAGTCCAAGTGGGAGTATTGTTGGGTTTTATGTCATAAAAACTCGCAGTTTGTAAAATAATAAACATTTTCTATTATCAATATACTTGTTATTGATCTCATAAATTGTATGAAAGTCTAAATCCAATAAACTAAGATCCATGATAATTGGATGAGTACTTCCACTTTATGTAGAGACATAAAAGTGGATCGGTTCGAGTAAATAGTCAAAATGATCTATGGTACATGAATGAGGTTGAGTACCTTATTTTGGTAACAGCATTGGATGCAGCCTACTCTGTAGTTGTTATAAAGAGTTATAAAGTGCTACATACGAAGTGATCCTAATTCGTACATGTTATGACATGAGGAGTGGGGGCGTCCTATGCAATGAGTTTGCATAAGATCCAGGACCAAGAAATAAGTCACTCTTACTTTATAACGCTGTTTACTGTTTAAGACTAACTATTTCACCTAGATAACCTAGGTAACTCGATCTTAATCCTGAGCTAGTTATGAACTATTTTTTCGGGATTATCCTTTGATCTGCAAACGGTGAGAGTAGTCCAACAGCACTGCTCAATAAGCTTACCATTTTGGGGATAAGACCGGATGAATAGCTGGGGACATAGCCTTGCAAGATGGAGTTCACGCCTACCCGATTTAGGGATAGGAGAAAGGTTGTTCTCTCAAGTGCTAAATCCAGGTCTTGAACAAGGGACCTCACCCTCTCACTAGGCTGAGAGAGTTTGTTTAGTGATTGGATCACAAATCAGTAGTTCATTAGAGGATTAGTAGGGACTTGAGGAATAAAACGTAATCTCGAGGGTAAAACAAATATTTGACCCAGGCGTTATTACAAACAACTTGTGAAGGGTCGACTTGCTGACTATGGTTAAATCATGTGGACATAATATATCTACAGTGAGGGGAGTGCAACTTTGGGCTTTAGTGGAGTGACCCATTAGCTAACGAATGGAGATTAATTTGGTCTAATGAGTTTAGCCAATTAATTTCGGATCGTTGAAGCCCATGATCTATAGGTCCGCGAGGTCCCACTACTAGCTCGTAACAAACTAGCACTAGAATAGCGTGATAAGTTAATTTGAAACGTTCAAATTAGAATTAAGAGAATTAGTAATTATATGAAATATAATTATATGTTTAATTTTAGAATTAAACGGAATAGGAGAATTTATATATTTAAATATGATTTAAATATATAAAGATGGATATGTGTTAAAATTAATTTTATATTTGATATTAAATTAATTAAGTTTTATTTAATAATTAATTTATGAAATTAATTAAATTTTCATTTTTAAAATCAAAATAGATTTTATAAAATCAAATTTTGATTCTTAGATAAAATTGGAAAATTGGAAAACCAAAAACACACAAAATGGAAAAAAAGAGTTTTTCCATTATCCTACCTAAGAAGCTCACACATGAAGCAATATCTTGGCCTTGTCTTCTCCAAGCATGAGCTGCAACTCATGCAACTCTTCTTTTTGCATGTTGAACTGCAATATAATGAAGAGATTGGAGTGAAAATCGGGCATGCAATCTATAGAGATTTTGAGAGAAAAACTGGTTTGAAGAAAGAGTTCTGCAGTGAACATTTCTCCTTCTACCCTTGATTCAAGCTTGTTTTGAGTTCCACAACTCAATCTAGAGCACCAAGAGAATAGTGGGGAAGATCTTTAGGTGGTCTACAACAAGATTTGGAGAAGATAGCAGCTGGTGAAGGAGCTTTGAAGATGTTCTACAAGACGTATGTCTTGAAACTCATTTTTTTCTGTAGAAGCATGCTTTATATTTTGCCAAAATTGGTGAATTTGAGTGCTTAGATGATCCTTGTGCTTCTACTGCTGTTGATACATTCCTACACTAAGGCCGTTAGCAATAAGTTCCCTCCATAACAAATAGATGTTTAAAACTGTCGTAACTCAAAACAAATGACAAAAAGTTTCTCCTAAGAAAAATGTCCAACTTTGGCACCTTCGATAAGGGCACATAAATCTCAATAGTATTGAGAGGTTGGTGAAGAATGGACCTCTAAGCGAGTTAGAGGAAAATTATTTATCGGTGTACGAGTCATGCCTTGAAGGCAAGATGCCTAAAAGACATTTTCCTGGAAAAGGTTATTAAGCCAAAGAGCCTCTAGAGTTAGTGCATTCTAACATTTGTGGTCCAATGAATGTGCGAGCCAGGGGAGGCTATGAGTATTTCATCACTTTTACATATGATTACTCTAGGTATGGGTTTCTTTATTTGATGTAACGAAAGTCTGACTCCTTTGAAAAGTTCAGAGAGTTCAGGGCTGAAGTTAAAAAGCATTGGATAGACGGATTAAAACACTTCGATCGGATCAGGGTGGAGAGTTTTTGGATTCGGAGTTCCAGAACTATATGATAGAACATGGAATTGTTTCCCAACTCTCAGTGTTGGGAACACCTCAGCAGAATGGTGTAGCGGAGAGGAGAAACAGGACCTTGTTGGACATGGTTCGATCGATGATGAGTTACGCTTCCTTATCGAACTTGTTTTGGGGTTTTGTAGTGGAGATTACAGCTTATATTCTCAACTGTGTTCCTTCCAAAAGTGTTACGAGAACACCTTTTGAGTTGTTGAACAAATGTAAAGTTAGTTTGCATCACTTCCAAATATGGGGTTGCCCAACATATGTGCTTGAGGCTAATCCAATGAAATTAGAACCACGTTCGAGGTTGTGCCTCTTTGTAGGCTATCCCAAAGGTACACGAGGGGGTTACTTTATGATCCCAAGGATAACAGCGTTTGTGTCGATGAACGTTACCTTCTTGGAGGAGGATCATATGAGGGAGCATAGTCGACGTAGTAAGATCATGTTGCGTGAACTTTCCAACGAAACTACTGAAACTTCAACAAAAGTTGTTGAAGGGCCTGCTCCATCAGCAAGAGTTGTTGATGGAAGTTCATCTGGTAGGTCAGTTCCACCTCAAGAGTTGAGGGAACCTGAACATAGTGGGAGGGTTGCGAACCCACCTGTTCGCTATGTGGGTTTCACTGAAATCCTGACTATGGTAGCCAATGACGAGGTTGAGGATCTATTTTCTTATCAGAAGGCAATGGAGGATGTTGATCGGGATGAGTGGGTCAAAGCCATGGATCTCGAGGTAAAGTTGATGTACTTCAAGAGTATGGGATCTTGTAGATCAACCTGATGGGGTAAAACCTATAGGTTGTAAATGGATCTACAAGAGGAAACGGGGTGCCGATGAGAAGGTGAAAACCTTTAAGGCGAGACTTGTGGTAAAGGGTTATACCCAGGTGGAGGGAGTCGACTATGAGGAGACTTTCTCGCCTATTTCCATGTTGAAGTCTATCCGCATCCTTTTGTCCATTGCCTCATATTATGACTATAAGATATGGTAAATGGATGTCAAGTCTGCCTTTTCTGAATGGTAATCTTGAGGAGACCATTTATATGGTAAAGCCCGAGGGATTCATAGTCCAAGGTCAATAGTAAAAAGTTTGCAAACTGAATCGGCCCATTTAGGGGCTAAAACAGGCGTCTCGATCTTGGAACATTTGGTTTGATACTACGATCAAATCGTACGGCTTTGACTAAAACATTGATGAGCATTGTGTCTATAAGAAAATCATCAACAGTTCAGTAGTTTTTCTAGTGTTGTATGTAGATGATATCTTACTCATTGGGAATGATGTACGTCTACTGACATCAGTTAAGAACTAGCTAGTGACCCAATTTCAAATGAAATATTTGGGAGAGGCTCAGTTTATTCTTGGTATTTAGATCTTTCGAGATCGGAAGAACAAAGTGCTACCACTGTCTTAGGCATCGTACATTGACAAGATGTTGCTCAAGTACTCAATGCAGAACTCCAAAAGGGGCCTATTGCCTTTCAAGCATGGAGTTACATTATCTAAGGAAATATGTCCTAAGACACCTCAAGAGGTTGAGGAGATGAGATGGGTCCCATATGCATCTGTCGTTGGCAGTTTGATGTATGCGATGTTGTGTACTAGACCAGACATCTGCTACGCTATGGGGATAGTCAATAGGTATCAGTCTAATCCAGGACAGAGTCATTGGACCGCCGTCAAGAATATCCTCAAGTATCCATTAGGACACTGATTCTTGGAATCTTTACTATCGTAATGAGTTGATACAATCTTTTGAAAAAGGAACTAAACGATGAACAACTTCTTTATTAGACGATAGGAATCAAACAAGATTAATCAGTCGCTTACAAATGATCACCCGATCGCTTACCAAACAATAAACGATCGTTTACAATCTATTACATGATCGCTCAGTATTACTAAACGATCGCTTACTAAATCTTATGTGGTCGCCCACAAACTCCTACACGATCGCTTAGCTATTACTATTACACAATCGCCTACCTTTTACTATACGATCGTCTATCCAGTGCTACACGATCGCTGAGCTTTACTACACGATTGCCTAGTGGAAGTAGATGATGAGCGGTACACTGCGATGGCTTCTCCACGACAACATCTTCCGAACTCCCACTCTCGAGAGCTCTCCTTCCTTACTTCTGATATTTCGACTTCCCTCCCTCTCTTTTCGTTTCCTTCTCCTTTTAAACCTCCATCTCTCCCAATGGAATTAGAAGACATTCTTAACCAACTCAATTGCCTTTCCTCTATTCTTTTTTTCTTGATATTGCCACATAATCCCCATAAATGGGATCTTATCATTACCTCCGCCCTCCACTTTTACCTTGCCCTCAAGGTAAAGCTTTGGTTGCCCACCCAATTTCTTTAGCTACATCACATGAAACACTGGGTGTATCGACATTATTGTCTAAAGGATTAACTTGTAAGCTACTAATCCGACTCTGTCCACTACCTGATGTGCTCCATAATACTTAGGGTATAATTTCACCTTCTACCTTTGCAGAACAGAAATTTGGCAATAGGGTCGCAACTTTAGCCATTCCCAATCATTAACATCATGTCGCTCCTTTTCAACAAACATCTTCATTTTCTCTTGAGCCAGCGTCAAATGCTCTTTCAGCTTGTGTAATGCAGAATCTTTGTCTCACATTTGTTGGCTCAAAATCGCTTCGGCCATACACTTCTTCCCATGGTAAATCGACATTGGAGGTTGTCGACCATACACAATCTAAAAAGGGGCCAAGCTAGTAGGAGCATCATATGTAGTGTTACTCCAATAGTTCGCCCAATGCCACTAGTTCATCCATTCTTTCGGTCGCTCACCACAGCAGCACCTTCCATTCTGTTCCACGCTCCAATTCACCACCTCTGTTTGACCATCCGACTGAGGTTGAGAAACTGAGTTGTGATGAAGTTTGGTACCCGAAAATCAGAACAACTCTTGCCAAAATTGATTCACAAACTCTTTGTCTCGGTCTGTGAAAATGTACTTCAGCACCCTATGTAGTTTAATCATTTCTCTACAAAATGTATCAGCTTCAACACCAGCATTTAAAGGGTGTCTCAACGGCAAGAAATGAACATCCCTTTCTTAGCCGCAGGATCAGCAACTCCCGACCGATTCCCCGTCCAGTGGGAAGTAATGAGTCCCACCCTTGCGCCTGGTCTTTCAAAGCCTTGGGCTTGAGCAATTCCGGGTTTTATATATAAAAGGTACGGGGATAGGGTGGGTGTCCAGCTCGTTCAGCTTCTCGTCAAAGAAGTCGAGACTCCACAAATTGATATGCTTCCACAGACATTTCTTGTTTAATAGCCAAGAATTTTCCATCGATTTATCCCTCTCTTAACGATCAAAATCGGTCTAACATCCTTTTCCCCAAGTCTTCCCAATCTTCGAATGGTTCTTTGTTTCTCTTCGACTGGTACCAGTCTAATGCGATGCCATCACAATTCACAACTGCCACTATCTTCTTCTCAGATTCAGTCAACTTGTGAGCTTGAAAATAGCGGTCTGCTCTGTCTAACCACGTGTTTGGATCGCTTACGTCAAACACCGACATTTCGACTTTCTTGAATTCATTCTGGCCATACATCACTTCTTCACCGGCGGATTTCACCGTATTTTTTGCTTCGCACACATTATGGGTATGCGATCTTGCTACCTCTTCCGTCTCCTTTGTCTTTCCCTTGGCCATTTCCGTCATATAAGAAACAAACATTTCTTGATGTTTTTCTGCCTGCAATTCAATTCTCTCAATGCTCTTCGCTATCGATGCCAACTTCTCCTCTATGGTTGACACCCTCTGTATTTCGACTCTGTATTCAAAGATTTCTTGTTCCATTAACTCCAGTTTTTCTTCAAGATGTTTCTAAACCATTCTTGCCCAGGTGATGCTCTGATACTAATTTGTTAGGACACTAATTCTTGGAATCTTTACTATCGTAACGAGTTGATGCAATCTTTTGGAAAAGGAACTAAAAGATGAACAACTTCTTTATTAGATGATACAAATAAAAAAAGGATTAATCAGTCGCTTACAAATGATCACCTGATCGCTTACAAAACAACAAACGATCGTTTACAATCTAACACGATCGCTTAGTATTACTAAACGATCGCTTACTAAATCCTCTGCAATCGCCCATAAACTCCTACACGATTGCTTAGCTATTACTATACGATCGTCTATCTAGTGCTACATAATCGCTAAGCTTTACTACACGATCGCCTAGTGGAAGTAGACGATGAGCGGCACACTGCGATGGCTTCTCCACGACAGCGTCTTCCGAACTCCCACTCTCGAGAGCTCTCCTTCCTCACTTCTGATATTTCGACTTCCCTCCCTCTCTTTCTATTCCATTCTTCTTTTAAACCTCCATTTCTCCCAACAGAATTGGAAGACACTCTTAACCAACTCAACCGTCTTTCCTCTATTCTTTCTTTCTTGATATTGCCACATAATTCCCATAATTGGGATCCTATCAGTAACTTCGGAGAACAAGGGACTACATGCTCGTTTATGGAACTAAGGATTTGATTCTTACTAGATACATGGACTCTGACTTTAAGACTGATAAGGATTCTCAGAGATTCACTTCAGGCTCAGTGTTCACTCTTAACGGAGGAGCTGTAGTGTGGCGAAGCATTAAGCAAGGGTGTATCGCGAACTCTACGATGGAGGCCGAGTATGTAGCGGCTTGTGAAGCTGCTAAGGATGCCATTTGGCTCAAGAAGTTCCTGACTGATCTGGAAGTTGTTCTAGAGGTGTCTAGGCCCATCACCCTCTATTGTGATAATAGTGGTGCTGTGGCGAACTCTAGTGAGCCCAAGAGTCACAAGCGCGACAAACATATAGAGCGGAAGTATCATCTCATCTGCGAGATAGTGCATCAAGGGGACGTGATAGTCACGAAGATCGCTTCAGAGCACAACGTTGCTAACCCGTTTGCAATAGCTCTCACGGCTACAATTTTTTAGGGTCACCTTTAGAGCATGGGTCTACGGGACCGCCCACAGCTGGACTAGCACAAGTGGGAGATTTTTGTACTAGGCCTTAGTGCCCTAGTTTATTATTTTATACTTGTTGTTATGTACACCCCACTCACTTTAGGACAAGTGGGAGATTGTTGGGGTTGATGTCCTAAACTCTCGTTGGGTTCTGTAGTTTGTAAACATCTGTATTGAACAAATGTTTATGATGTAATAATATGAGATATTTTCTGCACTTTTGTCTATGAAACATGAGATGTTTTATTTACATTTACAATAAACCAATAAACTAAAATCCCTGGTTGTCGTTGTAACTTAAGCATGTATGTGGAGACATACAAGTGGATCAAGCCTTAAGTGATAACCAAAATGGTTTGTAGTATATGGATAAAGGAGGGAAACCTTATCCTAGTGACACTACAGATATGACCCACTTTGTAGATAGTTGCAAGTGTTGTGACATACTACAGATGGTCTGATCCTGATCATTCATGTGGAGACATGCAAGCGGGGGTGTCCTATACAAAGGAGTTTGTATAAGACCAGACCATGAAGTGTTTAGTCTCGTTATATAACATCGTTCATGATAGAGACTTCACTTCACTAGGATGACCGTACGTAACATGACCTTAATCCTAAATGAGTTGGGAACTCCTGCCTTTAAGGGCGATCCTTTGATTTGCATAGGTACGAGTGGCCAGATCACCGACTCAAACCTACCACTTTGGGGATTCGTCTGATATGGGAGCTGGGAACTCAGCTACACAAGATGGAATTCACTCCTTCCCCGAAGCAGGGATAAGTAGATAGATTGTTCCCTTAAGGGCTAATTCTGGGGCTTGAACGATGTACCGCCACACACCTTCTCATGGCCAAAGAGGTGTCCACTCATAGTAGGACTATGATGTATTGTTCATTGGAGGAATTAGTGGTACTTAAGGAGTTAGATGTAACTACAGGGGCAAAAAGATAAATTGGCTCAGTTATACTTACGTGCATCTATGAAGAGTTATCATACTATTGACTGGTTATATCTGATGGACAAAAAAATCCAATGGACACTCACGCCCACGACAGAGACTCTCCTACTTGCAGACAGATCTCAAATACATCCTGAAGGAGAGCTAAAAAATGTCGCAATCTCAATTAATAAATTCAACTTGCTGGCAAACTTCCTCATTTTGGATTATAAAGCGGACGAAGATGCGCCCATCATATTGGGACGACCATTCCTTTAGATCAGTCGCGCTCAAATTGATGTGCGCAAGGGGGAGATTGTAATGAACATTAATGGGGAAAAGCTTCGGATTAAGGCAATCAACCTTTTAGAGGACAAAGAAAAGAAGAAAAAGCCGTTGTGGACGTGAAAGGCCCACCTTGGAATAAGCGGTCCCTGAGTTAATATATGACTCAACCTCATCAGGGACGCAATCCTTTTGAATATCCTTTTTCCTGCATTAATACTTCATGAACTTTCATCATCTTGTTATTATCTATTATCGCATATTTACTTCTTTACTTCTTTATATCTAAAAAAAAAAGGAGATTTTTGTTTTGTTTAAAATTATTTGATCCTCTCAATGTTTTTCTTGCAACGATCGAGGCAAACGATTGCTGAGGCACCTCATGAAGATAGATCGCCGCACAGTAGAATGCGTCGACAAACAATGCGGGCGACAACGTAAATTTGGGGGTTGTATTCTTCCTTGACTTTATTCCAAATTTTGCACTATTGCATCGCATTTTAATTTTGAAAGTCTTATCACCGCATCCTCTTTGATTACCACAATCATTTAACATTGATAAATTTAGTAAGTCACCGCATGTCTCTTTGCCAATTATGATTTCAATGATGAAACACATGCTTCTATTTTTTTTGTATACACTAGGGTCAGCTTAATTTTAGGATAGTCACCTCATGAAATATTTCTAGAAGTTACTGGTCTGATAGCTTTCTTTCAAACTGACTCTTTACGTAGTTTCCTAAGAACATCACATGACTTCTTTCACTCTATTGCTAATGAGGACATTGCCGCATTTTAAATTTGGGGGTGAGGTATTTATTTTCAACCTTGCTATTTTTAACAAACCCATGTTGATAAGAGTTAAGTTGTAAAAGGCACTTACCCGTAGTTGGATGTTCGCATGACACACGTGAGGCCAAGCCAAAATGAAAGTAAGTCGCTAGGATCAACGCATAAATAAATGACCGCAACTCACTGCCAAGTTAGTATGAGTTTAGTCTGAGAAAGAGCGCCTTGCTCATAATTGGATGTCAGCATGACACACGTGGAGGCAAGCCAAAACGAAGGTGAGGCACTTAGATCAGCGCAAGGTCAGAAAAAAAATAACAATGTCAAAAATATGCAAGGATAAAAATCAATCAACACCCAGTGAAAAAAAAATTTTGGAAATAAATCATGCGATGTCATGGAATTTAGTAAAGTCCTTTTGAAGGTTAAACTTGTGGTCCCTAGATCTTAGAAATATTTTAAGAGGAGACTTGAATAAGAATTGAGGAAATTTTTGTGTATAGGATTTGAATGAAGTATCCTTGAGAAATCTAGGAAAGGAGATTGCAGTAGAATAGACAAAGGAAATCTTTAGCTTATGCTTGAGGACAAGAATTGTTTAAATTTGGATGTGTGATAACGGGCAGAAGTGCACGTTATTACAGTGCCAAGTTATTAAACAATGAAGGTTTGCATTGATAAAATATGTTAGATTGTGTCAAAAAAGCATTAAGTTTATAACATTGCGGTCACATGCGTCCATCGTATAGAAACAGTTAACTTTTGTATTTTTTATGCAGAATATGCGTTGACGCAAGGCGGAAAGCAAGATCACAAGAAATCAATAATCGAGCACAGCATTATCGCAAGGCTTTGCGGTGATTTATGCTTGCAAACATCTGCTCAAGAAGGATTTCCGCATAGAGCCGGAGCAACTTGGTGGGTGCATCTGGGTGAAAAGCATAATTAATCACAATGGGATAGAAAGTTGATGACAGTCGAATCCGAATTAAGTTGACAAGCCGCTAACGATAACAAGTACACTCAGCTTTTCGGTGATAAATATTCGACGCATTAGTTAGAGAATTAAAGCCATCCCATCTGTGCACTCATAAGAGAGAAGTTGCCTTTCACCCTGAAGCTCTATAAATACTGAAGGCATCATTTAGAAAAGGGGTTCAGTTTAGCTAGTTCAGCAAGCTCGGAGAGTTAGAGAATTTTGCCTTAGATAGATTAGCTTTGTTTTTAGATTTTCTTTTCCTTAAGGCGAAAGCGAGAGAAGCGAGATTGTGCCGATAGATCGTTTCGGTGAACTTGGGAGAGTGCTGGAAGCATCAAGATCAAAGAGAGGGCCCACTCCTGCAGAAGCAGGAATATCTTTTGAACAGAATAGAGTTGATAGTGTAAAGTCCTTGGGAAGCAAGGGATTGCTACCAGGCTCTCTATCCTTATCTTCCATTGTCATTTTGTACTCAAACTTATCTATAGAAATGGAATTTACTTCTTTATATCTGTTCACTCTCTGTTTATCACGCATGAATAGCTAAATCTATTGAATGGGTTGAGAAGTACTTAGCTAGCTTAACTGGGGATATTCACTCTATGCGATTATCTTGTATTATATATGCTTCATTCGTTCATTAGATATACTCAGGAGGGTAGTCTAAGGATAGGATCTAGGCTTGGAAAAGTCAAGTTAGAATCGAGGCTCGGGAGAGTCAAATTAGAACACATAATCAAGAGATAGAAGCTTAGGAATAAGCACTGTCTGCTATTAATGCATCGCATGCATCCTAGAGATAGGATATGATTGTGTGCAGTCACCTTGTCTTTGTGTGCATCTTGCATCATCGCATAGGAAAAGAGTAGAGACGTAGGAATAAGCTCTATGGACGTTGTTGCATTTAACACATGCATCCTAGACTTAGGAGCACTGCATTTTCATTGGAAAACGATTTGCTGTTGCATGAGTGTAGCATGATCGCATAGTTTGACACATACCCAGGAAACACTAGCTAAAGACCTTCTCAACCCGTTCCTTCGCATACTCAGTGTATCTACCGCACAATCAAACTTTCTCAAATCCGCCACATTTATTTATTTTATTACCGCAAACAATAAACCCAACAACTATTTGATTTATTTCGTTATCTCAAAGTTTTCTGCGAAATTACCACCGCATATTGTTTTCCCAAGTCCTTGAGTTCGACCCTGGACTTACCAGGAAACTCAGTGGGGTTTATAATTGGATTCCACTGAGAAAACTTGTTGCTCAACGGATTTCCATCACTGCATCTCATTCCATCATTCCATCTCATAAAATAACGCATCATGTTTTTGGCACCGTTGCCGGGGACTTCGGCAAATCAGTGTGCTAACGGTAATTTTCTTGATTTCTTTGTAGCTCTCAATCTTTGGTGAATTACGACCCGGACATTGAGAGGACGTTTCGAAGGAGATTAAGAGACAACCGCCAACAAAAAGACAGAACCCCAAGAATGGCGGAACAACCGGAAGCAAGGGCCACAAACGCGAACAACATAATGGCCAACCCCATCCTTCTGGGGAATGATCGCAATAGACCCATTCGGGACTATACGTCGCCAACCTTTACGATTTCTCTCCAAGAATCAAGAGGCCAGCATTACACAGATCGAGGTTTGAAATGAAGCCGGTAATGTTGCAGATGATCCAGGCTGCTGGGCAATTTGGAGGGAGGCATGGCGAAGATCCGCACGCCCACCTCTAGAGCTTCATAGAAATCTGCAACACTTTTGTGTTCCCAAATATCTCAACCAAGGAAGTTCGACTAACTCTGTTCCCATTTTCCTTATGCGATCAAGCAAGAAAATGGGCGTATTCTCTCGAACCGGGAGAGATAACCTCGTGGGAACAAGTCGTCAAAAAGTTTATGAAGAAATATTTCCCACCAACCAAGAATGCTAGGAGAAGGAAATTAATAACAAATTTTGAACAAGAAAATGACGAATCGCTCAGCGATGCTTGGGCGACGTTCAAGAGGCTGGTAAGAGACTGTCCACATAATGGCTTACCAGACTGCTTGCTGATGGAGATGTTTTACCAAGGACTGAACCCTACTTCGCAGACTGTTGCCAATGCGGCAGTAGCCGATGGTCTGCTTGACAAAACCTATGAGGAGGCCAAAAGTATACTTGATCGCATTTCCAAAAATCACGAGGATTGGAGGGAAAGCGATCAAAGATTAAGAATTAAAGATAGTGACACAAACAACGGGGCCATCACATCCCTACAGAATCAAATGACTGCGATGATGAGTTTAATACAGGGCATCTCAATTAATAGAACGGGAGCGAAGAAAGAGAAGGTCAACGCAATTGCTCAAACGACTGTAAGTTGTGTCATCTGTGGAGATGCTCATTCAATGGAAAAATGCCCAGAAAATCCGCAGTCAGTATGCTTTATAAAGAATAATCCCTATTCCGATACATACAACCCCGGGTGGAGAAACCACCCAAATTTTGCATGGCAAAATCAACAACAAAACTTCCAACCAGTGGTGCAAAGAGAAGGGTCACCTAGATTTTTCCCACAAATAAACGGTCCAATGCATAACCAAGCTAGTAGCTCGCAAACACCGCAATCCTCGTCCTTAGAGAGCTTGTTGAAGAAATACATTGAGAAAAACGAATTAGTGCTTCAGAATCAAGCAATGTCCATTCGAAATCTCGAAATTCAGCTGGGACAAATTGCGGGTGAGCTCAAAAATAGACCACAAGGAACGTTGCCGAGCTCAACGGAGCTTCCTAACAATGCTGGGGGAACCGGGAAGGAACAATGCTTAGCAGTCTCCTTGCTAAGTGACAAAATGACTGCGGAAGTAGGGGAGGAGCCTATCGCGACCAACTTGAATGCAGTGACAATTGAGGACCCGTTGACTTATAATTCGAAAAAGCCCGAGAAAATGAACCCCGAAGTTGCGTCCACCATTAAGCTTTCAGAACATGAGACAGAAGAAGTCCAGGTACCACCAGCTCCGCAAAGATTGAAAGAGAAACAAAATGATGAAGACAAGATCACAACAGTGGCAATAACGCAAAATGCTATGATCCCACCAAAAATGTGCGACCCAGGAATCTTCATGATACCATGCTCCATTGGAAGGGTCTATAGTGGCCAAGCAATATGTGATCTTGAGGCAAGTATAAACGTAATGTCGCTATCAATCTTCAAACGGTTGAATATTGGCACACCCACGCCCACGACAGACTTGCGGACAGATCTCAAAAACATCCTGAAGGAGAGCTGAAAAATGCCGCAATCTCAATTAATAAATTCATCTTACCGATAGACTTCCTCATTTTGGATTACAAAGCAGACGAAGATGCGCCAATCATATTGGGACGACCATTCCTTTCGACCAGTCGCACTCAAATTGATGTGCGCAAGGGGGAGATTGTAATGAACATTAATGGGGAAAAGCTCTGAATTAAGGCAGTGAAGCTTCCAAAGGACAAAGAAAAGAAGAAAAAGACGTCATGGACGTGAAAGGCCCAACTTGGAATAAGCGGTCCCTGAGTTTATATATGACTCAACCTCATTAAGGACGCAATCCTTTTGAATATCTTTTTTCCTGCATCAATACTTCATGAACTTTCATCATCTTGTTATTACCTTTTATCGCATATTTACTTCTTTACTTCTTTATATCTTAAAAAAAAGGAGATTTTTGTTTTGTTTAAAATCATTTGACCCTTTAAATGTTTTTCTTGCAACAATCGAGGTGAACGATTGCGGAGGTGCCTCACGAAGACGCAACTACTTTATTCCGTCACCACAATCCAAATAAGATAGATCGCCGCACAGTAGGATGCGTCGACAAACAATGCGGGTGACAACGTAAATTTGGGGGTTGTATTCTTCCTTGACTTTATTCCAAATTTTGCACTATTGCATTGTATTTTAATTTTGAAAGTCTTATCACTGTATCTTCTTTGATTACTGCAATCATTTAACATTGATAAATTTAGTAAGTCACCGCATGCTATCTCTTTGCCAATTATGATTTCAATGATGAAACACATGCTTCCATTTTTTTCGTATACACTAGGGTCAGCTTAATTTTAGGATTGTCACCTCATGAAATATTTCTAGAAGTTAGTGGTCTGATAGCTTTCTTTCAAACTGACTCTTTACGTATTTTCCTAAGAACATCGCATGACTTCTTTCACTCTATTTCCAATGAGGACATTGTCGCATTTTAAATTTGGGGGTGAGATATTTATTTTCGACCTTGTTATTTTTAGCTATAAAAAAAAGAGGGAAAATTTTGAGAATAACAACTCCACTGTCAACACAATGGGGAAACCTATGTTGATAAGAGTTAAGTTGTGAAAGGCACTTACCCGTAGTTGGATGTCTGCATGACACACGTGGGGGTAAGCCAAAACAAAAGTAAGTCGCCAGGATCAATGCATAAATAAATGACCGCAACTTCACTACCAAGTAGGTATGAGTTTAGTCTAAGAAAGAGTGCCTTGCTCGTAGTTGGATGTCTGCATGACACACGTAGGGGCAAACCAAAACGAAAGTGAGACACTTGGATCAGCGCAAGGTCAGAAAAAAAAAATAACAATGTAAAAAATATACAAGGATAAAAATCAGTCAACACCCCAATGAAAAAAAGTTTTTTTTGGAAATAAATCATGCGATGTCATGAAATTTAGTAAAGTCCTTTTGAAGGTTAAACTTGTGGTCCCTAGATCTTAGAAATATTTTAAGAGGAGACTTGAATAAGAATTGAGGAAATTTTTGTGTATAGGATTTGAACGAAGTATCCTTGAGAAATCTAGGAAAAGAGATTGCAGTCGACTAGCTAAAGGAAATCATTAGCTTATGCTTGAAGACAAGCATTGTTTAAATTTGGGGGTGTGATAACGAGCAGAAATACACGTTATTACAGTGCCAAGTTATTAAACAGTGAAGGTTTGCATTGATAAAATATGTAGATTGCGTCCAAAAAGCATTAAGTTTATAACGTTGTGGTCGCATGAGTCCATCGCATAGAAATAGTTAACTTTTGTATTTTTTATGAAGAATATGCGTTGACGCAAGGCGGAAATCGCGATCACAAGAAATCAATGGTCGAGCGCAGCATTACCGCAAGGCTTTGCGGTGATTTGTGATCGCAAACATCTGCTCAAGAAGGATTGCCGCATAAAGCCGACGCAAATTGGTGGGTGCATCTGGGTGAAAAGTATAATTAATCACGATGCGACAGAAAACTGACGACGGTCGAATCTGAATTAAGTTGACAAACTGCTAACAATAACAAGTACATTCAGCTTTTCAGTGACAAAAGCCATCCCATCTGTGCAATCATAAGAGAGAAGCCACCTTTCACCCCAAAGCTCTATAAATACCGAAGGCATCCTTCAGAAAAGGGGTTTGGTTCAACTAGTTCAACAAGCTCGAAGAGTTAGAGAATTTTACCTTAGATAAATTAGCTTTGTTCTTAGAATTTCTTTTCCTTAAGGCGGAAGCGAGAGAAGCGAGATTGTACCGGTAGATCGTTCCGGTGAACTTGGGAGAGTGCCGGAAGCATCAAGATCAGAGAGAGGGCCAGCTCATGTGGAAGCAAGAATATCTTTTGAACAGAATAGAGTTAACAGTGTAAAGGCCTTGGGAAGCATGGGATTGCTACCAGGCTCTCTATCCTTATCTTCATTGTCATTTTGTATTCAAACTTATCTATAGAAATGGAATTTACTTCTTTATATCTGTTCACTCTCTGTTTATCACGCATGAGTAGCTAAATCTATTGAATGGGTTGAGAAGTTTAGGAATAAGCACTGTCTGTTGAATGGGTTGAGAAACGGAATTTACTTCTTTATATCTGTTCACTTTTGGGAGAGTCAGATTAGAACGCATAATCAAGAGATAGGAGCTTAGGAATAAGCACTGTCTGCTATTAACGCGTTGCATGCATCCTAGAGATAGGATATGATTGTGTGCAATCCCCTTGTCTTTGTGTGCATCTTGCATCATCGCATAGGAAAAGAGTAGAGACTTAGGAATAAGCTCTATGAACATTGTTGCATTCAACACATGCATCCTAGACTTAGGAGCACCGCATTTGCATCGGAAAACGATTTGCTGTTGCATGAGTGTAGCATGGTCACATAGTTTGACGCATACCCAGGAAACGTTAGCTAAAGACCTTCTCAACCCGTTCCTCCGCATACTCAATGTATCTACTGCACAATTGAACTTTCTTAAATCCACCTCATTTATTTATTTTATTACCACAAACAACAAACCCAACAACTATTTGATTTATTTGGTTACCGCAAAGTCTTCTGCGAAATTACCACCGCATATTGTTTTCCTAAGTCCCTGAGTTCGACCTTAGACTTACCATGAAACTCAGTGGGGTTTATACTTGGATTCCACTGAGAAAATTGTTGCTCAACGCATTTCCATCACAGCATCTCATTCCATCATTCCATCTCATAAAATAATGCATCAGTGATTGACCAGATGATACACTAGACGATTGGGTTGGTTTTCATAGCGATAGCGAGAGGTGCTAGTCCAAGACTCCACGAGAGTGAGAGAAAGTTAAAAGAAACGTTCTTCAAAGGTATGTCTCTCGTTCCCTTTGTATTTATTTATGAAAGCATGTCGTAATTTGTTCTAAAATGCATTACTAGTTTGTATGTTTGTGAATGCTTGTAATTCTATCACAATGAATTTGGAACGATCTTGTGAATGTTTGTAATTTTATCACAATGAATTTGGAACGATCTTACTTCCACTCATAGGTTCTCTTTGATAAAAGTTTCTTCAATTGGTTTCAGAGATAGGTTATGATATTCCAAATCCATTGATGTATAGAATAGCATTTGCATTCTTGGTGTGTGAAAGCATGTCTACATTCTGTTTAAGTGTTAAATTTGTCTGTGGATATGGATTAATGGAGTTTTCTGGGATGGTTGTCTCTGGTTATTGAGTTCCTTAACATTCAAAGTTAATTGTAAGGGCCTTGTGTTTTTTGGCATTTTAACATGCTATCGAATTTGTAATTCAAAGTGTTTGAGTTAGTGTGAATCCCTCGTGATGGGGCTTCAAAGCAAGGAGTTGCATATTACTTCGAAGAAGAAGAATTCCAAGCATTGGTCAAATCATGTAAACGATGGGGGGTAAGCAATCATAGAGTATGTGATACTTGGCAGCAAGGTAGACACACACACGATCGTGTAGCTCAGCAAGCTCCATCACTTAGTCACTGACTTCATGATCGCGTAGTTAAAGTTACTTAAGTGCTTACTCTATGATCGTCTAGACGATCGTGCTTCACAGCAACATAGTCGTCTATACGATCATTTAGACTTGCGTGTTTTAAATTGGTGCGCTAAAAAATTGAGTGACCTCATGCTTCATCGCATTGTAAATGGTAATCAATCATAGCTAAACGATCGTGGTTACTCGCCCGTGTTACTAAACGATCAGGGAGGCTTCGCCCGAGCGATTCAAGACCCGGTTCGCCTGTGAATCGGTTTGCTCGATGGATTTATGTTATATATAGAATTTAATTTCCGGTTTTAAGGCTAATCATCCCGGTCCATTAGTTCTGTGAATGTACATGAGATGTATGTTTTATTATATGTCATATGGTATGTCATATGGTTGAAATCCCACCTTAGGTTTTGCATTGGTCATGCATCATCTCTTATATAGACAAAATGTTGTCAAGATATAAGATGCAAAATTCCAAAAGAGGATTATTACCTTTTACACATGGAATTCATCTGTCCAAGGAACAATGTCCTAAAACACCTCAAGATGTCAAGGCGATGAAGAGAATTCTATACGCATCAGCAGTTGGGAGTTTGATGTATCCCATATTATTTACACGTCCAGACATATGCTTTGCAATTAGAATAATCATTAGATTTCAATCCAATTTTGGATTGTCATTGGACTGTCGTAAAAAACATTCTCGAGTATCTTAAAGAACAAGAGACTATATACTCGTGTATGGTACTAAGGATTTGATCCTTACTAGATACATTGATTCTGTTTTTCAAACTGATGTGGATTCAAAGAAATCTACATCGGGATCAGTATTCAATTTGAATGGATGGCTATAGTATGGAGGAGTATAAAATAGAGTTATATCGCTGACTCCACCATGGAAGAGATTTGTAAATATTGAGATCGAGTTACCATAGGCCATCTAGTTGAAATAATCAGTTTTTAACAGTAAATGGTGTTATAAAGAAAAATTGATTTTTCATGGCCCAGTCTTATGCAAACATCTTTGCATAAGCTGCCTCCACTTGCATGTCTTTACATGAACGATTTCAGGATCACATCTTTTGTATCAATATACAAAGTGGGTCATATCCAATAATGTCCCCAGGATAAGGTGTCCAACCCTATCCATATACTTATAGACCGTTTTGGCTATATACTCAAACTTGATCCTCTTTTATGTCTCTACATAAAGTTTAAGTATTCATTCTATAGTCATGAATTCATTAGTTTATTGGATTTAAGAATCAATGCAATTCACAACTTCAATAACAACTTTGTTGAAATAATCTCAATAGCATCTTTATTGTGTATAGAATATGTCTAATAATACAAACCGCGAGCTTTAGGACATTATACCCAACATAAAAATCAGACCTGGACGCTAGTTCCATATTCAAGTTCATTAAACATTGTTGGTTGTAAGTGGATTTTTTGCATTAAAAGAAAACCCGATGGGTCAGTTGATTGTTACAAAGCAAAGTTAGTAGCTAAGGTTTCCACCAAAGCCCTGAGTGGACTTCTTCGAGACATTTAGCCCAATTGTCAAAGTATCTACTATTCGAGTTGTGTTCTCTCTAGCTGTATCGTCACTAAGGTGGCATTTAAGATAACTTGATTTTAATAATGCCTTCCTTAATGGTATCCTAAATGAAGATGTGTGCATGTATCAACCTCTTGGTTATGACAATTCGAAGTATTGAGACTATGTTTGTAAGTTCAACAAAGCAATTTATGATTTTAATCTAGCACCTCGTGCCTAGAATAATACGTTGAAATCTACTCTCTTGGCATGAGGATTTCACAATAGTAAGTCAGATTCTTCTCTTTACATATTCCACAATGGAGATACTGTTATTATCTTATTATTCTATGTTGATGATGACATTATCACTGGAAATAATGATTCTATACTCGATCGATTGATCAAGAAGTTGAATACGAAGTTTGCTCTGAAGGATCTTGGACAACTTAGCTATTTTTTGGGTGTTTAGGTTAACTACTTTTCCTCTGACATCTTCTTAACTCAGGCGAAGTGTATTGATGATTTGTTGTTTAAATTAAATTTGAATGATTTAAAACCCACGCCATCTCCCTCTATATTGGGAAAGCATTTATCTTTACTGGATGGAACACCCATGGCTGACCCCTTTCTCTATCAAAGTATCGTAGGTGCATTGCAGTACTTAACGAATATGTGGCCCGATATTGCATACATAGTCAACCATCTCAATCAATTTTTAAAACAACCTACTGATGTTCATTGGCAAGTAGTGAAAAGAGTTCCTCAATATTTCAGTGGATCAAAACATTTGGGACTTTTAATATGCTTGGTTCCGTCCAAGAAATCACAGCTTATTCTGATGCTAATTGGGCATCTAACATTGACGATCAGAAATATGTTGCTGCTTACTGTGTATTTCTTGGAAATATCCTCGTGTCTTGGTCATCTAAAAAGAAAACTGTAGTAGCCCGCTCAAGCACTGAGTCAGAGTATTGCGCCTTTACTCATGCTACAGCTGAAATCACGTTGCTTCGTTAGCTTCTCCATGAACTCGGACTTCAAATCTCGTCTCCTTCTATACTATGGTGTGGTAATGTAAATGCCAGAGCGTTAGCTTCAAATCCTATCTTTCATGCCCGACCAAGTATATGGAGGTTGATGTTCATTTTGTTTGTGATCATCTTTGCAAGGACTACTTGAAGTTCGTTATGTGCATTTTTTGATCAATTAGTAGATTGTCTTACTAAGACACTCACTCATTCACAATTTCAATTACTACGAACCAAACTCGGGGTTCATACACTCCCCACTTGTTTGTGGGGGGATATCAAGGAGATAACCAATCCACACAGTTTGGAAGAGGAAGGTGATTCCAAAATCTCAGCACAAGCCATGTCATAGCATCCAATTGCAACCAATTAGTTTTGATCCACTTTTTATTATTCCAAATATTAGTTATCTAAATTTGTAATTTATTATTTGTTTAGATTTCCAAGTGAGTTGCTCCATGTATAAATAGATTGTACTATTCCTTCAAAAATACAAGTTGAGATAACCCATCATTATTGCCTTCTGAAACAATCTCTAACGCAACGCACAAGCAGCTCCACGAAGTTACTCCAACAAACAACGTATCTGCAAATATAATGTAGTGTTTTCTTTAAAATGAGAAATTCAATTATAAAACATTATGAATTTAATGGTAAAACTTCAAATGGTTCAAACTTTGAAAGCTGAAGTATTTAGTCTTTGAATCAAAATAACTTTATCATGAGTATTGAATTATATAAATTAGTTGTTTCAATAATATGTTATTTAATTTAATAACTATTGTTATAAGTTTAAACTTAATGATTTCAAATAATTTAGAATCATCTATTTACTTTTAAAAGGGTAATAATTAAATAATTTTTACAGATATATTAAAAATTACATTAGAATCTATGATTTAAATGTATTTGTAATTCTATTAGTATAACTATATTTGTAAAATTAAACAACGATAAAAACGTAAAAAGTTTGAATATGAAAAAATATAAACAGTTTTATCAATTTATTTAAAAACAGTTGAAGCGTCACATGCAAGGCACGTTTTAAGAGACTAGTATCTTTAGAAGTCTTGTCAACAACTTCTATTGTGGTTTTTTGGTCATGGGTGCCTCATCCCAAATAATGACTTTTGATTGTCTAATCAATTCTGCTCGATTACTCTAATTTGAAACATTATATATAGACGATTCATTTGTTTGAAGGGGTATATTAAAAATTCTAGAATGAGCAGTTTGTCCCCCTGGCATAATTGAAGCAGCAACACCTGATGTTGTTGTTGCAATTTTTGTATTGCATAATCATAGATCCAAAGGCAAAGGCAGGTCGTTAGTGGAGATGCCTTTGAATCTTATAGTAGCTAATAATGCACAATACAAAAATGTTTTTTTTTTTTCTCTAGGTCCATCAATTAAAAAACACCACTTTTACTACTATTGATTCTTTCACCAAGAATATCATCGGCATATTTTTGTGCTTCATTCAACTTTATTGCAGCTTACATATCTTCTGGGACTTTAGTTGGTTTTTTTTTTTTTTTTGAAAAGATAATCTATTACACAACAACAAGGAGGACTTTACAACCTGGGCCAAGGCAGAAAGCCTAAGATAGCCATAATCAAAGAAACAGAAAAAGGCCAATGCAAATAGGCCACCACAACACAAATAAGAGCTCAAGAGGAATAGCACACTGAACGTTTGCTCGGCGCTTCTTCTCCTTCTCTTCTTTCTTCTTCCTTTCCTCTTCTGCCTTCTTCTTCTTCTTTTCTTCTTCCTCTTGTCTCACTTCTTCTTCAAATTCTTTTTCAAACTGCTCGGAGACCAGCAAAATGCGATGTTCCTCCTCGAGCCTTTTCCTTTCCTCTTCTGCTGATATCTCATTGTTGTGGCGCACCTCCTCATCTTGTAATTCTTCGACTACCTTCTGCGATAATTAGTTGTGCCCGCAACATTTTCTCTTTCTTTTCTTCCTCCACTTTTCTTCTCCTCTCCTGCTCTTCTAACGCATCTATCATTGGTGGGTTAACTATTGACCCTTGCGGCGCATTCTCCTTGCGACGCCGCATCAAGGGGGTGATGTCTGCATCTTCTCCATCATCAGTCGCAACCAATCTTACTTGCGTTGTTTCCTCTTTGGGTTGCGCTGATTCTCTCAGTTGCGCTGACTCCCCTTTATCCCCCCTTACGAAGGTGTATTCTCCGTCCAGTTCTGGGCTCTCAGCCCTCTTTCTCCTCTTTTTCTCCTTCTTTAGGCGCCTCTCCTCCCGCCTGCGTTCCTTTTTCTCATCCATCCTTCTTTCCTTCTTCTTGATTGGATGGGCTTCCTCATATTCTTCAGCCCTCTTCTCTTTGATCTTCTTCTTCTTCTTCTTCTCTTCAGCCACTTCAGGCTATTTCTCTGCCGCCGCTTCCTCCAAAGCGACCCTGATGGGTCCCTCATAGGATTCCGCGTTAGCAGTTTCCTTAGGATCCAAGATTGTCAGAGCGCTTCTCATTGATGCTTCCTCCATCTCCTCCTCCAAAGGTAGTGGCTGGTTCATAACCCCAACTTCGAGCAGTCCTCCTTCTTTCTCCATGTTGCTGAGTATACTCCCAAACACTTCCTTATCGTCCCTTCTTTCCTTTTCACTTTCAGAGGAAAAAGTTAGGAGTGGGGTGCTCTCTGAACTCTGCTCCCTTTTAAACTGGAGTGGTACGGCTGCTACAGGCTTTCGCCGAGGTTTTCCAGCGACTCGAGGGATGGTTTGTGGCTGGGTGGCGAGACGACGGCTTGCTGTAAGGAATGCCTTCTCTCGTGCAGTGAGTTGGGCTTTCGAGGGTGATGGGGGTGAAGAAGATGGTTGGGGAGACTGGTCTGCCATGGATGCCGAAGTAAGAAAACTGGGAAATTCTTTAGGGTTTTGGGAAGGAAGAAAGTCTGGTATGCAAAGGCTTTAGGGTTTCTGTTTGCAAAATGAAGCAAGTAAATGACCTAAAACGGAGGAAACAGAATTTATAGGTTGGGCCTTGATGGGCCCAATGCGAATTCTGTGTTGATAGGCCTCGAGGTACTCAAAAAACCTGCCGTCGCGCACCTCACATTTATGAATTTACAGAGTTATAGGTCCTTTCATCTGCAGATTCATCAAGTCCTTAGAAGCTGAAGTGATTAGCCTTCTCAATTTGCAAAAATAGATTTCTTTGGTATTTTATTCGAATAGGCGCAAGGATAAGAATCAAGGCAATGAATTCCTCAACGCAAATGCATTTTTGCCGAGGATGGGCAACAACGCATGTATCCCCGCAACACACTCCTTAACTCAATGCATTTCTGGAGGATGGGCGCACAGTATTTCTACCAATGCAACACTACCTCAACATAATGCATTTTTGCTAAGGACGGGCAGAGAACACATACGAGCGCAACACACCCCTCAGCACAATGCATTTGAGTTGGATGAATGCAAAGTTTATCTTGTTGGTATAAGATGCACCCATCATCGCAATGCATACCGGATGTTGATTGTTTTATTATTTTTGTTATTATTTTTTTTTTTCATCAACGCAAGTCACAAGGATCCTACAGCATTAATTCTCTTCTTATTAAACAATCATTCACCAAGTTTTAAGAATAACACAATTAATACAGAAAAGTGAGGAAATTAAAGATAGCACGGAAATAAACGTAAGAGAATTAAATGAAGCATAAATTTATAAAGAAATAAAAACAAATTGAATGAAGTAATAAATGACAAAGTTCATAAAGCAATAAATTCAAAAAGCAAGTAAACATAGGATTGAGATATGGACCGGAAGACAATTTTTTTCAGGATGAACGCAATCCACATCTCCACAGGCGATCCAGCTTGCCTGCCCAATGTCTTCATGGACATTGCTCTTTCCCGTGAGATCCCAGGGCTTCAGAATTTCTTGGCAACGTTCTAGGTGTTCTATTACGTAACTCGGATGCCAGCTGCCCTACTTGAATCTCCAAATTTCTAATTGAAGATGCCTACGCCTGCATCACCGCATCGTTTTTATCCATGTATTGCTTGAGCAGGGACTCCAATGAATTACTAGAGGTTTTAGAAGAGGATGGTTGATGTTGCGGTTGTCTCTGTTGCTCTATATTTCTTGTTTTGGTGAAAAGGTGGAGGGTTTCCTCGATTCCCGGAGTTGTTATTCTGATGGTTACTTGGCCCATCTTGGTTATGATTCCCTCCCAACCGAAGTTAGGGTGATTCCTTCAACCAGGATTATACGTGTTGCTGTACAGATTGTTCTGTATAGCACATACTTGCTGCAGGTTCGATGGGCACATTTCTACCACATGGCCTCCTCCACAATTGACGCAACTGATTGCGGCCACTTGTGTCGGCGCATTGGGTTGTGCTAATCCTTGGGAGAGGGCACCTTGATTAAGCGCCATCGACTGGAGGATAGAGGTCATTGCGGCCATTTGGGCGGCCAAAGTTGTCATTGTCTCCGCAGGCACAATGGCAGTATCATTTCTTCTTCTCTCGAAGCCTCTTCCTCCGTACCCTTCGTCAACCCAGTCATCCATATTCTACGAGATGCAGTCAAGGATGACCTTGGCCTCGGTGTATGTTTTATCCATAAAACCTCCTGCCGCGGAGGCATCAGCAACAGCTTGCGTTGATTTGTTTAGGCCTTTATAGAATGTTTCCATCAAGACGCAATCGAGTATCCTGATATGCAGACAATTCTTCACCAATCTTCTGAATCGCACCCAGGTGGTGCTAAGGGTCTCGTTATCCATCTGTTCAATGTTCAGCACGTTTTTTCGTCTTCTTGCATTGACTGCCGGAGGGAAGAACTTCTTCATAAACCGTTCAACCAACTGATCCCAAAAAGTTATTTCTTTTGGCTCCAGTGAATGAGCCCACCTCTTAGCCTCATCCCTCAAGGTGTAAAGGAAGAGGTATAGTCTGATACCTTCTGGGGTACACCAGGTATAGAGAAGTTATCGCACATCTAAACGAAACTGGTCAGATGGGCATATGGGTCCTTACCTTGCAGACCATCAAACTGCCCCGTATTCTGAATCATTTGGAGCATGACCGGGTTAATCTCGAATCTTGTGTTCTCCTCAACTATCAGTCTTGAAATTTCGGGCGAAAAATTATACAGATTGGGCGTCGTGTAGTTCCTCATCGGGATGTTGCGGTCAGTAGCAAGAAAAATGGGATCTTACACTGGTCGTCTCACCCCTTGATTTACTTCGGGTGCCACATTATCATTGTTATTATCTGCCATGTTGGCCTTCTTTCGCCTTATTCGGTTTGGGCGTGCCCTTGCCGAAATGTACGCTCGATCTCTGGGTCAGCCTTGAATTCTGGATCAGTTCTAGTACTCATAAACTGTCAGACTTCTCTCCACGATAAGCAGCCAGTACAAAGAGATCTGTCCTACAAAATATCACAAATGTACTCAACAATAACCATTACCAATCCCCGACAACGTTGCCATAAACTTGTTGTGGCATAAAATTTTGTATCTTATGCTTATTCACACTACTTACAGCATTTGGACAAATATGAATACGGATGAATGAATCATACAAGCTCATGTTTCCATAAACCTGATGACGTAAAGATGGAAATGGAATGTGGATGCTGTGTTAGGCATGACTACTTCTAGATATATGCGTTGTTAACTAAATGCTTGTAATATGCTATGGAGTAATGCGTTGTCACAAGTTTCCTTGCGCTAAAACTAAGTATAATTCCAACGCAAGTTTCTCGGAGTGATCCGAGGTCGAACATAGGGATTTTTGTTGTTAATGTGTTACATTTGTGATATATGCAATCAGTGTTTTTACAATTAATAAAGTGTGTGTTTGTACAGGAAATTAAATTGCGGTAAAGTAAAATTATGCAGATAAACTAAAGTTGCGTTAAAAAAATAAAGTGCGATGAAAATAAACCTAAGCTAACGTGATGCAAGATACAAGATACATGATATATATGATGTTGAGTTCGAGACCGACTGTGAAGTTTATACAAAGGATCGTGGTATGCAATGGCAAGTCTTTATGTATGAATTAGAAATGGGAAGGAATAATTAGTACAAACATCGCAAGGTTGTTAGTTGGGTTAAAGATATAACTAAGGTTTCGTTTTCCCTTGGCGTACACCTCTCGGTGATCGACCGCATTCTCATATCTCTATGGTGAAACAGGGATGAACATGATGAACGCAAGGTTGCTTCCATCTCTAGAAGTACTTCTTGCTTTAGTTAACACATTCTTCTAACCCTCTCTCGATAGGCGAAATGGCATCTTCACTTCTGCTCTCACAGGTGAAGATGTCGTCTAGCATGCTTTGACTAAACATAATTATTTTCTTAACCCAATTAATTTACTTTTTTAATTCTTGTTAATTATCCATGGGATTAAGAAAACATCGTGGGGAAAGTGAATTACGGATGAACGAAAATAGACAGAAAGATGGAGAAGAAAATGATCATAACAATTAATACTAAGATTAAGCGTCTGATACATGGTGTGAATGATAGAGATTAAAAAGATGAGTTCACAGATTAAGAAGATGAGTACAAGTGATGATAAAAAGATAGAAACAAATACAAAAGAGTGTCAACGTCTTGATACAGATCTGGACGGTGGTTTTGCTTGCCGGCGTATGGAATGAATGAACAAAAGAGCTTCCCTCTCAGGCTTGCTCTTCTGGTAGAGGTAACCTTCGTACAGAGCTTCAACGGCGGAGATCGAAAGGATTCTTTGCCCGGAGACTCACCTCTCAGCCTTGTCTCTTAATTCTTACCGGATCTACTCTGATTAGTCGCTCAACCAGTCTCTCCCTCAGATCAGTATATATACTTTTCTCTGTATTCAAGCATCCTTTTTTAGTGGAATGGCCAGAGCGCTTTGACTCTTTGCATTGTGGTCCCCACTTTATTGTTAAGGCAGTTCCTGAAATGGTGGAGTGAATATTCCTTCTGTTACGCAATCAATCCCGTAAAAAATGCACAACGGTCAGCTGTACACGCGTCAGAATCCTCCGCAATTGCATTGCAGCTCTTTACATCCTCCATCGTTTACCCACATGCAGTGTTGTTTTTTATTACCACATGCGGTTGAGATTGCGTTGATCGCAAAGCTCTTGATCGATTGTCGCATGCGTCGTCATTGCATTGATCGTCTATTCATTCCTGAATGATGGGCGCAATACAACATAGATGCGTTGTTCTTTTTATCTTGAGCCTTGAACGCATGCAATGACTTGATTTCCTGCAAAACAGACTTGAAATATTATTTTCTACCATCGCAATGGTGTCAGTGGGTGTATTGACGACAATTTATAATTTTCGCATATCTTAGCTAATTTCTATACAATTGACGCAACTTTCCTTCCTTTTGGCCGTAATATCTAAATAAAACAGTATAAATAACTTGTATTTCTACAAGTTATAACTTATGCATGGGCTCTTAAATACATATTCAACTCCAAAATGTAAGAAGGCACCTCTGTTCGTGAACATGTGTTAAATATGATGGTCCACTTTAATGTGGCGGAGTTGAATGGGTCTACCATCGATGAGGGCAGCCAGGTTAGCATAATCCTGCATTCTTTGCCAGAGAGCTTCCTGCACTTTGTTAGTAATATGATTCTTAATAAAGTGAAGTATAACCTCACAACTCTCCTCAACGAATTGCATACATACCAATCTTTACTGAAAAGTAAGGAGAGGCAGAAGGGTGAGGCAAATGTTGCTTCATCCTCCAAGACGTTCTATAAAGGTTTGACCTCAGGAACGAAGTCTGCACCTTCTACTTCTAACTCTGCAAAGGGGAAGAAGAAGAAGGGTGGTAAGGAAAAAGGGAAGGCACCTGCTAACCCACAGCCTGTCGCCCCAAGGAGGCGTCCACAAGGTGCTAAAGGAAAATATTTCCATTGCAACCAAGATGGACACTGGAAGAGAAACTATCCTCGGTATCTGAAAGAGAAGAAAGCAGCCAAGGTTAAGGCCAAGATGTCATACCCCGCCCCAGACTGCTCTCCGAGCCTGAGAAAGGGCGTGACTGCAGCAGTTATCAACCCTTTTGTTGACACTTACTGCCTAATAGCTCTTGCGAAAATAACTTTGATACCAATGAATAAATTCAATAAACACTGATTAAGTATGCCCAGTTAATTACAACAATGTAACGTTTATACAAATCAAAGGCTTATCAACAAAGTTTATAACAACAACTGTAAAACTCTTTGGGAGTGTAACTGTGGCACATGGCAGACCTTGACCTTAGCAGCATCCCTAGAACTCCTCACTTTTCGCTACCTGGGGAGGGTAAAACATAAAACATGGAAAACATGAGCTATAAAGCCTAGTGAGTGGTGCCTTTAGATAAACAAATAACTTTGTCAACAGAAATATATTTTTGGGAAAGCAATGCATAGTCAACAAGAACATTACCACAACTTCATTATTATTTTCCAGCCAAACCGCTAGACAATCCCCAGGACGACCGCTGGTTAAAACAACCAACCCCAGCTTGACCGCTGGTTATCACATAATATAAACATCCCCGGTACTTTCACATGTATACTAAGATAACAACAATTCCTGTGGAAACTTTCCCTGTACCCTATTATCCCGCCAATGTGCACATCGACTATTTTTCCCGCTAGCTATGCTTAGGTAACTTGACTATATTCCCATCAGTCGTCACTGACCCTAATTTCCCGCCGACCGAAGCCGACTATATTTTCCCACCAAATACCTTTTCAAGCATGCTAACTATATATCTCGGGTACAATTCCAGTTTCCAACACAAACATACAAGCAATATCTTAACAAGCATAGTAATCAGATAAACATATATCCCTGATCATACCAATTTAACATTATCCCCTATATATATTTACCTATATATAGTAATTATATCAACAATAAAACACACAATAACCACTCACCTTGGTTGGTTAGGAACTTTCCTTTCCGAAATTTCTTAGGTTTCCTTAGTTTCCCTTTTGAATCCTAAATTCCAGATTCAAATATCAGCTTAGATTACTCATAGTTCTAGACCTTATTTTAAGCTATTTCATTCTGCAAACATGTTCTAAAATGTCTCAGGAAGCTTACATAAAATCTTAGCTCATAACTACTCGTGGTTTTTCCGGAATCATCAAAACATTAAGACTGGCCCAGCTTACCCGATAGCTCGGCTCTTCTGTCTTTTCTTCATTCTCCAACCTGATTCCTTGGAGCTTCTTCTTCGGCAGCCCCACCATGAAAACTAGATTGTTTTAGCTTTCATATGGCTTTGGAATCACATCAAATTCACAAGTATTCTGGGAGAACACCTCATCCTAAGTTGATGATATTTCCAGACTTCACTGTCCAATACGTCCTCTTTGAACTTTTATGTCCAACGCATGGATTTTGCTCTCAACGCAAGGTTTCCTCAACTTTCCCACTCTTCTTAAATGTATTCATTGTGATATGAAGAATTAAGTCTTTGGTCCTATTTATAGGCGTCCAAGATTGCTCCATGGCCGACACCTTCTACTTGGCCGCATGACCAAATGTCTCTTCCTTACACCATCAACGCAATCTTGCATCAGCACAACCCGATGTGTCTTCTTCTCCTTTCACCAACTCATGGTCCTTACCTTTGTATGTCTTCTTATGCTGCCACCTTCTTTACTTAATGCTTAAGAATTTCTCATAACAAGCTACATGTTCAGATGACATCCTCCATGAGTTCATCCTTCATATGCGTCCACAAACTCTTGGATGTTCAATGCATCACTTCCATTTTCCTTCCTTCAACCGCATGCCATCACCAACAACCCTTCCAATGCATCAACACAACTTCTTCCAATCCATTGGTCCCTTCCAACGCATCAATACATCTTCTTCCAACGCATTGGTCCCTTCCAACGCATCAACACAACTTCTTCCCACGCATTGGTCCCTTCCAACGCATTAACACAACTATCTATACTTAGCCAAATTTCCAAATTTTTCCTTTGCCCAAGTACTCTTTCCAAGATCTTGTGGCCAATGCCTAGTCCAACACTTAGTCAATTTTTAGGGATTTAAGCTTAACTCAAAGCTACTCAAGGAAAATCTATTCAACACTTTGAAATTTCCTTTTTCTTCAACATAGGATTTAACTTTCTCCTAGTTAATCCCTTAATCACCTGCTTAAGTAGGAAAAATGGAAATCTGGGTTTCACACAAGACCGATAAAGGTAAATGTGATTTACTTGTGCTTGAAACTTGTTTAGTGAAGAATGATGATTCTACTTAGATATTTGATTCAAGCGCCACTAACCATGTTTGTTCTTCTCTTCAGGGGATTAGTTATTGGTGACAGTTGGAGGCTGGTGAGATGACAATGCGAGTAGGCACCAGGCACGTCGTCTCAGCTGTGGTAGTGGGAGGACTCTAGTTAGCTTTATAGAATAGGTTTTTATTTTAAATGATGTATATATTATTCATGAACTAAAGAGGAACCTTATTTCTGTAAAGTGTTTATTGCAATGTAAATATACTATCTCTTTTGATGTGAATAAAGCATTTATTCCTAAAAATGGTGTTTTAATTTGCACAGCAAATCTGGAATCGAATTTATATGTGCTAAGGCCGTTAGCCATTAATTCTATCCATAATACTGAAATGTTCAGAACTGTCGTAACTCAATCAAGACATCGACAAATTTCTCCAAAAGAAAATGCCCAACTTTGGTATCTACGTTTAGGGCACATCAACCTCAATAGGATTGAGAGATTGGTGAAGAATGGACTTCTAAATGAGTTAGAAGAAAATTCTTTGCCAGTGTGTGAATCTTGCCTTGAGGGTAAGATGACTAAACGACCTTTTACTGGAAAAGGTTCTAGAGCCAAGGAGTCTCTTGAGTTAGTACATTCTGACCTTTGTGGTCCTATGAATGTGCGAGCCTAAGGTGGCTATGAGTATTTTATCAGTTTAACTAATGATTACTCCAGGTACGGGTATGTTTATCTTATGAAACGGAAGTCTGAATCCTTTGAAAAGTTCAAAGAGTTCAAGGCTGAAGTTGAAAACGCATTAGATAGACGGATTAAAACACTTTGATCAGATCGAGGTGGAGAGTTTTTGGACTCGGTATTCCAGGACTATTTTATAAAACATGGAATCGTTTCCCAACTCTCAGCGCCGGGTACACCTTAGCAGAATGGTGTAGTGGAAAGGAGAAATAGAACCTTGTTAGACATGGTTCGCTTGATGATGAGTTACGCTTCCTTACCAAACTCGTTTTGGGGTTTTGCAGTGGAGACTGCAGTATATATACTCAACTGTGTTCCCTCCAAAAGTGTTGCCAGAACACCTCTGGAGTTATGGAACGGGCGTAAAGCTAGTTTACGTCACTTCCACATTTGTGGTTTCCCTGCACATGTGCTTGAGGCTAATCCCAAGAAGTTGGAACCACAATCGTGGTTATGCCTCTTTGTAGGCTACCCCAAAGGTACACGAGGTGGTTATTTTTATGATCCGATGAAAAATAGGGTGTTTGTTTTAACAAACGCTACTTTCCTGAAGGAGGATCATATAAGGGAGCACAGTCTACGAAGTAAAGTCGTGTTGTGTGAGCTTTCTAATGAAACTACTGAAACTTCAACAAGAGTTTTTGAAGAGCCTGCTACATCAACAAGAGTTGTTGATGGGAGTTCATCCAGTAGGTCGGTTCCACCTCAAGAGTTGAGGGAACCTCGACGTAGTGGGAGGGTTGTGAACCCACCTGTTCGCTATCTGGGTTTCACAGAAATCTGTGCTATGGTAGCGATAGCGACGTTGAGGATCCGTTGTCTTCTAAGAAGGCAATAAAGAATGTTGACTGGGATGGTAATGTTGATGCACCTTGTGTTTACACGAAGATCATCAACGCTTCAGTAGTCTTCTTAGTGTTGTATGTAGACAATATCCTACTCATTCAGAATGATGTAGATCTACTGACTGCAGTTAAGAACTGGCTAACAACCCAATTCCAAATAAAAGATTTGGTAGAGGCTCAGTTTGTTCTAGGTATACAGATCTTTCGGGATCGTAAGAACAAAGTGCTAGCACTGTCTGAGTACATTGACAAGTTGTTGCTCAAGTACTCGATGCAAGACTCCCGGAGCAGCCTACTGTCGTTCAGGCATAGAGTCACTTTGTCTTAGGAAATGTGTCCTCAGACACCTCAAGAGGTTGAGGCGATGAGACGGATCAGTCTAACCCAGGTCATGTTAATGTTGTTGACCCATTTACGAAGGCTCTCACAACTATAATGTTTGAGGTTCACCTACGGAGCAGGGGTCTACAAGATCCCTACGGCTAGATTAGGGCAAGTGGGAGATTTTCTTGTACTGGGCTTTTATGCCCTAGTTTATTGTGTTGTACTAGTTTTATGTACACCCCACTTCGCTTTAGGACAAGTGGGAAATTGTTGGGGTTGATGCCCTAAAGTCTCGTGTCCTTTAATTTGTAAACAGTTTGTACGAACGCTTGTGTTGTTAATATATGATATTTACTTCACATCTTATATTTTTGCTTAGTTGCTTATTTTATTTGTTTTACCAAAAACCAATAAACATAAAATCCCTAGTTATCTGTATGTGACTCAAGCATGTATGTGGTGACATACAAGTGGATCATGTCTTGAGTGATAACCAAAATGGTTTGTAGTATATGGATAGAGGAAGGAAACCTTATCCTAGTAACGCTACGGATGCGACCCGCTTTGTGGAATGGCAATAAGTGTTGTGACTTATCACAGATGGTCTGATCCTGATCATTCTTGTTGGGGACATCTGAGCAGGGGCGTCCTATACAAAGAGTTTGTATAAGACTTGACCACGAAGTGTTAACGTCTCGTTATATAACACCGTTCATGACAGAGACTTTACTTCACTAGGATGACCATAGGTAACATGACCTCAATTCTGAGTGAGTTGGGAACTTCAGTCATTGAGGGTGGTTCTTTGATTTGTATGGGTGCGAGTGGCCTGTTCGCCGATTCAAACCTACCATTTTGGGGATTCGTCTGATTTGGGAGTTGAGAACTCAGCTATACAAGATGGAATTCACTCCTTCCCGAAGGTAGGAGTAAGTAGATAGATAACTCCCTTAAGGGTTGATTCTAGGGCTTGAACGATGTGGCACCACACACCTTTTCTTGGCCCGAGAGGTGTTCACACATAGTTGGACTATGTTGTATTGTTCATTAGAGGAATCAATGGTACTTAAGGAGTGAGATGTAACTACAGGGGCTTAACGGTAATTTAGCCTAGCTGTACTTACGAGCATCTGTGAAGGGTCATCGTACTCATGATTGGTTATATCTGATGGACACAGAAATATATCTGTGGTAAGAAGAGTTCAACTATTGGTCTTTAGTGGAATGCCTGACAGTTAACGGATGGTGGATCTCGTGGCTAAAAAGTTTAGTCAGCTATTCACAGACTGTTGAAGCTTCGAGCCACATGTCCAATAGGTCCCCTGGGTAGCTTGGATAAAGTCGAGAACCAGTATTTGGGTTAATTTGAAATGTTCAAATTCACAAGAGGAAGTTCGATTATATATGATATAATTGGACTAGTTAATTATATATGATATAATTGGCCAAATGTGTGAGATACATTATTTTGGAGGAAATTAGATATAAATATGATTTATATCAAGTAGAGAAGAAAATACTATAGTAGATATGTGATATCAAACTATAGGATAAAAATATAATATGATTATATTTATTAATATTTTAATTGATTAATTATATGATAATTAATCCAAATTCACGTTCGGGCGTGGGTTAGTGGGGCAAAATCGGATATTGTAATCGATGAGTTAAAATGAAAATTGTTTTCATTTTTTGAATCATTCAATCGAAAGCCCCGAAGAGAAATCATGAGAGCGCGCGTTGGAGAATTGTAAATGATCACTTACATAAAACGAGAGCCTATACGATAGTCCTCTCCACCTAAATGATCGTTTACATCGCACCTAAACGATCGCACACTGTCGACTACACGATCGTATAGCTTCTCTAAACGATCGTATAGTGTGCCGGTTTTACTAAACGATCGTGTACCTTTTCCTAAACGATTGTTTAGCAAATCCTACACAATCATGTAGCTCCTCCTAAATGATAAGCATTTCTGCAATGCGACAGCGACTTTTTTCCCTCCCATTTGCTTATCGCCTACACGATTCGTGTTTCCTCCTTCCTCTACCAAATTCACCAAAGACCACCCTTTGGGTTTTCACTCTGAGAATACCCGGGGCTCTTTAGTGGTGGAGCGTCCCCACGGTGTTCGTCTTTGCGATTGTTCATGTTGCTTTTGTTGACACTGCTGTTGGGCACTAGTAAATCGTGTGAAGGGTTTCCACTGCGTTGGAGTTCCGAAGTGTGAAGAACATCTTCAACTGGTATGGAATTCTTTCCCTTGTTATTTTCTTGTTCAAAGCATGCCGATAATTTATGTTGTTTGCATAACTGTATATATTGAATGTATAATATGTATTTAGGTCACGGTGAGATCAAAGTGATCCGAACGCGCTCATGGAACTCTTAGATATGAGATTCTTCATTATGTTCATTAGAGGGATTTGTGGTACTTAAGGAGACAGATGTAACTACAGGGGCATAATGGTTATTGGCCTAGATGTATTTACGAGCGATTTGTGAAGGGTTGTCGCACTGCTGATTGGTTAAGATGGACACATAATATATCTGTGGTAAGGAGAGTTCAGTTGTCGGTCTTTAGTGGAGTGCCTGGCAGTTAACAGATGGTGGATCCCATGACTAAAGAGTTTAGTCAGTTATTCACGTACCGTTGGAGCTTCGAGCTATAGATCCATAAGGTCCCCTTGGTAGCTCAATGGATTCAGTTGAGGATCAGTTCTTGATGTTGATTTGAAATGTTCAAATTGACAAGAGGTATTTTGATTACATATGATATAATCGGTATGATGTATGAGATACATCTAGTGGAGGATTAATGTAAATGAGATTTACATTAAGTACCATGGAATAGAAAAAGAACTATGGTTTATATGTTTCATGAGATGAAATATTAAAACTATAGGTTATAAATATAGTATGATAAGTTGGTTATCATTTATATTTATAATAATATTAATTATTGGATAGTTAATTCTTTTTCTTTAATAACCAAATCAGTGGGTGGTTATTGGATTCATGGTAACTATGAGTTTAAAAGGAAAGTGGTCTTCCTATTTTGAAAAGTAAGATTTACAAACGCTGAAAAGTTTTCGTAAAATTTTTTTGAGTTTTCTCTCTTGCGCAAAAGAAACTCACGTAGTTGTCAAGTAAATACGGAATTACTAAACGACGGTTAGGGGAATTACTAAGCGACGGTTAGGGCGAGGTAAACGATCGTGCAGTGGCGAGCTAAATGATCGTACAGTATTTACTAAACGATCGCATACTTTTGCTAGACGATCACTTGCCCAAAGTAAACGATCATGTAGTGTCTATAGGCGACAGACCGAGCTAAACAATCACATAGATTTTACTAGACGATCGCTTAGCTTTATCTAAACAATTGGTCATTGACCTATACGATAGGTCTCCGTCATCTCCCACTTGCCCAGTCGTGTATGTGCTCAGTGTTTCCTCCTTTGTCTGCCTCATCTAAGTTCGAACAGAGCCCACCCTTTGGATTCTCACACCGAGAATACCAAGGTATCCTTGTTAGTGGTGTCAGAATCAACTCGATACCGTCGAGCTTTTCTGGAGGTCATTCGTGCTGTTGTTGAGGAATTCGTAGCCGAGGCGATCGTTGAGGACGAGCGCAAAATGTTCGTGCGAAGTTGCGGTCGTGTAGATCGAGCGTACGAGGTTGCTGTTGTTCGAACGGTCGTGCGCAACAGAGCGTGGAGACGCATCTACAATTGTTCGTAGGTTTTTTCCCTTTGTGCATTTGTAGTTATTCATGCTGTAATTTCTGTATGAATTGTATAACCGCTTGTTTGAAGTCGACTATAAATGCATTGTTCATTCATGATTATGATTTGGAATAATCTTGTTTCCGCTACTCAAGGAAATCTCGAAGTTCGATTTCCTTCAATCCTATACAAAGAGTTTGTATAAGACCTGACCACGAAGTGTTAACGTCTCATTATATAACACCGTTCATAACAGAGACTTCACTTCATTAGGATGACCATAGGTAACATGACCTCAATTCTGAGTGAGTTGGGAACTCCTGCCATTGAGGGCGGTCCTTTGATTTGTATGGGTGAGTGGCCAGGTCGCTGATTCAAACCTACCATTTTTGGGATTCGTCTGATTTGGGAGCTGGGAACTCAGCTACACAAGATGGAATTCACTTCTTCCCCGATGCAGGGGTAAGTAGATAGATAGCTCCCTTAAGAGCTGATTCTGGGGCTTGAACGATGTGGCACCAAACACCTTCTCTTGGCCCGAGAGGTATTCACACATAGTTGGACTATGTTGTATTGTTCATTAGAGGAATCAGTGGTACCTAAGGAGTGAGATATAACTACAGGGGTAAAACGATAATTTAGCCCAGTTGTACTTACGAGCATCTGTGAAAGGTCATCATATTCATAATTGGTTATATCCGATGGACACAAAAATATATCTGTGGTAAAAAGAGATCAGTTGTTGGTCTTTAGTGGAATGTCTGACAGTTAACGGATGGTGGATCTCGTGGCTAAAGAGTTTGGCCAACTATTCACAAACCGTTGGAGCTTCGAGTCACAGGTCTATTAGGTCCCCTGGGTAGCTTGGATAAAGATGAGAATCAGTATTTGGGTTAATTTGAAATGTTCAAATTGACAAGTGGAAGTTCGATTATATATGATATAATTGGACTGGTTAATTATATATGATATAATTGGCTAAATATATGAGATACATTATTTTGGAGAAAATTAGATATAAATATGATTTATATCAAGTAGAGGAGAAATTACTATAGTAGATATGTGATGTAACGACTCGAGTTCAAGAGGGGTACATGAATGAACTGGTATCACATCTGAACGAGAGGGATCCTGAGGACATGAAAGTATGGTTAAGAAAGGCTTAAAAGAATTGAAAGTTACTACCTATACTAACAAGGTGCACCTTCCTTTTCGGTGGCTCAATCATAAGAACTTCAAAGTTAAGCGTACTTAGCTTGGAGCAATCCTATGTTGGGTGACCTCCTGGGAATTTTCCTAGGATGCATGTGTGTGAGGACAAAGCATGCTGAAAGGACCCGTGTTGGTTTATGGGGACAACTTTCACTTCTAAAGCCATTCAAGACAAGGGAGGAAGGAGGGAGGATGACATAGCCAAGTCACAGGGGATGTAGGGGAATGTCGAGGCCATTAGGGGCCGAATCCAGATTCCAAATCCTGGGTCTGGGGCGTTACAGAATAATAAGTTTCAAACATCAAAAATAAACATTAAGGGAAACATGAAAAGAACTCTATTGCGCCATCGCCGGTGCATCTCTACCCTTACCTCAAACATCAACATAAGAAAGAATGAGTATTTCCTATGTCCTCTAGATACCCACATATGGCACATAAACATATGGAACAACCAAGAGACTGAGTTCTACCCTATTGTAGTTAAGTATGCCCACAAAACTGGTGAATCCCGAAGGAAACCTACATAAAAATCCTTGATACCATGGCTGCATCACATACACATAATTCTTAATAACATATTATACATCATCCATGTATAACTTATATCATAAATCCACAACATGCAAGTATGCCTCAGCACCAGCAGATCAGACATCGACATATGAAAACACATACTATTACATACTAACGATCAAGCACTTAGGTGTGTATGTAAACAAATCAGAATTTGTGCCAGAACATACTTTGATTCAGGTCATACTGTCAATCAACATGCTAACATTTACCATAACATACACTTATCATGCTAGCATACAACTAAAACCTGGCCCGTGGGCAGTTCCAGTGGTAAGATTACTTACCTATCCTTTTCAAGACAAGCAACACCTAAGATAAATCCAATATTTAAATCAATATTTTGGGTCTAACTCCAATTAACCAAATTATTCAAAGACCTCCAATTTTACTTCACCTAAACTATAGCTCGGTCTAAACTTAATTCCAAAACTCACTTCTGTTGGTTACCTGAACATACACAAAGTTCAAAATTAATAACTTAATTCTCCACAATTAATCTTAATTCAAAATAACCACCCAACAACTTACTCCAAACTTACCAAACTTCAAAAGATAATTGGCCTTTACTTTGATGAGCAACACCCTAAACGTCTCAAGTCTTGAATCTAAAATCCAAACCAAGGAGATGTTAACAATTTTAACCCAAAACCAAAACATATAAAATTTAATCTAACCATCCTCAAACTAATTGGTGTTCAAGAGTAACCACAAGAATCGCAAACCTTATACAAAACACTTGTCGAACAACCTTGAATCTGGTGGATGGTCGCTTCAACAATTTTCAACTCCAATCTAAAGTCAAATAATGCAACCAAGGTTAACTCTCATTCCAAACTTAATGGGCATCCAAAAATCCTTTAAGAAACCCAACCCAATAAAAAATGATCTTACCCAAATCCAAGATTACCTTGAGATCACGCAATTGTAGCGAGTGAACTCAAGCGATGGTTGAGGCTTCGACGGCAATAAAAACTTCGATGGCTGAATGTGGACGGCTAGCTGGGGTGTCGAATGGCCTTATGGAGGCTGAAACGAGAGCGAGGCGCATCGCTAGACGACGTTAAGCGACGGCCAAATGACTCCACTCGACGGACGACCTGGCGTAAGGGTTGGGCAAACAGATCGAGCGGCAGACGCACGGATCCAGAGGGCGGGGCTTCAAATGCGGTCAGGCCTCGTCGAATAGTAGGCATCAGCTGGGCAAAACCTCACCGGCAAGCGGCTAGGGTCGGACCGACAACGTCTGGATGAAGGGTTGAGGAGATCAGCTGCTGGTCGAGGTCGGCGGCGGGAGTGACGTGGTGCGGTAAGGCGTCGATGGCGGCTAGAGGAAAAATAAATTGGGGGGGGGGGGCGCCGGATGCGTGAGGAAGAAAGGGGGGTTTGATTTTTTTTTTAAATAATAATAATAATAACTAAAAAAGGAAATAAGTATAATTATACTTTATTCTTTTTCCTTATTTCACTTTATACTATTAAATTCCTTTTCTTTTCAAAAGAAAATTAATTCCTGCCATTAATTTTCAAATTGAATAATTTCACGCCAACAATTAAATTCCGCAACTACACTTGACTTCCAAAATTCCACAAATGCCCTCAACAATAAAAGGAAATACTGAAATTACATAAAAATATAAAAAAAATATTTGGGGGGTGTTACATGTGATATCAAACTATAGGGTAAAAATATAATATGATTATATTTATTAAATATTTAATTGGTTAGTTATATGATAATTGGCCTAAGATTTCTCTCGAACATGCGTTAGTGGAAAAAACCACGTCGGTTATTGTAACCGAAGAATAAAATGAAATTTTGTTTAATTTTGAAGAGTTTGAAAAAGTTCGGAAAATTTGGCGTTGGTGTGGAAACGTAAATGATCGCATAAGTCGAGAGCCAAATGATAGTCACTCAACGCCTAAACAATTGAACACTTTGTGTCTAAATGATTGCACGCTAGTTCTTAAACGATCAGATAGCTTTCCTAAACGATCGTATAATGTGTCGTGTTTGCTAAATGATCGTCTACTTTTTCCTAAACAATCGTTTAGTAAAAACCTACACGATCGTGTAGCTTCTTCTAAATGATAAGCACTTAGCTATACGATAGCTTCCTTTTCTCTCCCACTTGCTTATCGTCTACACGATTAGTTCTTCCTCCTACCTCTACCAAACTCACCAAAGACCACACTTTGGGTTTTCACTCCAAGAATACCAAAGGCTCCTTTTTGGTGGTGTCGTCCCCACTGCGTTCATTTGTTTGTGGTTGATAATGCTGTTGCAGCCGACACATTTGCTGGGCATTTGTAGATCGGGTAGAGGTCTTTCACTGCGTTGAGTTCCAAAGCTTGAAGAGCGTCTTCAACTGGTATGAGAACTCTTTCCCTTACATTTTAGTGCTCAAAGCATGTTGTTAATTACTGTATATTTGTATAACCGTATGTTCGAATGTATATGGTGTATTTCGATCACGGTGAAATTGGAAAGATCTGAAGGCACTTATGGATGCTCTTCGTTAAGAGATTCTTCAATTGGTATCAGAGCCAAGTTCAATTCGATGTTTTTGTGGATGGTAGCCTCGGTTCGATTTAATTCTTTTACATTTGCAGTTGTTTGTAAAGACCCCTGCATTTTTGGGCATTGATAATCGTTATCGAGACTGTAATTCAAAGTTTGTTTGAGTTTTGAGTCGTTCGTGAAGATTGGAGCAAGCGTTGCAGTTCTTCGAGGAAGGAGACGATCAAGGGTTGATCGCATCGTGCAGATGATGGGGTATGCGATCGCTGTTGATCGCATCGTGCGGACGATGGGGTACGCGATCACTGATGATCGCATCGTGTAGACGATGGCATACGCGATCAAGGGTTGATCGCATCGTGTCGACGATCGGGTACGCGATTGCTGAGTATCAGGTCGTGTAGACGATGGGATGCTCGCATATCGTTTAACGTGCACGCACTAGACGATCATTTAGGTTAGCAAGCTTCATCACTTAGTAACTGGCTAAACGATCACTTAGTAACGCAAGGTAAATCGTTTACCTGTCGCCGCATTGAGCGATCACATAGACGATCAGGCTTTGCAGCCTCGTCGTCTACGCGATCGTTTAATTTTTGCTTCTATTGTCTAGTGCGCACTGGGCGATCGTCTACCTACGGTGTCTACTACATGATGGACTCTTGTATCGCTAAAATGGTTTCCTTTTTATGCGTGCACTGTGCCATAAACATGACACGGTGTTTTAATATATTTTATCTTACAGCATGTGAACAAATATGAATATGAATGAATGAATCATGCAAGCTCATGTTGCCATAAACTTGATGACATAGAAATGGTATGTTATGTTATGTTATCGCTTATGCACACTACTTCTAAATATGCATTGTTAATGATAGGCTTGTAATATGCGATAGAGTAATGCGTGTCACAAGTTTCCTTGCGCTGAAACCAAGTATAATTCCAATGCAAGTTTCCCAAAATAATCCGAGGTCAAACACAGGGATTGTTTTCGTTGATGCGTTGCTTTTGTGATACATGCGACTGGTTTTTACAATTAATAAAGAATTGGGTTTATACAGGAATTTAAAGAACGATGAAAATAAAGTTGCGTTGATAAAATAAAGTTGCGTTAAAAAGTAAAATCCTAAACTAAGATGATACAAGATACAAGATACATGATACATGATACTGAGGTCGAGACTGACTGTGAAGTTATACAAAGGATCGTGGTATGATGGCAAGTCTTTATGGATGAATCAGAAAGAGAGAGTAAATAGTAAAACCAACGCAAGTTTGTTAATTGCATTAAAGATGCAACTAAGGTTCCGCTTTCCCTTCTGCTTTCCCTTGGTGTACACCTCTTGGTGATCGGCCGTGTTCCCATATCTCTATGGTGAAACAGGGATGAATGTGATGAACGCAAGGTTGTTTCCATCTCTGGAAGTACTTCTCGCTTTAGTTAACGCATTCTTCCAACCCTCTCTCGATAGGTAGAATAACATCTTCACTTCTGCTCTCACAGGTGAAGATGCCGTCGAGCATGCTTTAGCTAAACTTAATTATTTCCTTAACACAAATTAAGTTACTTGCTTAATTCTTGCTAACTACCTAGGGAATTAGGAAAACGTCATGGAGAAAATGGATTATGGATGAACGGAAATAGACAGAGAGATGATAATGGTAATGATCATAACATTTAATACTAAGATTAAGCATTCGATACATGGTGTGAATGAAAGATTAAGAAGATGAATACAAGTGATGAAATAGAGATTTAGAGACAAATATAGAAGAAGTGTCAAAGTCTTGACATAGATTTCGAACGGAGGTTTTGCTTGCCGACATGTGGTAGAAATGGAGAGGAGAGCGTCCCTCTCAGGCTTGCTCTTCTGGTAGAAATGACCTTTGTACAGAGCTTCAACGGTGGGGATTAGAAGGATTCTTTGCCCAGAGACTCACCTCTCAACCTTGTCTCGTAATTATCCTGGATCTACTCTGGAAATCACTTCAGACTAGTCTCTCTCTCAGATCAGTATATACACATCTCTATGTATTCAAGTATATCTCTCAGTGAATTTGCAGAAGCTATTTATAGGTGAAGTTTGGCTCTTTGACTTCGTGGTCCCCACTTTTTGGTTATGGTAGTTCCTGAAATAGCAGAGTGAATATTCCTTCCGTTATGCAATCAATTCGTCAGAAATGCACAACTGAAAGCTGTATATTTGTCTGAATCCTTTGCAAATGCATTGCTCTTTACATCTTTGATCGATCGGCAGCGTTATTTTTTATTACCGCATGCGGTTGAATTTGCGTTGATCGCTAAGCTCTTGATCGATTTTTGCATGCGTCGTCATTGCGTTGATTATCTCTTCATTCCTGAATGATGGGTGCAATGTGACGTAGATGCGTTATTTCTTTTATCTTTGAGCCATGAATGCATGCTGTGACTAATTTCCTGCAAAACAGAAATTGAAACACTCTATTCTACCATCGCAATGGTGTTAGTGCGTGTATTGATGACATTTTATAATTCTCGCATTTCTTAGCCAATTTTTATACTATCAATGCAACTTTTCTTTCTTTTTGCTACAATATCTAAATAAAACAGTATAAATAACTTGTATTTCTATAAGTTATCAACTACGCTTGGCGGTTCAAGACCCGGTTCGCCTGTGAACTAGTTTGCTCGATGAAAACTGTAATAGATAAGGTTATTTCATTCCGATTTTTGTAAAGGCTCATCCCGGTCCATTAATCCTTTATTTATTACATGTGATGTATGTTTTTTATATGTCATATGGTATGCACATATAGTAAATCCCACCTTAGGTTATGCATTGGTCATGCATCATCTCTTTATTGTAATTGTTATAATTTAGAGAAGCATGATTTAATTATGTTAGAGCATGCTCATGTATCATATAATATAAGAGTTATATTTATGCATGCATAAAAAGTATTAACATGCATCATCTTTATATTATAGTTGTTATAGTATATGGGTGAATGATAGCATGTTTGCTTGGTTATTACGCGTTATATAAAAGTTATATATAGTAATGACCGGACATTGCATGAAGCATGACACATAGATTACTTTATAAATGTTATAAACACCTCGTTGTGCACAATGTTTTTTTAGTTTTTTATTTTTAAAAGTTAAATAGAAATTAGAACTAAAAGAAATAAGAAAGACATGCATGCTCACTTAGGTATAATTCATGGTTTTAAAGTGTTTAAAACTTGGATCACATAGACCTAAGATCACGGTTCTAATATGATTAGAAACGCTAAGGCTTTAATCTTTTAATTAGTTTAATAGGATTAAATTGGCTAATAAAAGGTTAAAGTGTAGCAAATCTATCTATAAGGGACCTTTTGCCTAAGGCATGTTCTGTCTAGGCTGGGGTATTTAAGTTGACACACCCCTACCTGGGAACTTACCTGGAAAGGTTAATTAGATAGATTTGATGAATGCATGCAAGTTAAGGACAGTCCATTAAAGTGTTTAAATGTGACTACTTGAACTTGTTCATATTTTGTAAACAAACATTGTTTATGAGCAGAGTTTAAAAAGACGACTTAGACTAAAATCAATAGCCGGATTGTCTAGGTTAATGAACCCTAGGTAGAACATTCAGTGGGAGGTACTTGGGACATAAGATCCTTCACTTAAACCTTTCACGTTTCTCCTAAATAGTCCACACCGTGAGATCTACCCTGGAATCGAGGCACCTTTGTCGTGTCCCCCTAATGGATGGTGTTTGGGTAGGTCAATATTAAGGTGGATGGAGAGAGTGTTCATAATAAGTGGGAGTGGGAAGTGCGATAGCATATCCCTCGGTCTCCCTCATTAGGTTGAATAAAGTTACTGTGTATCGACTCGAGGCACCCTGGGAGTGTCCCCCTAAATGATGGCAGTTTTGCGCATTTTCTTATTTGATCTCCTGTAAGAGGATAGGGTAACTTAGTCTCTTGTCCTAATCTACTTCTTCCCTATGGTGGGCTCATTAGGGTAGGACTCTGGCACCGAAAACGAGGGGTCACACTTACACGAAATTGTTAAAGGTTAACAGTTTTGGACCGAAAAATGGTGGCTGTTAAGTTCAGTTCCAAGAGTTGGTTCTGCCTAATGGTTGAGAATGTCTCATCCCAGCGAAGGAGCAACTGATCACCTCACCAGTGATGTTTGTCCTGCCTCACTGGGGCATCATTGCAAAATAGAAGTCTAACTTTGGGTACTTGAAACTGTTTTGCAAAATTGATTGGTTTAAAAGTGGTTTAGCAAAATCTAATAAAGGTTTGTTCGTATTTTCATCAACTTTTTCAAAATGGCAACAGCCACATTTGCTTTGTTAAGTGTCGAAAAACTAACTAGCAACAATTTCGCAACATGGATGATCTTAATCATCAAGGATCTCATGTTCGCTCTCATGGAGGCCTGTCCTCATATTCTAGCTCCAAATGCTGCTCGAAATGTTCGGAAGGCATACAAGAGATGGACAAGGGCGAATTTGAAGGCCCGAGCCTACATCTTGGCAAGTCTTTCTAAAGTCTTGGCAAAGAAACATAAGCCTATGGTCTCAGCGCATGAGATCATGGAGTCCCTGCGGTGGATGTTTGGACTATTGGGATTGGTGTCCTAATTCTCCCAGAGTCTCGTTGTTTTGTAAAGATACACATTGTTCAATGAATAAAATATGTGTTATTTAATTCTGGCATTTGTTTATCCAATAAACAAAACTCCTTGGTTATCTTATGTAAACTTAAGTGATAACCTAAATTGGTCTGTAGTATAAGGATTAAGGTGGGATACCTAATCCTAGTGACACTACGGATACGACCCGCTTTGTAGAGGTTTGCAAGTGTTGTAAACTACTACAGATGGTAGATCCTGACCATTCATATGGAGACGTGGAGCGAGGGTGTCCTATACAAAAAGTTGGTATAAGACCTAGACCACAAGATGACTAGACTCTATATATAACGTTGTTAATACTAGAGACTTAAATCTCACCTAAATAAAAAAAGAGCTATGGTTTATATGTTTCATGAGATGAAATATTAAAACTACAGATCATAAATATAGTATGATAAGTTGGTTATCATTTATGTTTATAATAATATTAATTATTGGATAATTATTCATTTTCTTTTAAATAACCAAAGTAGTGGGTGGTTATTGAATCATGGTAACCGTGAGTTTAAAGGAAAATGGTTTTCTTATTTTAAAAAGAAGTTTTTCTTACAAACGCTGAAAAAGGATTTTGAGTTTTCTCTTACGAAAAAGAAACTCACGAAGTCATCAAGTAAATTTGGATTTACTAAACGACGGCTGGGCGAGCTAAACGATTGTGTAGAGTAAAGCTAAACGATCGTGCAGTATTAACTAAACGATCGCATAGTTTTGCTTGAAGATTGCTGGCCCAAGGTAAAGGATCTTGTAGAGTCTGTAGGTGACAGACTGAGCTAAATGATGAACTAAACGATCGCTTAGCTTTTGCTAGACGATCGCATAGATTTATCTAAACGATTGGGCATCGACCTATACGATAGGTCTCCCCCATCTCCTACTTGCCCAGTCGTGTACGCGATCATTGTTTCCTTCTTCGTCTGTCTCATACCAAGTCCGAACAGAGCCCACTCTCTAGATTCTCACATCGAGAATACCAAGGTAGCCTTGTTGGTGGTGTCAGACTGAACTCGACACCATTGAAGTTTTCTAGAGGTCGCTCATGGTGCTATGGAGGCCGTTCGCTGTTGCGGAGGAGTTCGTGACCAAGGTGATCGTTGATGAGATGGTTGAGGATGAGCACGAAGTGTTCGTGCGGTGTTGCGGTTGTGTAGATCGAGTGTTCGTGGTCACTGTTGTTCGAGCGGTCGAGCAACAAAGCGTGGAGACACATCCTCATATGTGCGTAGAGTTTGATCTCTATTCATTTGAGTTTATTCATGCTGTAATTTCTTTGTATCAATTGTATAAACGTTTGTATTGAAGTCGACTGTAAATATATGTTCATTCATGATTGTAATTTGAAATAGTCTTGTTCCACTGCTCATGGAAATCTCGCTTCTGATTTCCTTCATGGACAACCGTCTGAACAGCTTATGCATGAGGCTTTTAAATACATATTCAACTCCAAAATGGAAGAATTCACCTCTATTCGTGAACATGTGCTTAACATGATGGTCCACTTTAATGTGGCAAAGTTAAATGGGTCTACAATCAATGAGGGCAACCAGGTTAGCATAATCCTGCATTCATTGTCGGAGAACTTCCTGCACTTTGTTAGCATCTATGTTAAAATACGCAGTAAGTAACCCTACTACTGGGGTCAGGCTAGGCATCTATGTCCTCTAGATGCCTACCTCTGGTGAAACGTAAGCACTCTCCTAGTCCTCATGGGATACATACATACATGAATAACTGAATTTCGTCCTACTATAGTTAAGTATACCCACTGCCTCTAGTAAGTCCCGTAGGACCGACAACCTCTTGTGAACCCCAAAGAAGACACCACCTCTAGTGAATCCTGAAGGAAACACAATCTCTGGTGAATTCCGAAGGAATAGTGAATCCCGAAGGAAACACAACCTCTGGTGAATCCCGAAGGAAAGCACCACCTCTGGTGAATCTCAAAGGAAACATAACCTCTAGTGGATCCCGAAGGAAATCACCACCTCTAGTGAATCCCGAAGGACACACAACATTTGGTGAATCCCGAAGGACACAAAACATCTAGTGAATCCCGAAGGAAAGCACCACCTCTAATGAATCCTGAAGAACACATAACCTTTGGTGAATCCCGAAGGAAAGCACCACCTCTAGTGGATCCCGAAGGACACACAAACTCTTGTGAATCCCGAAGGAAACCTGTAACAACATAAACTATACAATGATGCACGCAAGGTTCAAGTTCATGTCCCTATTACCAGTTCCTCGGTAATGGCACCATAAACTTGTAACGACATAGATTTTATGTGATGATATGTGATACTACTTCTAGATATGCGTTATTAACAAATGTTCTTGTAGTATGTTGTGCGTTGTCACAAGTTTCCTTGCGTTGAAACCAAGTATAATTTCACCACAAATTTCTCGGTGTGATCCGAGGTCGAACACAGGGACTGTTTTAGGTTATTGCGTTGTGCTTGTGATATATGCGACCAGGGTCTTTTTTAATTTATAAAAGAATTTGTGTACAAGTAATTAAACATGCGATAAAGTAAAGTAAAGTGGTAACATTGCGATAATAACATAAATTTCATTAAAATAAATTGCGATAAAGTAAATCTAAGCTAAGATGATACAAGATACAAGTTTTATGATACAAGATACGGAGGTCAAGGCTGGCTGTGAAGATTATGCAAAGATCGTGTAATGTGGTGACAAGTCTTATGTACGAAGCAGAAACAGAAAAGATAACTAATATAAACAGCGCAAGTTTCTTAATTGCGTTAAAGATATAAGTACGGTTCCAGTTTTCCCTTGGCGTACACCTCTCGGTGATCGGCCACGTTCCCACATCTCTGTGGTGAAATAGGGATGAACGTAATGAATGCAAGGTTGCTTCCATCTCTGGAAGTACTACTTGCTTTAGGTAACACATTCTTCTAACCTTCTCTCAACAGATTAGAATGACATCTTCACTTCTGCTCTCACAAGTAAAGATGTCGTCTAGCATGCCTTAGCTAAACACATTTATCACTTTAGCACAGATTAAGTTACTCGTTTAATCCATATTAATTACCAAGGTATTAAGAATACTTCATGGAGAAAATGATTAATGGAGGAACGGAAAAAGATAGAAAAGTGGAAGTGAAAGTGATCGAGACATACAATAAAACTATTTAGCATCTGATACATGATTTGTGAATGAAGTGATTAAGAAGATGAAATACACTTAATGAAATAGAGTTAGAAACAAATTCAAATAAGCTCCAACGTCTTAGCGCCAATCTAGATGGAGATTTGCTTGTCGGTATGAATGAAGTGAACGGATGGATGAGCTTCCCTCTCAGGCTTGCTTAACCGGTAGCAGGGATCTAAGCACAGAGCTTCACAACGGGGATCTGGCAGATTCGCTCTGAGACTCAGCTTAGCCTTTTCTTAGTAATCCAGCATTAATTAGCCCTCGTATCAATTATACCCGTATCAAGTATATCTTCTCTGAATTCTATGAGGGTATTTATAGGTGAAAAGCTTTGACTCTTGGCTTGTGGACCCCACTTCTTGTTATAGAAATTCCGAAGATGGAGGAATAAATATTCCTTCTGTTATGCAATCAGACCGTCAAATCTACACAACGGTTAGTTGTACACGTGTCACAATCCTCCGCGTTTGCGTTGCTCATCTGCATCTTTCGATCGGTTGCTCACATGCAGAGTTGGTTTTATTACCGCATGCGATTGAAATTAAGCTCTGGATCGACTGTCGCATTGCGCCGTCATTGCGTTAATCGTCTCTTCATTGTTGATTGACGGGCACAATATAACAAAGATGCGTTGTTCAGTTTCTCGTTGAGCCTTGATCGCAAGTGGTGACTTGGTTTCCTGCAAAATAGAGTAAAAATATCTTCTTGACGATGTTAGGGGGTGTAATTGCGATAATTTATATTTATTGTATTTCTGAGCTCATTTTCATACAATCGACGCATATTCCTTCTCTTTTGGCAACAATATCTAAATAAGGCAGCATAAATAGCTTGTATTTCTACAAGTTATCAAAACCACCACCTCTAATGAATCCCAAAGGACACACAACCTCTAGTGGGCATCTAATTAATCAATGAGGACACTATCACGATCCCAACATCACAAGTATCATAACATGGTTCTATAACTTACATATACATCTCATTATCAGGGTTCTACAACGTACCTATACATCTCATCATCCTAGTCCATAATATACATATACATCTCATCATCATGATTCTACAACATACATATACCTCTCGTTATCCTAGTCTCATAACATACATATACATCTCATCATCATGATGACGTAAATTAGGTGGACGCATTATGCGATGCATGTCTTAGGGTATGCGTTTATACTCATGCGTCGGTGGTCATGCGTTGGACTATGCAATATGCGACTACGAATGTATGCGATGACCATGCGTTCCTGTCACAAGTTTTCTTACGCTCTCACCAAGTATAACGAGAACGCAAGTTTCTCGGGTGATCCGTGGTCGAACTCAAGGACTTGTAGCTAAATGTATGCGGTGATGAGTTTATGGCGGATAAATAAAAGAATGATGGGGATTGTAAGCTATAAACTACTCCTACTCCTAACTAACAGATTAAGCGGTGAGAATATGATTGAGAGGTAGAGACACGACAATTGTTGACGCGTAGTAAATGCATGAAAAAATAGATAAAATGTGAGGATGTCTTCATTGCAACCCTAAGCTTGACTACAAGGGCAACCCCAGCCAATGCAAACTAATGCGATCATGCTAAACATGCTCGACGCAGATGCACGTGATATGTAATGGCAAACGAAATTTATTCTTAAGTCTTCATTCTTGCTTATGCGATCTTAATCTAGCTTTCCCGAGCCTTGATTCTAACCTAGCTCTCTCAAGTCTTAAGTTCTTTCTTTAGACTCTCTCTCAAGTAGCTCTAAAGGTGTGATGGACGCAGACATAAAACAAGGTAACCACAAAAGCTTGGTTGACGTAAGATTATTCCTCTCTAGTGAACATTTGCTTACATTGCTTAATGCAACCAACCACTTACCCTCTCAGGCAGTTGGTTGTTGCTGACTTTACTCATAGACAAGCATTGCGTCCACTTATAGACAAACGTTGCTACAGCTTCATACTAAGCAAATAAGGTTTTCTCACAACACTCGCACAACGGACACCTCCCGGTGGTTTGCTACATGCTTCATATTCCTACGCTGCATGATTAAGTATGTAATACTCTAACAGTCTCAATAAGTGATGCAATGAAAGTTAAGGACACTAAGTAAATGAAGATGGAGATGGAGTCGAAGGAAAATATAGAAATGCATTGATTATAAAATGTATTAATTCCTTAAGCCAAAATGTAATACAATACAATATAAGGAAAGAAGAGAAATGGAAGGACCAGTTGGAAGCAATGTCTTGCTTTCAGCAGATGTGTGTCAAGTTGCCGATGGTGCCACGGATCCGTGGTGAAGCTAACTCGCTTGAGCTCTAACTCCAGCGAAGGCTCCGGTCGTCACTCAGAATGGATGAAGGAGATGAAGAACTCTTAAGTTTTCTTCTCACACTTTCCTCTGGATCACAAGGATCCACCCGAAGGTAGAAATTTGGATAATTGAAATTCTGCTCATCGACTTCTATTTATAGAACTTGATCGCCAACACATTAATGGATCTGCTCTGATTCTGACATTTGTGGCGCGATGGTCCTTTTCTGAATCTCTGCTACTAACGGCGTGGTAGGTGAAATGTCAACATCATCTTTTGATTCTTCTGAGGCATGCGTTCATGTTGCATTCCACCAACCTTACGTCCATCCCTCTATTATGGTTATCATCATGTAGCCACAAGCTCCTTGCGATGATCGCATTCGCTTGTTGATCGCAACTTCTATGCAATGACCGCAACTACCATGCGATGGACGTATTCGCTCGACAGCCGCAACACCCATACGACTGTCGTATACGATCACCACATGTGATTAACGGACGCAATATTCATGCGTCAAGCGTGTGCGATCGTGCATGCGATCATCTCCACGATAGCCAGGCTCCCGCGTATGCGTCCGCTTCCTACGTTAGCTACAAAGATAGATAATTAAACACATAATAACACATAATAGTAGGTTAGCTGGGATTCTTAATGCCGAATGACGCAAACTCATTTTCTCATGAATTCCTAACATATTCGCCGCATATTTCACTAAACAATCCTCATAATTCTAAATAAAAGACCTAAGATGACGTGCATTTTTGCCCATCATCACCGTTTCAGTAATTTCCCAAGCTCAAATCTAAAATCAAAATAATGTGACTAATTTAACTTTCATTACAACTTAATGGGCATCCAAAAATCCTTCAAGAAACCCGACCCAAAAGAAAAATAGATCTTACCCAAATCTAAGAGTCCGACAAAGACCCATGCAACAGGGGCTGGGCAACGCGACAATGGGCGGTGGAGGAGATCGGCTAGAGACGATGGCACCACTGATGCGGACAGATTCATCGAACAGGTTTGGCCTAACTAGATCTCACGGTGGCGGCTCAAGCTACTGGGAGACGGGCGCGACACGCAGCGGTCAAATGGCTAGGACGACGGCGGCGCGGACGTGACTTTGGCCAGCTGGGTGAGATCGGCGCGTGGAAGGGCGAACGACGGAGGATATTTGGACGATCGCTACTTGGTGACGAGATCGAGCCAACCTGCACGAACGGCGGCTTACGAATGAACGACCGGTGAACTGGTGGCAGTTTGGTCGGACGCGTGCGGTGCCAGCTGGAGAGGAAATGGTCGACGGCTGCTAAGGCACACAAAGGGGGTCTTCATGTTGGGAGGGGGGAGGAAGAAGAAGAAGGGAGAGAAAAGAGTTTTTAAATTTTCTTTTAAAAAAGAAAAAAAGGTTAATTTTAATAAAAGAAATAAAATATAATAAAACTTTATTTTATTTTATTCCATTATATTTTATTTCACTTTTATTTTAACATTTCCCTCATTACACAAATATATCTAAATATATATATTCTTACAACTCTTCCCCCTTTTCTCTTCAAATTCAAAAATCAAAATCAAATCAATTTCCCCAATATAAATTTAAATTCTCAACATTAACTTAAAATTAAGTTAAGGCGACATAAATCCAAACCTTCCCTTTAAACAAAACTGAACTTTGAAATTAACAAAATTATCATTGAATTTTACGAAAATACATAATTTAAATAATGAAAAACTCGAGATGTTACAGTATTTATAGTAAGTGGGAGAAGGATGTGTGTCAACATGTCCTGCTGTCTCCTTCATTGGTTTGCACCGTGAGACCTTCTTGCACGGCCTCGAGGCACCCTAGGAGTGTCCTCCTCTGATGGTTTGCGCAGTTGGTTAATATCAATGCGAACTCCAAAAATGGATAGGGTCACTTTAGTTTTTGCCCCAATCGGTTTTTTCCTTCAGTTGGTTAATTGGGGCAGAACTCTAGGATCTAAAATGAAGGGTCACACTTACGGGAGATTGTTAAGCATGTTAATGATTTCTTGACCAAATCAATGATGACTGGTCGTTATAGCAATAAGAGTTATTCTGGTGTAATGATTCGTTGAGAGTGTCTCGATTCAGTGAAGGGAGAAATTGACTATCCTTCGGTGGCTTTTGTCCTAAATCACTGGAGCGTTTAGGTATTTATACCTAATGCAACATAAGTTTCAAAAAAACTTATTGGATTTTGTTTTAAAGAGTTATGCTAAAATCTATTGTAGATCAATATGTTTGTTTTTTCAGCAAAATGTCAAATATTGATTTTCCGTTAACTGCTTTTTCTACTTTGACTGGTTTTAATTACATGATGTGGAAAGAATCTATTAAAACATTTTTCGTGGTAAACGACCTCGAAGTTGTCATATTTGAGGATTGTCCTCAAGTCCTAACCCTTGATGTACCACGAAATGTTTGTAATGCATATGTGGTGTGGATGAAGGCTAATTCGAAGGCCCGACTTCAAATTTTGGCAAGCATACCTGATGTATTGGCCAAAAAAGGTTTGAGAACATGGTCATTTCACATGAGATCATGGAATCGTTGCAAGAATTGTTTGAATGTAAGTTCTCACTATTCAAGCAAAATGGGATTGATCCAGTGGTGTCAGTTCCTAAGATAATCTCCAGTCCACATAGAATGTCAAGGGACTAACAGAGAAAGAAATTGTTGCTGACTTTGATGAAATTCATCAATGAGGATTGTCCTCTGAAATGAAACTTGGAGTTTATAATATAGGTTCTAATACTAAACCCACTACTCTCCAGAAAAGGAAGAACTTCAAGGATGATAAATGTGATTTATTTGTCTTGGAGACGTGCTTAGTAAGGAATGATGATTCTGCCTGCATAATTTATTCAGGGGCTACTAACCACGTGTGTTCTTCCCATCAAGGATTTAGTTCCTGGAAACAGTTCGAAGCTAGAGAGTTGACTCTTAGAGTCGGTACTGGTGAGGCCGTTTCAGCTGTTGCTATAGGCAGGCTTAAGTTATTTTTGGACAAGAAACGGTATCTGTTATTGGATAACGTTTATGTAGTTCCTCATATCAAGAGGAACTTAAATTTAGTTTATTGTCTGATTGAACAAAATTATTCTATTTCCTTCTCTAAGAATAAAGTGTTTATTTTTAACAATGGAATGGAGATAGGTTTTGGTTCAATGGAAAAAAAACTTATATGTACTAAGGCGGTTAGTCATAAAAGTCGTGCTCAATACTGAAATGTTCAAAACAGCAACAACTGTGAAAAAACCAACAATTTCTCCTAAAGAAAATGCCCATCTTTAGCATTAAGTTTAGGTCACATCAATCTCAATAGGATTGAGAAGTTGGTGAAAAATGGATTTCTAAATGGTTTAGAAGAAAACTCTTTACCAGTATGTGAATCATGCCTTGAGAGCAAAATGACCAAATGACCTTTTACTGAAAAGGTTATAGAGCCAAGGAAACCTTGGAGCTTATACATTCAGACCTCTGTGGTCCGATAAATGTAAGAGCATGAGGTGGGTATGAATATTTCATCTCTTTCATAGATGATTATTCTAGATTTAGGTATCTATACCTAATGCAACATAAGTTTGAAGCTCTTGAAAAGTTCAAGGAGTATAAGACTGAAGTTGAAAACTTGTTAGGTAAGAAGATAAAAACACTACGAGCTAATCGAACATGGAATCACGTCCCTGAAAGAGTAAAACAACATGCAGTGGAAATATCAAGGATCCATAAGATTTTTAATTCACTAATTTTAGCAAAAACTAAAGCATGCTCTTCTCAAAAAGTGGGTTTTCTGAACATACCTTTGATGAACTCTCCAAGAAAACGTATGTTCAGCTACTTTCTTCACTTGTTATCAACGTGAACCACCTCAAAGCCTTCCCTGCTATGCTCTTGGAGCTTTAGGCAGAGTTGTGGGACTCAAGAACAGCTTGAAGATGTGAAGAAACCAGAGAAACTCACAACAGCCTGACTGAGGAAGACAGCTTCTTCTTCAGAAAAAATTCTCTCGAAATTCTGTATCATCCTCATCTCCAACAACTCCAATCTTCTTTATATATATTTGATGAACATGCAAATAGATGGAATGCATAGCTTGCAACTAATGCTTGGAGAATCAAAGTAGAGAAGACAATGCTTTTTATGTGAGCATAAAGATTACGATAATGGAAAAACACCATTTTCTATTTTTTAGCAACATGCAAACGAATTTCTATTTTCTTTTTAAAACAAAAAAATGATATTAAATCATTTTAATTCAAAATTTGATTTTCTTAAATAATTTAAAAAATTAATTAATTTAGTATCAAATATTAAATTAATTTTTGCACAATAATCATCTTTATATATTTAAATCATATTTAAATATTTATTCTCTTGTTCCGTTTAATTTGAACGTTTGAAATTAATCTCTCAAGCTACCCTAAAGCCTATCCATTTATGAGCTAGTAGGAGGACCTCATGGACCTACAGATCATGGGCTCCAACGATTCCGGCTAAACTCATTAGTCTGATCTAACCCTCATTCGTTAACTAATGGGACACTCTACTATAACCCATAGTTGAACTCCCCTCACTGTAGATATATTATGTCCACTTAATAACCATAATCAGTAAGTCGATCCTTCACAGGTTGTTCGTAATCACAGCTAGGTCAAAAATATCGTTTTACCCTTGTGACTACATCTTGTTCCTTAAGTTCCTACTAATCCTCTATTGAACAATTATGATTCATAATCTCTATGAATCAAATCCTTTCTCTATCATGAGAAGGCAGGGCCCTGATTGTTCAAGACCTGGAGTCAGTACTTAAGAGAACAACCTATCTGCTAATTCTAAATAGGGTAGGAGTGAAGTCCATCTTGCGAGGCTATGTCCCCAATTATTCATCCGGTCTTATCCCCAAAAGGGTAAGCTTATTGAGCAGTGTTGTTGGACTACTCTCATCATTTGCATATCAAAGCATAATCCCGAACAAACAGAAGTTCAAAGCTAGCTCAGGATTAAGATCGAGTTAACCTAGGATATATAATAAATGAAATAGTCAGTTTTAACAGTAAACGGTCGTTATAAAGAAAAGTGACTATTTTCGTAGTCTAGTCTATATTAAAACTCATTGCATAGGATACCCCCACTCTCATGTCTCAACACTGGATCACATCGTTTGTAGGACCTCACAACTTCTTGTAACAACTACAGAGTAGGTCGCATCCAATAGTGTTACCAGGATGAGATATCCAATTTCATCCATATACTTATTAGACCATTTAGGCTATATACTATCAACTTGATTCTGTTCACGTCACTACATAAAGTTACAGCATTCAGACTATAGCCAAGGATGCGTTTATTGGATTTTCATATAAGATGCAAAATCAAAAAGTCATTGTTATTGATTAAATAAAATGTTTAACACGAACTGCGAGTTCTAGGACATTCCCAACAATCTCCCACTTGGATTGAAACTCCAGTGAGAACAAATATATACAATATAATGTTGAGGTACATAATGGGAAAAATACAATAAACTAGGGCATCTTTAATACCATAGACATTCTCCCACTTGCCCTAGATTACACTACTCAGAGTCCTAGTCCCACTAGGTGGCCCTCGAAAACTTTAGCTGAGAGGGCCTTGGTAAATGGATCAGCAAGGTTGTCTTCAGAGGCTATCTTTGTGACAAGCACATCTCCTCTATGTACAATCTCCCAAATGAGATGGTACTTTCGTTCAATGTGTTTTCCACGCTTGTGACTCCTGAGTTCCTTTGAGTTAGCAACAGCACCACTGTTGTCACAATACAGTGTGATAGGCAGGTACATATTTAGAACGAATTCCAAATCAGCTAAGAATTTGCGTAACCATGCTGTTTCCTTAGCAGCTTCGCATACAGCCACGTATTTCGCTTCCATGGTGAAGTCAGCGATACAACCTTGCTTGATCCAAACTATAGCTCCCCCGTTAAGAGTGAAAACTGATCCTGAAGTAGATTTCTTGGAATCTACGTCAGTTTTAAAATCAGAATTAGTGTATCCCATAAGGATCAAATCCTTAGGTCCATACACAAGCATATAGTCCCTCGTTTTCCTAAGATACTTGAGGATATTTTTTACAGCGGTTCAATGACCGTGTCCAGGATTAGATTGGAACCTGCTGGCGGTTCCAACTGCAAAACATATGTCAGGACGTGTACACAACATAAGGTACATCAAACTCCCAACTGCAGAAGCATATTTCATAGTCATAATATGTGGCAATGGCAAGAAGTATTCTTATTGATTTGATCATGGCAACAGGAGAAAGTTTCTTCAAAATCAACTCCTTCTCTTTGGGTAAAACCCTTTGCCATGAGCCTAGCTTTATAGGTCTGTACCTTGCCAGTCTGGTCTTGTTTCTCTTGTAGATCCACCTACAACCTATAGGTGTAACACCTTATGGTTGATCTACAAGTTCCTAGACTGAGTTGAAGTACATAGACTCCATTTCATTGTCCATGGCTTTTTTATCCATTGTTCCCTGTCAACATCTTCCATTTCCTTCTTAAAGGTTAATGGATCCTCTAAACCATCATCTTTTATGATGTTTTGAGTTTCTGTTAAACCCATGTAGCGTTCAGGTTGTTGAATAACCCTCCCACTACGACGAGGCATCCCCAACTCTTGGGATGGATGTGACGAGACAACAACCATTGTTGATGGACCAGCTTGATCAACAACTCTTGTTGATTTATCTGTAGTATCTTTAGACAGTTCTGGCAATATTAGTTTACTGCAAGGTAGATGATTCTTAATATGATCCTCTTCCAAGAAAGTTGCATTTGTCGATACAAACACTTTATCTTTTTGGAGATCATAAAAGTATCCTCCTTTTATTTCCATGGGATATACTACAAATAGGCATAATTTCGAATGTGTTTCCAATTTTTAAGGATTCTGTACCAACACATGTGCTGGACAACCCCAGATGCAGAAATGACGTAAACTTGCTTTGCGTCCTTTCCACAATTGATATGGTGTTTCTGAAACACTTTTGGATGGAACAATGTTCAGAATATAAACTGCAGTCTATACTGCATATCCCAAAAGGATTGAGGTAATTGAGCATATCTCATCATAGACCGAACCATGTCCAACAAGGTTCGATTTCTCCTTTCTGCAACATTGTTTTGTTGTGGTGTTCTAGGTAATGTGAGTTGGGATTGAATTCCATGATCTACTAGATAGTTATGGAATTCCAAATCCATATACTCATCACCTCGATCAGATCGAAGTGTTTTAATTCTTTTACTTAATTGATTTTCAGTCTCAGCCTTAAATTCTTTGAACTTTTCAAGAGTTTTAGACTTGTGGCTGATTAAGTAAATATAGCCATATCGAAAGTAATCATCAATAAAACTGATGAAGTACTAATATCCTCCTCGAGCTTTAATATTCATTGGACCACAAAGGTTTGAATGTATTAGTTCAAGAGGTTCTTTGGCATGAAGACCTTTGTCAGAAAAACATCTTTTCGTCATTTTTCCCTCAAGACATGATTCACATGGAGGTAGGGAACTGTCTTCTAACTGATTTAGATGAGCGTTTTTTACCAATCTCTCAATCCTGTTGAGATTAATGTGACCAAGCCTGAGGTGCCAAAGATAGGCGTTAGGAGAAATTTTTCGCCTTTTTATTATGAGTTTCAGCCGTTTTAAACATCTATATATTTAAAAATAGCTTTTGCTTTCGTTGGTTGTAATATGTATAAGTTATTTGCAAGTCTAGCGAACAAATATGAACATCTCTTGAATAAACAAACATTTCATTATATTCAAAAGATACACTGTACATATTCTCTAAAAGACAAGCAATGGAGATCAGATTCCTTTTCATCTTAGGTACAAAGAACACAATCTTGAGTAAGATAAAATAATCTCCAAAAACTAACTTCATATCTCCCACTGCTTTAGCTGAAATGACTTTACTTGTGCCCACCTTGAAAGTCATCTCATATTCAGAAAGTCTTCTCCAAGAACTAGTTTCCTATAGAAAAGTACAAACATGATTAGCGGCGCTTGAATCTAATATCCAGGTAAGGTGAGAATTTTTCACTATACATGTTTCAACAACTAGTAAATCATATTTACCTTGTTTATTCTTTTCTACTTTCTTTTCAACCAGATATTTTGGGCAATTACGCTTCCAATGCCCAACCTCTCCACAATGTAAACATTTTCTCTTAGAAGTTTTGTTTTTGTTTTTCTTCGCAACAGTTTTCTTTTTCCCTTTTCCTTTCTTTTTCATCTGTACGGTTTTATCTTTAGAAGAAGAAGAGGGATCAGCTTTTTTATCATCAACAGGTTTCGTACCAGACATAGACCCTTTGTAAAACTTTTTCAGTTTAGAAATAACATTTATTTCCTTTTCCTTGAGTTTCATCATGGATTGATAAGTTTGCAATTCATTCAGCAATGTCGTTAAGTTACAAGTTATTTTGTTCATGATAGCATTTGTCCTGAATGGCAGATAGCTCTCAGGAAAAGATTCCAGTATCATGCTCACTTGACTTGTTTCATCTATCATAGCCCTGTGAGCCTCTGCAATGTTCTCTCATGTTGGTCCCATCCTTTATATGTGTCACATACACATAATGGCTTCATGTCTAACAGACAATGACAGTTGCCTAAACATCTCCTGTAATGATGTCATGATCTCACGATCTGTGGGCATGACCTCATGTTTCTTGTTGAGTACATTAGTATACTGCCAAGATATAGGGCCAGGCTTTTTACCCACATATCATAAACATCCCGAACATTTTGGGTCGCCGTTGAACTGGGAACTGGAGGACACTCCTTCATTAACACAAACCTCAAGTCATCTACTACTAATATTGTATTGATATTTGATTTCCAATTGGAGTAACCCTCTCTGTTAAATTTGTCAGAAGCAAGCAGTTATATAATTGAGTTCGACATTGCTGAAACATTTTAAACAAAATCTATTAAATATGCATCTAAATCCATTTTAGCAAAACTAATAAAGTACCCATTAAATCTTTATTTATTTGCAACGATACTTAAGTGATTTAGAACAAGTGCTACCATGGGGTAGTCAAGAATTCCTTCATAAAAGCAAGACAGATCTTGACCAAATACTATTATCTAAAATAACTCATATCCCAATAGTTCTTTTGGTTATCATTTTCGGTCAAGATCTTTACTAACACTTAGTAATTCTTGTAAGTGTGACCCGCCATTTTCAAATCTTATCAGACGGTATGAATATACCTCCAAGAGAGAAGACAATATCCAAGACGGAACTATAAGACCCTATTCATTTTACTGAAGCTTAGGTAGTTCCGAATCCTATGTTACAACCCTCTGTAGGGATCGTCGTGGTTAACAACTAGCTAGTGTCGCATAAAAACGACAGCAGGCGCAACATAGGAATCTCACGGTTCAAACTAATGGAGGAGATTGTAGGACAATGTTGATACATTTCCTTCACCCACTTACTATGAACCACTTCCCTCATTCACCTTGTTACTGCCCATGCAAACACTTTTCGTATGGAGTAGTCGAGGTAAAATCGAGAAGAAGTCGAGCATGGATCTCATGGTGTGAACTCTTGAGGACGTGAGAGCTAATAACTATATATCAAATATATTGTTAATCTCCCACTGAAGTGTTCTAAATGTTTGGGTAATTTACATAGGCATGATGGCTAATTTCATACAACCTAAGTCTAAGTGGTTTTTCCAAATATAACTCTTATAATTGGATTTAACCTACAATGTCTAGGTGATAAACCATTTTATTACCTCACATCATTTACGCAAGCTCATAAAATTAGTTAACAACTCTCAATTGTTAGGTCATAATCCACAGGTAGGAGGTGTTCCGTAAATTGTCAACTTAAGTACCCCCAGCCTTAGATAGGTTTATGAATCGATATGAGTTTGTAACTGTAGTTTATAAGGCAATAATCTATTTTAACGATTAAAATTAATTGTTAACCTAAGTGAGGATGCAGCTGTTCTTTGTTATGGATTTTAAACGTCTAACCAATTTTATAACAACTTACAAAATTTAGACATGCTTAACATCCATAACATTCAACAAAGGTATCTAATATAACTATTATATTAAACATAACCCTGACATGCATACTATATATTATAACAATTATAACATACTGTCAGTGCATGTAACATGCTTCCTATAGTGGGGTTTTAAATCTACATGGCATACTGTATGCATATACATGAATTTATTTAATTATCACATACATCTCATGCATAAACAATTAAATACTAACTGTTATGGTTTTTGTTTTGGCATAAACAAGCAAACAGACAGCTAACTATTACAAACAGCTTTATAACCGTCTTTGAACTATGCGAACCGCTCCAAATCGAACCCAAAACAACTTGAACCGGGTTGGACAAGTCTGAACCAGACCAAAAAAGCCTGAACCGGACCAACCACAACCATTTGAGGCTGAACCAGATTGAACCTTGAGTAAAACAGCCAAATCGGTTGCTCTCGGTCCAACCTCAATATGCTGCTAAGGTCGATCGTGTAACACCATGATGTAATCGTCTAGTGTCATCGCCTGAGGTTGTAAGGAAGTACACGATCGCATAATGTTTCCTGAAACCTAAACGATCGTTTAGCTCTATCGCATAGGACTAGACGATCGTTTAGTTCCATCGTAGTGCAATCGCTTAGCTCCATCGCATAGTACTAAACAATCGCATGACACCATTGCTCAGTGCATTCAAGTCATCGTTTAGTATTCGCCCGCAGCTAAACGATCGCATAGCTCCATCATATAGAACATTATCGCGTCACATAGCGTTTATCTACACGATCGCTTAGCTCCACGACCAAACGAACGCTTAGTGCTATCGCGTAGCATTTCACCGCATCATTTAGCTTGCATCGTTGCTAAACGATCGTATAGCGCCATCGTCTAGCAAAATCAACTAATCGTCTAGTTCCCACAACAAAAACTAAACGATCGTGTAATGCTATCGTATAGTAAATGAACGTATCACTTAGCTCTCGCAGGTACATGATCGTTTAGCGTTCAACATCACAACGATCGGCGCATATTACTAAACGATCGTCTAGCTTTTCTTCTCATCGTGTAATGTCTGAAGATAAACGATCGTTTAGCAACTGGACCTCAGCAACAGATTTAAGCAGAAGCTAAAAAATCTCAAACAGCAGCTCGACCTCCTTCGCTTGTTTCTTCAATTACATCTTAATTTCAACTCTAATGACTCCAAATAAATTACAGATTCTTGTTAACACATAAATGTTCATCAAACAAGAGCCAATTACAAATTTAATTGAGAAATTAAAGAGAATTAAAATGCCAAAACAAAGAAAATCATAGCAGTACATCAGTTTCATATATCTCATGAAAAAACACCCACCTTGCCAAAATTATACCGATTTGAAAGCTTAAAAGATGCTTTGATACCAATTAAAAGAGTAAAACAACATGAAGGGGAAGTATCAAGAATCCATAAGCTTTTTAATTCACTAATTTTAGCAAAAACTAAAGCATGCTCTTCTCAAAAAGTGGGTTTTTTGAACATACCTTTGATGAACTCTCCAAGAATACGTCTGTTCAGCTGCTTTCTTCACTTGTTATCAACGTGAACCACCTCAAAGCCTCCCTGCTATGCTCTTGGAGCTTTAGGCAGAGTTGTGGGACTTAAGAACAGCTTGAAGATGTGAAGAAACCAGAGAAACTCACAGCAGCCTGACTGAGGAAGACAGCTTCTTCTTCAGAAAAAATTCTCTCGAAATTCTGTATCATCCTCATCTCCAAAAACTCCAATCTTCTTTATATATATTTGATGAGCATGCAAATAGATGGAATGCATAGCTTGCAACTCATGGTTGGAGAATCAAAGTAGAGAAGACAATGCTTTTTATGTGAGCATAAAGATCACGATAATGGAAAAACACCATTTTCCATTTTTTAGCAACATGCAAACGAATTTCTATTTTCTTTTTAAAACAAAAAAATGATATTAAATCATTTTAATTCAAAATTTTATTTTCTTAAATTAATTTAAAACATTAATTAATTTAATATCAAATATTAAATTAATTTTTGCACAATAATCATCTTTATATATTTAAATCATATTTAAATATTTATTCTCTTGTTCCATTTAATTTGAACGTTTGAAATTAATCTCTCAAGCTACCCTAAAGCCTATCCATTTATGAGCTAGTAAGGGGACCTCGCGGACCTACAGATCATGGGCTCCAACGATTCGAGATTAATCGGCTAAACTCATTAGTCTGATTTAACCCCCATTCGTTAACTAATGGGACACTCCACTATAGCCCATAGTTGAACTCCCCTTACTGTAGATATATTATGTCCACTTAATAATCATAATCAGTAAGTCGATCCTTCACAGGTTGTTCGTAATCATAGCTAGGTCAAAAATACCGTTTTACCCCTATGACTACATCTTGTTCCTTAAGTTGCTACTGATCCTCTAATGAACAATTCTGATCATAATCTCTATGAATCAAATCCTTTCTCTATCATGAGAAGGCGGGGCCCCGATTGTTCAAGACCTGGAGTCAGTACTTAAGAGAACAACCTATCTGCTAACCCTAAATAGGGTAGGAGTGAATTCCATCTTGCAAGGCTATGTCCCCAGCTATTCATCTGGTCTTATCCCCAAAATGGTAAGCTTATTGAGTAGTGTTATTGGACTACTCTCACTGTTTGCAGGTCAAAGGATAATCCCGAACAAACAGGAGTTCATAGCTAGCTCAAGATTAAGATCGAGTTAACCTAGGTTATATAATAAATGAAATAGTCAGTTTTAACAGTTAACGGTCGTTATAAAGAAAAGTGACTATTTTCGTGGTTCAGTCTATACGCAAACTCATTGCATATGATGCCACCACTCTCATGTCTCAACATGAACGATTTGTGGATCATATCATTTGTAGCACCTTACAACTTCTTGTAACAACTACAGAGTGGGTCGTATCCAATAGTGTTACCAAGATGAGATATCCAATTTCATCCATATACTTATTAGACCATTTAGGTTATATACTGTCAACTTGATCCTGTTTATGTCACTACATAAAGTTACAGCATTCAGACTATCGCCAATGATGCGTTTATTGGATTTTCATAATAAGATGCAAAATCAACAAGTCATTATTATTGATTAAATAAATTGTTTAACACAAACTGTGAGTTCTAGGACATTCCCAGTCCCAACTCTCAGCCCCAGGTACACCTCAGCAGAATGGTGTATCAGAAAGGAGAAACAGAACCCTGTTGGACATGGTTCTGTCTATGATGAGTTATGCTCATCTTCCAGACTCGTTTTGGGGATATGCAGTAGAGAATGCAATTTACATTTTGAACAATGTTCCCTCAAAGAGTGTTTTTGAAACACCTTTTGAGTTATGGAGAGGTTGTAAAGGTAGTTTACGCCACTTCAGGATTTGGGGATGTCCAACTCACGTGCTTATGGTAAACCCCAAAAAATTGGAACCTCATTCAAAAGTGTGTCTATTTGTAGGTTACCCTAAGGAAATGAGAGGTGGATACTTCTATGATCCAGGTGAGAATAAAGTGTTTGTATCGACAAACCTTGCCTTCTTGAAAAAAGACCACATTAGGAATCATAAGCCACGAAGTAAACTTATTTTAAATGAGATTTCTAATGAGACTGCTGAGCCTTCAACAAGAGTTGTTGAACAGGCTGATAGATCAACATGGGTTGTTGATGTCTATTCATCTAGTCAACCATCTCAAGAGTTGAGATTTCCTCGACGTAGTGGGAGGGTTGTGAACCCACCTGTACGCTACATGGGTTTAACAGAAGATCAAAACATCATATCTGATGATGGAGTTGAGGATCCATTGTCTTATAAACAAGCAATGGAAGATGTTAACAAAGATGAATGGATTAAAGACATGAATCTAGAAATGGAGTATATGTACTTCAATTCTGTCTAGGAGCTTGTAGATCAATCTGATGGGGTAAAACCTATAGGTTGTAAATGGATCTACAAGAGGAAAAAAGGTGTAGATGGAAAGGTACAGATCTTTAAAGCTAGACTTGTGGCAAAGGGTTATACCCAGGTTGAGGGAGTGGACTATGAAGAAACTTTCTCACCTGTTGTCATGTTAAAGTCTATCAAGATTCTTCTATCCATGGCCACATATTATGACTATGAGATATAGAAAATGGACGTCAAGACTGCCTTTTTTAATGATAATCTTGAGGAGACCATCTACATGGTTCAACTAGAAGGATTCATTGAACAAGATCAAGAGCAAAGGTTGCAAGCTTAATCGGTCCATTTATGGACTGAAACAAGCATCTAGATCTTGGAATATAAGATTTGATACTACGATCAAATCTTATGGCTTTTATCAGAATTTTGATAAGCCTTGTGTTTACAAGAAAATCATCAATAACTCAGTAGCTTTCCTCATGTTGTTTGTGGATGATATCCTACTTATTGGGAATGATGTAGGTTTTCTAACTGGCATTAAGAAATGGCTAGCCGCCCAATTCCAAATGAAAGATTTGGGAGAGACGCAGTTTGTTCTAGGGATCCATCATAAGGGATCAAAAGAATAAAAGGTTGGCCTTGTCTCAGGCATCGTATATTGACAAGATGCTTCTCAGATATTCGATACACAATTCCAAGAGAGTTTATTACCTTTCAGGCATGGAATTGTTTTGTCTAAGGAACAATGCCCTAAGACACCTTAAGAGGTTGAGAAAATGAGACGGATTCCCTATACATCGACTATTGGTGGCCTTATGTATGCAATGTTATGTATTAGACTTGACATTTGCTATGCAGTAGGGATTGTCAGTCGATATCAGTCAAATCCAGGATTAGATCACTAGACGACAGTCAACATGATCCTCAAGTATCTTCGGAGAACAAGGGACTATATGCTCGTGTATGAAGATAAGTATTTGATCCTTACAGGATACACAGACTCTAACTTTCAGACTGATAGGGATTCTCGGAAATCCATATCAGGGTTAGTGTTCATTCTAAATGGAGGAGCTATAATATGACGAAGCATCAAGCAAGGATGCATCGCATACTCCACTATGGAAGCTGCATATGTAGCCACTTATGAAGTTGCTAAAGATGTTGTTTGGCTTAAGAAGTTTCTTACTGATTTAGAAGTTATTCCAAATATGTCTTTGCCTATCACATTTTATTGTGATAACAGTGGTGTTGTGGCAAATTCTAAAGAACCTAGGAGCCACCGAAGAGGCAAGCACATAAAACGGAAATATCATTTGACCCGGGAGATTGTGCATCGCGGTGATGTGATTGTCACAAAGATCGCATCGGAGTACAACGTTGTTGATCTGGTTACAAATGCTCTCACGACTAAAGTGTTCAAAGGTCATCTAAAAAGTCTGGGTCTATGGGATATGCAGCACATTGTCTAGGGCAAGTGGGAAATGTTACTGGGGTATAGTGTATGCCCTAGTTTATTGTATTTTGTACTTTATTTGTATTGTACATTAGTCTCCCTAAGCTTTAGGACAAGTGGGAGATTGTTAGGATTGGTGTCCTAAAGCTTCTTGTAATCTCGTAGTTTGTAAACTCTGTATAAACATATTATTATTAATAAAATAAGTGTTATTTTATAAGCATATACTCAATCCAATAAACTAAGATCTGAGGTTATTTTATGTAAATTTAAACAAGTATGTAGAGACATATAGGTGGATCTTGTTTAAATAATAACCTAAATGGTCTGTAATAGATGGATAAGGTTGGGTACCTTATCCTGGTGACACTACGGATACGACCTGCTTTGTAGGTGTTACAAATGTTGTAAAGTGCTACAAATGATCTGATCCTTGTTGGGGATGATGCCCTAAACTTTCGTGTCATGTAGTTTGTAAACATAGTTTTGAACAAATGCTTATGATGTATAATATATGATATTTTCTTCACTTTTGCCTATGAACATTGGATGTTTTACTTGCTTTACCATAAACCAATAAACTAAGATCCTGGTTGTCGTTTGTAACTTAAGCATGTATGTGGAGACATACAGGTGGATCATGTCTTAAGTGATAACCAAAATGGTCTGTAGTATATAGATATAGGAGGGAAACTTTATCCTGGTAACGCTACGGATGCGACCCACTTTATAGAATAGTTACAAGTGTATTGACTTGCCACAGATGGTTTGATCCCGATCATTCATGTGGAGACATGTGAGCGGGGGCGTCCTATACAAAGGAGTTTGTATAAGACCGGACCATGAAGTGTAATAGTCTCGTTATATAACATCGTTCATGATAGAGACTTCACTTCACTAGGATGACCATAGGTAACATGACCTCAATCCTGAGTGAGTTGGGAACTTCTACCTTTGAGAGCGGTCCTTTGATTTGCATGAGTGCGAGTGGCCAGATCGCTAACTCAAACCTACCACTTTGGGGATTCGTCTGATTTTGAGAGCTGGGAACTCAGCTACACAAGATGGAATTCACTCCTTCCCTAAAGCAGGGTAAGTAGATAGATTTCTTCCTTAAGGGTTGATCCCGGGGCTTGAATGATGTGGTGCCACACACCTTCTCGTGGCTCGAGAGGTGTCCATACATAGTAGGTCTATGTTGTATTGTTCATTAGAGGGATCAGTGATACTTAAGGAGTTAGATGTAACTACAGGGCAAAACGGTAAATTGGTCCAGCTGTACTTACGAGCATCTGTGAAGGGTTATCATATTGGTGATTGGTTATATCCGATGGACACAAAAATATACTTGTGGTGAGAAGATGCAGCTGTTAGTCTTTAGTGGAATGCCTGGTAGTTAATGGATGGTGGATCTCGTGGCTAAAGAGTTTAGTCAGCTATTCACATGCCGTTGGAGCTTCGATCCATAAGTCCAGAAGGTCCCTTTGGTAGCTCAATGGATTCAAGTTGAGAATCAGTTTTTGGGTCAGTTTGAAGTGTTAAAATTGACAAGAGAGAGTTTGATTATATATGATATGATTGAACTGGTTAATTATATATGATATAATTGATATAATGTATGAGATACATTATTTGGAGGAAAATGATATAAATATGATTTATATCTAGTGGAGGAGAAAAAGACTATGGTTCATTTGTTGCATTTGATGTGATATAAACCATAGGTTAATGAATATAATATTATTATATTTATTATTTAATTTTGACAATTATAGGATAATTGTGCCGGCTTTTTCCCCGTAATCGAATGATAGTAGGAGGTTGCTTTCAGTTTTCGTAACTGAATGATAAAATGAAAGTCGTTTTCATTTTGCAAATAGATCAGACATTCGCTCACGAGTGTTGTATACTACTTATTGCATAGCAAACTAAGATCCTACACGTTAGCTCAACATTTCTAAACGATCGTATACATGCACATAGTTTACTAAACGATCGCATACGATTTTCTATACGATCGTCTAGATTTTTCCTAAACGATCGTCTATATGATCGCAACCCTTTTACCAAACAATCGATCGTGTACTTCTTCCTAAATGATCAAGCATCATCTATGCAATGGACATTTGACTTCTCCCACTTGCTTGGTCGTGGTATACAATCTTCTCTTCCTTCTTCCCTCTGCCAAATCCAACAAAGCCCACTCCTTCTGGATTCCTACACCGAGAATACTGAGGGTTCTAAGTGGTGGTGTCCTCCCTACTGCTATGTTTGTGTGGAGTCCGTTTGTGGGTAGACGACCGTGAGTAGGTGGACGATTTGCTTGGACGATCTCAGCGAAAGCGAGAGGAGCAGTTCTTGGTGAGAAGGAGATTTTCTGTGAAAAAGGGTTCTTCAACTGGTACGTATTTCGTCCTCTTTGTTGTTTAAGTTTCCAAGCATGCCTGTAATTAGTTGTTAAATGCATATCTATTCTGTTTGATTGTGAATGCGTTAGTTCTGTCACAATGAGTTTGGAACAATCTCGCTTCCCCTCAGAGGTACTCTTTGATAAGAGTTCCTTCAATCCTGATCATTCATGTGGAGACATGCGAGCGGGGGTATCCTATACAAAGAGTTTGTATGAGACCGTTCCACGAAATGATTAGTCTCTTTATATAACACCGTTGATAATAGAGACCTACGTTTCACTAGGATGACCATAGGTGACATGACCTGAATCCTGAGTGAGTTGTGAACTCCTGCTCATTAAGGTGGTCCTTTGATTTATATAGATGAGAATGGCTAGATTGTCAACTCAACAAGTCTACCATTTTGGGGATTCGTCTGATTGGGGAGCTGGGAACTCAGCTACACAAGATGAAATTTATTCATTCCTCGATGCAGGGGCAAGTAGATAAATTGCTCCCTTGAGGGTTGATTCCGGGTCTTGAACATAATGGCCACGCCCTCTCTTGGCCAGAGAGGACTCAGTCATAGTGGGACTATGATTTAATGTTCATTAAAGGAATCAGTGGTACTTAAGGAGTTAGATGTAACCACAGGGGCAAAACGGTAATTTTGACCCAGTTGTACTTCCGAGCAATTTGTGAAGGGTCATTGCACCGTTGATTGGTTATATCCAATGGACACATAAATATATATGTAGTGCGAAGAGTGCAATTGTTGGTCTTTAGTAGAGTGCCCGACAGTTAATGGATGGTAGATAATGTAATTAAAGAGTTTAATTAATTATTCACGTACTATTGGAGCTTCAAGCTATGTGTCCATAAGGTCCCTTTGGTAGCTCAAAAGGATTATGTTGAGAATCAGTTTTTCGGTTAATTTGAATTGTTCAAATTAATAAGAGAGAATTTAATTATATATGATATAATTCAATTAATTCAATTATATATGATATAATTGATATAATGTATTCGATACATTAATTGGAGGAATAAATTTGAATGAGATTCAAATAGTTGTTAATTTAATATAAATATGATTTATATTAAATGCCATAATATAGAGAAAAAAAACTATAGTTTATATTGTATGTGATGTAATATTAAAATTGTAGGTTATAAATATAATATGATAAGTTTGTTATCATATTTGTTTATATTATTTATTATTTTGGATAATAAACTTTTTTCTCAAAAACTACTTTAGTGGGTGGTTATGGAAATTTTAAGGCAATTGGAATAAAAGAAAAAATACTTTTTCTTTTCTTTGAAGATTTCCAAGAAATCAGAAAAAATTAAAAAGAGAATGCAAGTAGAGACTATACAATAGTCTACACAAAAAACATAGAGCATATACGATAGGCTCTCTTTGTCTATGCGATAGCCTATGTGATAGGAAGTTTTGCTATGCAATAGCCTAAACGATCGCGAAGTTTGCTATGAGATAGTTCTTCTTTTTCGATTGTCTTTGTCCTCCAAACTCACAAATATCCTCTTAACCAAAATAATCAGAGCCCTCCACTCCTGGGTTCTCACCTTGAGCATACCAAGAAATCCGAGTGGTTGTGTCCCTGTTAGTTCGAGGATAGAGTTGTTGTTTGCTACTTGTTTAAGAGGAGTGTTCGTGACTTCTTCGAAGTATTCTTGAACAAGTTGGATCGAGGGATTACTTAAAGAATGATTCTTCAAAGGTATAACCTCTCAACCTTTGTTTTATTTCAAAAGCATGTTGTAATTTACTTTGATTGCATAATCTGTTTGTATGACTATAAAAGTATGAGTTCAATCATAATGACGATCTGCTTTCGCTCAAGGAACTCCTCATGTTGAGTTTCCCTTCACAACCCACTCGGTAGATCTTCAGGAAAAATGTCCTTAAATTCCTGCAACAATCTAATAAAGATACTAAGCAAAGAAATTTTCGAGCCACTACTTAGAAAACATGGGCCTTTGCACAAAAGTACAAAGATTGGTTTTATGGAAAACAAAGCTTTTCTAACCTCACTATTTGTAGCTATCAAACACTCTGTTCTTTCTTTTCTCTCTTTGGGATGTTTTTCTTTCTTTCCACTCCTTTTTGTTTCTTCACAATTATTTTTCTCACTCTCATCAGGAATTTTCTTTTTTCTTTCAAATTCTTTTCTCTTTTGCTTTTTCCATTCAAAGAATTTTTTTTGCTCTTTCTCATTTTTTTCAACTTCCACTCTCATTTTCTCTAACTTGCATTGCTCATCATACACATCTCTGGTTGACAAAGGAAGAAGAATGGTTTTCCTTCCATCTTTAGTGAATTTTTAGCAATTAAGATAGCCATCATGAATTGCTTTTCTATCAAATTGCCATGGCCTTCCCAATAAAACCTCTCCAGCATGCCTAGGTGCAACATCACATAAGATACTACATTATATCTTCCAATAGAAAAAGACACAAGACATTGTCTATTGACTCTCATTTCCCCACTATTATTCAATAACTAAAGTTTGTATGGTCTAGAATGTGGTATCTGTTGGGTTTTATGTCCTAAAACTCGTGGTTTATAAACAATAAAACTTATTCTTAAAATTCAATAAGTTGTTATTGAATATATGTATTTCTTATTAGAAATCCAATAAACCTAAAAGACCCTTGACTATTACATGAGTACTTGAACTTTATGTGGAGACATAAAAGTGGATCAAGTTCAAGTAAATAGTCAAAATGATCTGTAGTATATGAATAAGGTTGGGTGCCTTATTCTGGTAACACTATTGGATGCGGCCTACTCTGTAGTTGTTACAAAGAGTTGTAAAGTGCTACAAACGAAGTGACCCTAGTTCGTACATATTATGACATGAGGAGTGGGGGCATCCTATGCAAATGGGTTTTGTATAAGATTGGACCACGAAATAAGTCACTCTTACTTTATAACGCTGTTTACTGTTTAAGACTGACTATTTCAAAGCGATGACCTAGGTAATTTGACCTTAATCCTGAGCTAACTATGAACTCCTGTTTATTCAGGATTATCCTTAGATTTGCATAGGTGAGGGCTGGCTCAATAGCACGGGCTCAATAAACTCCCATTTTAGGGGTAAGATCGGGTAGATAGCTAGGGGACATAGGGTGCAAGAAGAAATTCACTCCTACCCAATTTTAGGGATAGTAGAGAGGTTATTCCCTTAAGTGTTGACTCTGGGTCTTGAACAAGGGGCCCCACCCTCTTATTGGCCCAAGAGAAACTCAGTTTGTTGATTGGATCACAAATCAATTATTCATTAGAGGATCCGTGGGACTTAAGGAACAAGAGGTAATCTCAGGGGTAAAATAGACATTTGACCCAACCGTTATTACGAACAACCTACGAACGATTAACTTACTAATCATGGTTATATCGAGCGGACATAATATATCTATAGTGAGGGGAGTTCAACTATGGGCTTTACTGGAGTGACCCATTAGTTAAGAATGGGGGTTAATTCGGTGTAATGAGTTTAGCCAATTAATCTTGAATCATTGGAGCCCATGATCTGTAGGTCTGCGAGGTCCCCCTACTAGCTCGTAAATGGATTAGCTTTAGAGTAGCGTCATAAGTTAATTTACAACGTTCAAATTAGAATTAAACGAATTAGTAATTATATGAGATATAATTACACGTTTAATTTTAAGAATTAAACGAAATTGGAGAATTAATATTTAAATATGATTTAAATATATGAAGGTGGATTTGTGTAAAATTAATTTAATATTTGATATTAAATTAATTAGAATTATTTAAATTGTTTAAATAATTATTTATTAATTTTATTAGAAAAAGTAATTTATGAAATTAATTTTGTAAAATTAATAATTTTCAATTTTATAAATCAAATTGATTTTTGAAATCAAATTTGTAAAAATAGAAAAGTTAGAAAATCACAAAATGGAATTTCGGTTTTTTCCATTATCATCTTCAAAGTAGCTCACACAAAACTCATTTCTTTGGCTTCAATAACTCCAACCATGAGCTGCATCTCATGCAGTCATCTTTTTTGCATGATAGTCTGCAATATATTGAGAAGTTTGGAGTAGAATTGAAGCATGCAATCGATAGAATTTTTGCTGAAAATTTCGTGTTGAAGAAGGTGTTCTTCAAGTGGGTTGCTGCTGTGAGTTCTTCTCCAAGTTCCCTTCATTCATGCTTATTTTGAGTTCCACAACTCAATCTAGAGCTCCAAGAGAATAGTAGGGAAGATCTTGAGATGGTCTACAATAAAATTTGGAGAAATCTACTGCCGGAATTGAGCTTTGAAAAAGTTCTACAAAGGTATGACTTGAAACCCACTTATTTCTGCAAGAGCATGCTTTAGTTTCTGCCAAAATTAATGAATTAGAGTGCTTATTGATCCTTGTTACTTCCGCTGCTTGCCGACACACTCCAACAGTATCATGGTTAGACCCAATCTTTTGATAAGTAATGTACTAACAACATTAGTACAACTCCCATCGTTAATGATTACATACATGCCTTTCCATTTACATGACATTAGTATAAAATAATGTTTCCCTTTGCACATCCACTAGATCTTCTTTAACTTGAGCACTTAAAGCTCTTTTAGTAACAAACATTAGTCCGAGATTCATTGGACCTTTCGAGGTCCTGGAACGAGTTGGCCCCGTAGCTTACCATTTGGCATTTACCCCCAGCACTGTCTTCAGTTCATAATGTCTTCCATGTTTCGATGCTAACGAAGTATGTGACAGACCCATCCCATGTAGTTGACTTTGAGCCCTTGCAGTTGAATGACAACTTGAGCTACGAAGGGAAACCTATAGAGATCCTCGCCAGAGAAGTAAAGACATTGCGCCGCCCGAAAATTACTTTTGTGAAAGTCCTGTGGCAGAATCATCAGTTCAAGGAGGCTACCTGGGAGCGAGAGGATGAGATGAAGGCTCAGTACCCAGAGCTTTTTCAAGAATGAACTTTCGAGGATGAAAGTCCTTTGAGGAGGGAAGAATGTAACATCCCGTATTATTTTTTCTTTAGTATTAATGTAATTTCAGTAATTTTGTTAGTGGATGGAATTTTTTGGAATTTTGGAGTCTAAGTGTAAGTGCGGGAATTTAATTTTTGGATCTTACAAAATTGTTCAATTTAGAAAGTATGGGCAGGTTTTATTGTCATTTTTTGGGAAAAAAAGGAAGTTGATGAAATAAAATGGAATAAGGAAGGGAATAAAAGGAAGCTTATTTTATTTCCTTTTTTGTTAGTTTGATAATATTATTTTTATTTTTATAAAAACAAAATCTCCCTCTTCTTCTTCTTCTTCCTTTTATACAGTCCGCCCAACCCTATTTTCATATAAACCCTAGCCTCCGCGCCCTTCAAGCCGCTCAGCGCCGTCTCCCGGCCGACCTCCTCTGCGCACCTCGCCTAACGGTGCCGTCTACGAGCATCGACGACCCAAATTGCGCGATCTCTTCCTTCTCAGTTGCGTGTCTGCGTCTCTCCTCATCGCCGACTCTTCGCACCAGAGTTTCGCACGCCTCCGCTCACGCCGCATCGGTCGTCATCGACTCTCAGCCGTCCGCGGGTGCCAGATCTAAGGTCGTGCACGTCCTCCGTCGTTCGTGGGTTCGGTGTCATTGTCGATCCATCCAGTCGTCTGGCACTGCCTAGCTCCTACCGTCGTCGCGGTTGCTGTCACATCTCTTTTGGGTAAGATTTTAGTTTTAGGTGTTTTCCTGGAAATTTGGGTGTGGTTTGTTTTGGAATAATTTTGGTTATAATTCGTTATGTTTGGACTTTCAGAAGCGAGATTCAGAGGATTTTAGGGACGTTGCTCATCGAGAAGGAGACTGATTTTTCGTCAGGAATTGTTAAGTTTGGGTGAGTAGTTGGGCTGTTTGTCTTTTGGGTTAAGGGTACCTATAAAAATTAAGTTACTAATTTGGGACTAAAATCATGTTCAAATTGGCGTTTTGGTGTGAGTTTTAAAATCTGCTAAGAGAAAATTTTGAAGTCGAAATCTTGCAAGTTTCGTTTGGGTAAGTTTTGGTGACCGTCTGATTAAATTTGTATGTTGGGTCCTGATCCCAAAGACTAAAATTTAGTATTATGTCTGCATTAGGGGACTTAATTCAAGGTTTATTTTGTTGGAGAGCATTAGCTTGGATTAATATCTGAACTTGACTTCGAGGTAAGTAATCTTACTACTGGAACTGCCCATGGGCCAGGCATTAGATGTATGCTAGCATGATAAATGAATGTTATGGCAGCATGATAGCATGATAGATTGATAGTATAATATGACCAAAGTATGTTCTGGTACGAGATCTGAAATATTTATTTGTGCACATAAACACTTAAATGCTAGTATGAGATGATATGTGATTCCATATGGTTGTATTTGATCTGATGATGTTGAAGTATATGTGTATGTTGTAGAGCCATGATGTTGAGGTATATATGTATGTCACAGGTTCATATAGTGATAATTATGATGTTGAGAATGTGCAAGTGTCCTTACTGATTAGTTAGATGCCCATTAGATTTTATGTTTCCTTCGGGATTCACCAGTTTGTGTTTCCTTCGGGATTCACTAGTTTGTGTCTCCTTTGGGATTCACCAGTTTGTGTTTCCTTCGGGATTCACCAGTTTGTGTTTCCTTCGGGATTCACCAGTTTGTGTCTCCTTCGGGATTCACCAGAGGTAGTGGGCATACTTAACTACAGTAGGATAAAACTCAGTCTCTTTTTTGTTTCATTTGTATATGTGTCCCATGAGAACTAGAGCAGTTTATATGTTTCACCAGAGGTAGGTATCTAGAGGACATAGATGCCTAGCCTAACCCTAGTGGTGGGGTTATTTACTGAGAGTTTTATACTCATTCTTTCTCATGTTGTTGTTTCAGGTAAGAGTAGGGACGCGCCGATGAATGACAAGCGAAATCTGTGATCGAGCTACTGGGACCAGTTTTTATGCTTCTGCTCATAAGACTTAGATTTCCTTCATGTTTTTGCTAAATTTTCAATTTTGATGTTTGCAACTTATTATTGAGAATTGTTTTTCATACTTATTTATTAACCTTATGATTTATGGGTACCCTATTATTGTTTTTAATATTTGCATTTAATAAAGGACTTTTGAACTCCCCTTATCTATTTAGCATTTATTTCACCATAAAAGAGTGTCGTTTTAAGTTCCATGCATGCTGTATTTTAGTAACGACCTAACTTAAGTCCTAGGGGGTCGAGTCGTTACAAAACACATCTCCTACAATTGATTCTTCGTAACTTCCATCACTAGTCTCTCCTTCTTCAGTTATTTCTTCCTTATCCTCCTTATTTTCACTTCCCTTTCCTTCAGTTACTACTTGACCATTATGGATGATCACTGTCCTTTTGTTTGGACAATCTCTATTGACATGCCCTAACCCTTGACATTTCCAACACTTAATATCTCTACTTCTCTCTTTAGGCTCTTCTAATTTAGCCTTCCCTTTCATAGAAGACTCACCTTTTTCTTTAGAATTTTCTTTCATAAACTTATCTCTACTTCTAAAATCACTTCTATTTTTATTTTTCCCTTATGAGTTGAAAGAAGAAGAAGGTTTAGAAAAAGTGTACCTCGTTCTTTTGGTACTCAATTGTTTTTCCACTTTGATGACAAGATGCAACATCTCCTCTATGTCAAAGTATAGTTGCAAATCAACCTTATCATCAATCTCCTTGTTGAGGCCATTCAAAAATCGTGCCATGAGAGTCTTCATGTCCTCATTAAGATCAAGTCAATCTATCAAAGTGTCCATCTTTTTGTAGTAGTCTTCCACATACTTGTTACCTTGCCTCAATGCTTGAAGCCTTTGCACCATATCCCTTTGGAAATGATTTGGAACAAAGTGCTTCCTCATGGACACCATGAATCAATTGGTGCCTCAAGATTTCTCTTTCTTCTTGACATTAACTTGTCCCACAAAGTTTGAGCGTAATCCTTAAATTTGGCAACACAACCTAACCTTCTGCTCGTCACTAAAATTATGGCAAGCAAACATATTCTCCACCTCTTTTTCACATTTAATGTACTCCTCTAGATTAGTTTTGCCAAATAACTTTGGAATTTTAAATTTTATTCCCCACATATTACGATCAACTGGAGCTACTTCTCGTTGAGCTTGCCTTTAGAAGTTTTGATATCCTCTCCCTCGACCTCTTCCTCTAACTACTCCGTGATCAACACGTCTTTCTTCTCCTCTTGGCATCCCAAGTAATGTAACTTGGTCATTGTCTAACCCATCACCCTCATATTGGTCATCATTATGGTGAATTATTGCAGGTTGTGGTGGAGGAGGTGGCATTTTTTCCCTTCCCAATACTCAATCTCCAACATATCCAAACGATCTGTCAATGCTTCCGTAGTACGGATCATTCGCGCCATAACTCCTTATTGTGCCTCTCTCAAACATACTTCGTTAACTTCAACATCATCTTGATTGTCCATCCTACAAAAGAAAAACAAAGTAAAAGAAAAATAGACCTCACTAGCACTCCCTCACGTGATTACTCTCTAGAAGATGAAAAGTCATTTGTGTTTGCACTAAATAAATATAGAATTACTCCTAAGACTAGAAATATCTCAATTTCAACAAGTCTTATAATATTCTTATGAGAATCATGCAAGAACAATGTCAATCTAGCTAGAAGGTGGAAAGTCACAAAAATCTCAAATTTAGAAATACAAGTGTGATGTAATGGAATGAACTTTTAAGAAGCAAATATAGGAGGTTAAAAGAAAATGAAGATTGAGAATTTTGGTAAAGGATAACAAAAACATCAAAATGAACAAAAGATGTGAGTTTGATGGAAATGATAAAAGAATGTAGATATGACATCACAATGCTTCAAAACTTGCTTGAGATTTTTTTTAAACACATAAAACAAGTGACATAAAATATGAAAAGTCACAAGAAGATGATAAGTCACTTTTCTTTTCTTTTTCTTTTCTTTTTTTGCTATTTTTTCCACTTCTTTTTTTTCTTTTTTTCTTTTCTTTTCTTTTTTTCTTTTTTTTTCTTTCTTTCTTTTCTTTTCTTTTCTTTTCTTTTCTTTTTTTTTTTTTTGTGCAGCAAGAACAAATAATGTATGAAGCAAGATAAATGAAAAGATGAAGAGTCACAAAAAATATAGAAATAGATGAAACTAAAGAAAGAAAGATGACATGGAAAAGAAAACAAGTAAGGATATAATCTATTTAGAGCCAAAGCTCTGATACCAAGTGATAAAGGAAACTACCTCAATCATGTATGAAAACTCTCCTTATTCTAGGTGAACCCCCCACAATGATAATAAAACTAACCCTAATTAAGCAAAAATGGTAACAACCCCAAGAAAGCTAAACAAATTTGGCTTGGAAAGATTTGATCAAAAATCAAGAAGAAAGGATAACTTGTTCCTAACTTCAAGATTTTGAACTTTCCACAATCTAGTTGATCAAACTAGATTGAAAGTCCTAAACATGCATTCTAAACACAATAATACAAAGAAAGCATAAGCTTGAGAGGTTAATCTCTAAGAAGATTTCATTCAAATTCAAAGTGTTCTTCAAATGACCAAAGTACATGGGTATTTGTACTACTTGAAAAGACAACTTGAAAGGACACAACTTTTCACCTAATTAACTAGGTTTAACAAAAACTCTTCAACTATATACATGAACCTTAATAAATATAACTACATTGAAATAAATTAATACATCAAGCATTAAGTATGTGAATGAATCTGAATTTCTAGATTCATTATGATTTTTTGGTGTCCAAGTGACTCTTGGAGCTCCAAGGGTTGTAACTTTTCATGATGAACTGGAAATTTAGCTTCGAAGCAAGCATTTAATTCCTCCTCAAGCCTTTTAGTTCTAGCTCTTGTTATTGGTCCTTGAGGCAAAATGATTGCCTCATGATTGGATTTCTTTGGAAAGTTCTCCCATGGATTTTCAGCATGAGCTTCAATGAGCTAGTTTAAGCTTGATGAGCTTCATTTTCCTCTTCATTTAAGCTAGTTTGAGCTTCTTGAACTTCTCGGTTGGTCGGCTCCTTATCACCAGAGGTGGTGCTCTCCTTTGGGATTTCACCAGAGGTTCGTGTTTCCTTCGGGATTCACCAGAGATTTGCAGGTACATCTAGTCTATGGAGAAGTGGGTTCAACTAATCACTAGTTAGTCATTCCATGAAAAGTAGAGGTTTGTGCATGTCCCACTAGAGAGTAGCTAGCATCTAGAGGTCATAGATGCTTAGTCTGACCTCGGTAGTGGGGTTACTTATTGAGTATGTTATACTCATTCTTTCTTATGTTTATTTTTTTCAAGTAAGGGTAAGAACACACTGACAAATAACAAGCGGAATTCATGATCGAGCCATTGAGACCAGTCATATGCTTCCACTCATGTTTTCAGGATTTTATGTTTTAAAATTTCTAGTATTGGTGTTTGAACTTAAAGTTTTGGTAGTTGTGTTTTTAAACTTTTTAAGAGAATTTATTGATTTATTTTATGATTTAAGGGTACCCTGTTAAAGGAATTTTAGTTATTTATTTTTAATAAAGTCAATTATTTTATGCTATTTATTTGGTTTTACTAACTCATAAAAAGATGTCATTTTGAATTGCATGCATGCATATCTATAGTAATGGCCTAGTTTAAGTCCTAGGGAGCCAGGTCGTTACAAGTTTTTTTGTACTCTACATAATCTACTTTTATGATTAATATTTTTGTTTTGAAATTTTTGTACTCGATACCTATCATTGTATTGAATAAAATATGGATTGCAATTTTTTTCTTTTCATGTTTAAAGTTTTTCTTTCTTTCTTTCTTTTTTGTTGGGGAATGAACAATAATTAACTCATTATATTTCTTGCAGGAATATAATTAAATAAAATGGAAAACAAAGAGAAATTAAAATTTTTTATTCCTAATTTTCCTCCACGAATTCTATCATCACTTTCTTTTTTTTCTTCTTATTCCTATTGTTGTTCTCTATTTTTACTCTGTCATGATTTTTTTAATTGAATCTCTCCAGTCATCTTAGAAAGTTGATAGAATGCCACCACATTTCTTCAATCAATTTCACTTTCAATTCCTCCAAATTTGGAGGACCATCAAAGAACAAATCTCCATCTTCACTAATTCTTGCCAAAAAAATGTTTGAGGAAAAAATCTTCGATTTATAGTTTTTTTTTTGTTATGTGTTAAAAACTTTCAACTACATATATATTTTTTCAAATATTATTAACACTCATTTGATATGTGAATTCAATCAAATAAATATATAGTTTTACAAATTTCTACATATAAATATTGCACTTAATGTAGACAAAATACTATTATTTATATAACCAACAACTCTACAACATACTTTAATGGTCATCATCTTATAATAGTCGAAAGTAGTTGTCGAAGTTGATTATCAAAGATGAATTTTGTTGGAGCTTGTAGTTGGAGGTAGTTGTCAGAGCTTAAAGTTGGTCACACGAAGGTGGTATCGGAGATGGTTGCCAGAGTTTTTCGTCAGAGGTGATTTTTAGAGCTAGAAGATGGTCGTCGAAGTTGATCATCGAAGATGGTTTTTGTTGGAGTTTGTAGTTTAAGCTTGAAGTTGGTCGCATGAAGGTGGTATTGGAGCTTGTTGCTAAAGTTTTTCGTCGAAGGTGGTTGTCGAAGCCTGAAGTTGATTGTTGGAGTTGCTCACTTGAAGGTGGTCTTCAAAGTTAATCATCAAAGGTGATTTTAATCAGAGTTTGTAGTTGGAGGTGGTTTCTAGAGTTGGCCATCTAAGTTTGTTTGTCGGAGCCCAAAATTGGTCGTTGGAGTTTGCCGTGCGAAAGTGGTCGTCGAAGTTGGGTCACCAGAATTATTATCAGACGTGGTTATCGAAGCCTAGAATTGATCGTCATAGTTGTCATCAGAGGTGGTTTCGCAACCCAGAGTTGGTTCCCCGAGTGTGGCAATGATATCGTTGACAGTGGTCGATGGGTGGAGCCATTAAAAACATTAGAAGAAGGAAGAGTTGGGGTGAGTTGGTAAAATATACCAACTCAATTCCACCAATATTTAAAGTTGGTGGACCAAACATATACCAACTTAACTCAACTCATGTTAGTGAGTCAAACACTCCCCAAAGAGTCTATAGTATATAGACAAGGTTAGGTGTCTTATCCTTGTAACATTATGGATACGACCCACTTTGTAAGTATTAAAAATGATATGATCCAAATCGTTCATGTGGTGACATGTGATTGAAGGTATTCTATAAAATGATATTGTATAAGATCGAACCGTGAAATACTTAATCTCTCTTTGTAACACCGTTGACTAAAAAGATTAATATTTCAAAGGATAACCATGTAACTCAATCTTAATCCTGAATGAGTTATGGACTTCTGTCTTTAAGGGTTGTCCTTTGATTTTTGTAGGCGAGAGTGGCCCGAGTCGATGACTTAATAAACCTACCATTTTCGGGACATGTCCAAGTAGGGAGCTAGAAACATAGTTACACAAAAAGAAATTCACTCATTTTCACCTTTAGGGTAAGTAGATGAGTAGTTCCTTTAAGTACTGATTCCAGATCTTTAACAAAAGGTATTCGCCCTCTCATTGGCTCGAGAGGCACTTGGTTTATGGTAGGACGATAAATAAGTTGTTCATTAGAGGGGTTAATGATACTTAAGAAATAAGAAGTAATTATAGAGGCAAAACGCTAATTTGATCCAACTGTAATTACAAATAACTCGTGAAGGATCGACTTACTAGTAAGGGTTAAATCCAAGGACACGAAATATTCTACAGTGTGAAGAGTGTAGTTGTGGATCTTTAGTGGAATGACCCACAGTTAATGAATGTTGATTAACGTAATTAAAGAGTTTAATTAGTTAATCTCAAATCATTGGAGTTTCTAATATACGTCCATTAGGTCCCCTACTAGCTCACAACGGGTAAATAAGAACCATTTATTTTGAAAGAGCTTAAATTATTCAAATTAATTAAGACAATTTACATTAATTGTATATGATACAATTAATATAATGTATATAGATACACTATAATATTAAGTCAATTTTGAATAGGATTCAAAATTAAATTTTATAATAAAAAGAAGATGTATTGTATTTGGATAAGATTATAATAATTATTAATATGAATTGGATTCATATTGAAATAATATGAATTAGATTCATATTAAAACTATAGATTAAAATTTAATATGAATGAAATTCATATTAAAATTATAGGTTGTGAGATAGATGTGCATTTGAATATGATTTAAATGTACATTTAATTAAATATGGCATATTTAATTAAAATATTAATTAATTAATTTTATTATTAATTATTTATTTTAATTAAATGAATTTTATTTCATTTTAATCTAAATTAAATAATAGGAAATGGGAGTTATGTTTTAATCCCACTTCGCGTTTTAAATAAAGGTAGGAAAGGGAAGTCTTTTTCTTCGAGAATTGGTTTTTGTAGAAAAAAAACCTCCTCTCATCTCCCTCTCCTATCTCTCTCAAGTTTTTTTAGAGAAAGAGTTCTTTGTAGAAAAATTCTCTTCCATAATAAGATTCCCTCTCTCTTTCAAAAGCCCGTTCCCACAAACCAGTCCTTACTAAGAGACTAGTAGGGAAGACTTTTTTGGTAGCATCTTCATACTATTTGTGGGGGATCAATTGCTGAAGACTTGGAGAAGATTTGAAGAACTATTCTTCAAAGACGAGTTCTTCTTCTCTACAATTTATTTTGACGCTTAACAAAATTGAAAGTAAAGCGATCATTTGTTTGTAGCGATGATGCGTTGCTAAATGCTTTAGTTTTAGGGTGTTGATGAACTTCTTTATGGATTTAAGTTAATGCACCATATTTTCTATGGATGATATGTTCTTGATTGTTTTCTAATATTATTATGTTTTACACATCGATTGGTTATAGATGAATGTTAGGTTGATTGTTCAATTAGAAAGATTGCATGTTTAACCAGACCTATAATATTGGATCATTAGTTAATCTATCATGTGAATAATTATGTAGCTAATGAAAGTTGATTATGACTGACCCTAATGCCATGCTTCTTAATTTGGTTTCAAGAAATTAGTAATCAATTAAATTTTCATGAGAAAAGATTTGGATGATAATAATCTAAATAGGGCGCCGCCCTCCTTCTTAGAACCCATTGAGGGGGGCCTCGGCTCGGGAAGGGGAGAGTGGCTGAGCGGTTAAAAGCGACAGACTGTACATGAATTAATGTAGTAATTAAGGAAATCAACATACTTGAACGTCTTTATCTCTTGAATTTCATCTTTTTTTTTTACATTTTGTTTTATTTGCTTTCAAAATTAAAATCATCATCGCATATTTTACTATAACTTGACTTGTGTACTTGCTGTAACACCGAGTTTCGACACATTACTTACCCAAAATCACACATGGATGCTTGTTCCACTTGACCCAGCCTATAAAGTGGTGGATTGTTGTGACGTCCTAAATTTTCAGGTAATTTTAATTTAATTATCTTGAATTATCTTGAATTTATTTTGAATTCTAAGGTTTGAATTTATTATTATTATTTTTTTTGAAAAGTTAATTTGGGGTTTGAGATAAAAGATTTGAGAATTTGGAATTTGAAAAAAAAAAAAAAAGATTATTTGTAGGTTTTTTTAAAATATAAAAAACATTTAAAAATATTCAAAAACTACAAACACTTTTATTTATTTTTAAGATTTTCTATTTATAAAAATTTTCTTTATTTGTATATATTTATTTAAAATCCAAATGGGGTTTGGATTGAAGGATATATATATATAATAGGGAAAAGAGGAGTATCTAAGCCATCGAAGCCATCACGTAGCCCTAGGCTTCTTCTTCTCCCTCTTCTGAACCCCTATTCACGATCAACCCCCTTCTTAACCTATCTTCTGCCACTTCATGCATGCCAGAGCTCGCCTCACCATAGATCGAAGCGCCGCCATTGCGCACAGGCCAGAGCATCCTCCAGCCGCCGTCTCGTGAGTTCGCCTGCACGTCACGCTTATCATCACCGCCGACTCACCCATCCGTTCACCGGTCGCCGAACACCGTCGTTCGTACTGCCGGTAAGCTTTTTTTTTCTCTATCTAGCACATCGGTTTCTTTCTCACAATTTGGGTCTCTCCTAAATATAGGTCTGATATATGCTTGAAAGCATTCTGGAGTAGTAGATTGTAGCATATTTCTGAGAATTGAAGTTTGGAGAAGGGAATCTGCAAATAGATGGTTCTGGACTTTTTTTTTGGGAGCTCTTTGAGAAGTTACTGAAATTATCTTAATTGTCTTGTAGTTTGTTTGTGTAGATGCCTTACTTTCTAGATGTTCCTTCCTTCTACAGATCATATAGGTATGAGCACTGGTCTCTAAATGTACAATAATGTTCAATCCTTACATTCCTAAATAAAACTAAATTTGGAAACTAAATCTTGTAAGGTGCTTTCGAGTTCAATAATTTGTTGGGGTGAGAATTGTGTTAGGTTCCTCTTCCCTGCACACAGAAAATAATCCAACAAGAATTTCCCAGCAACAGGAAAATGGATACCCTGATTATATACATATTCACTCCACGGAAAGATGACAGATTCAATGATTATAATGGAAAGCGAAAGTAACATTCAAAGAAGAAAGCAAGATAAAACCAGGCAACTCAGCACATTCGAAAGAGCTGAGCATAAGCCTCAAACTCCACTTTATTCTTCTCCCCTCCTTCAGACCCCAAAACCCCTACTTAAACCCTTCAGCAGCGTAGTCCCCTCCTTCCCCAACTATTTACCATGTACCACTAACGCCTTGTCGCTCCCTGAATTTTCACTCTTACCCTTCCTTTTGTAAGTGTTAACAATCGAGGCCTCACAAATTCTAATTTCTAATCTTTTGGTCGAGGTTATAATCTCTTATTCAATTGAGTTAGGTTCAAGTTGATGGAATTTAGAAGTTCCTTTTTATAGTAGTTTTGAAACAACAAACTCTTGGTCTTCCATTGGCTGTTTTGTGCATTTGACTTAAAGCCAGAGGTGCTAACCTTGGCCTAAGACTTATCTTCATGCTCAATTTTCTTCCAGATTTGCTCTTGGTGTATAAATCCATTCCTTGGTTGTCCAATACAATTTGACTTCGTATTGAATCAGATGAAATTTCAATTTGAGTTCTGAGAGGCAGAGTTTAATGATGGGAAGACATTTTTTGGTTTTTCCAATCCAAGTAGATGACATAGAACTTTGATTTTTTAATGGCATTCTGCCTGAAAATTTTTGTTACATCTATTACATTCTCATTATCATCTCCCTCTCTTTTAGTTGTACAACATATATGAATACCGAAGTTAGTCATCGAGGTTTACATTTGAGTGGCTTTTAGATACTTGTAATTCAACTGATCAGTTAGATGCATGTTGATAAAAAAATCCTAGCTGATTGGATCGAAGAACCCTTATAGATATGCAGACTGTAAGGGGTAAGAGGGATGAGGGCATTTACGTAATCTGGTATGGCAATGACATCAGCAGAGGGTCAATTGACATTAGTTTTAAAAAAGGGTCATTTGACATTTTGGGCTCAAAAAATGGGTCATCCGTACAAATTTCCCCTTTTCTTGCGGTTTTATTTGCAAGAGAGATTCAATTTCCTTTCTTTTCCTTATCTTGGGCTCGTTCACGCCTTTGTTACTGTGTCAGGGTTTGGGTCTGAGTTAGTGGAGTGGTGATCTCCAGTGGATTTGGCCAATAATCTCTCCTCTTGAATTATGCCGTATCTCTTTCCTATTGTCAAAACAGTCTTCAATTGTTCCAATGCCGTTAAGGAAGAATTCCTTAGTCATATTTTGGCTGCTCGCCAGAAGCTTGTGGTTCCTGTCTGTTGTGTACTATCAATTTCTAGGTAAAATCGTTTGGTCAAATTTCTTCCAATTAGAGTTTGATCTGTATGCTCTTTGTCGTAATTCTGTTCTGGAAGTTCAAAAATCCTAAATGATAAATGAATATTTTATATTTGCCAACTTCGAGTTTATTTCATTATAGATTTATCCATGTTGCAGTTCCTGACCACCCACTTCGCACTTGATATGCATCCATTTGGTGTTTTGGTGATGGCAAACCGAAATTTAGTGTGGAACGCTGCGAAGAAATGTTTCACATTTGGAATTATTGGGGTTACTGTTTCGGATCGTTATGCGAGTGTTGTCCCTATCCGAGGTGTTTCAATGTCTCCCACTTTTAATCCTAGAGCTACTTCTCTGGCAGGAACAGTGTCTGGTAATTTTCTAAACGCGACATGTTTGTTGTAGTGAGATGATACCATCAATGCTTGGGTTCGGTTTCAGGTGACTACGTGCTAGTTGAGAAATTTTGCCTTGAGAAGTATAAATTTTCTCCCGGTGACGTGATTGTTTATCGGTCAGTCTCCCTTCATCGCTGCTAATATAATTATCTGTGTTGTCTTGTTCTGGACGTTTATTTTGTGTATTGTGGTAATAGCTTGATTTGATTTCTCTTTTGTGGGATGATCCAGTGCATTGTATGTGGACAGTCTTGCTAGATTGCTCAATTTCCGAATCTTAAAAAGTGCAAGTTAGATTATTTAAGGTTTGGATTGGCTCTTCTTAATTGAGTTATGACCAGAAGTAGGCTGTTAGGCTATATGATTAATCATTGCTCACGTAATGGAGAAATCATGTTTGGACTCCAATTTATTAACTTCCCAAAGCTGTTCATTCTAAGAATAAATATAAGGAACTGAAAAGTAAGATAAGCTTAATTCCATGACGTGCAATTTGTATAGAATGAAATGGTTACACTTAGGCATCCACCTTCTCGTTATAGGGGTTGGATTTTATGGTGGGTTGACTTCTTTGTAGTCCTTTGAGCTATTTGGATCAAGAGGTAAAAGATTTTTCGAGATTGGGAGAGACCTTGGGAGGAGGTGTGGTCAGCCTATTTGGATATCGATTTTCAAGGATTTTTCCACATTGATGTTATTATTTTGAATTGAAGATCGTCTTTTTGCATGCACTTTTGTATTCTTTCATTTTGTCTCAATGAAAGCTTAGTTTCTCATCCAAATATTTTTATTTTTTGGGAAAGAAATGCATGTGAAATATATTTGCTCAAGTCACATTTTAAATCATCCGAATTAACGGGTAGCGTAGTGATCCATCTTGCTCTTTTAGTGTATTAGTATTGATGATATAATTTCAAGTGATCGAGAGCATGCTAAGAGAGTGTAAGATAGATAGAAAGCTCCTTCCTATCATGTTGTGCAGTGTGAATATATTTAGAAAAGGAAGGATTAAATGTTAAAAATAATTCAGAACCTACTAAGCAGAAGATATGTGTTGATCTCTTTGCCCTTGCATAAAGCTTTGCTTGAGTGTGGAGATGCAGGTCTAGCAAGATTCTGAGTTTAAATTTAGGCTGGAGTCTTATATGTGAGCTTTATCTAAAGTATATATGATGTTGTATCTCATGGAGGGTGGTTTAAAATTAGGAGTCGTTCTCTTATGTTTCCTTGGTTTCTTTTTGTACAATGAAAAGTTTAGTTTCTTATTTTTCTTTTTACAAAAAAATGATTTTAATTGATCCATCCCAAATCATTCATAAATTGCTTTATACTTTCCTGAATTTGAAGCAAGGTTGAGATAAAAAATATTTTCATTTCATATTGTCAAAAAATGTTTTCATTGCATATTGTCATGTAGGCCATTTGTTTAACTGGAGAAAGGCAGAACCTTGTCACTTTTGCATCCTCTTTTCTTATATGGAATGTGCGAAATGTTTTTGAATCCAACTTAGCGAACATACTGTGATGACACTTCCCAATTTGTCACAACTTTACTCTCAGAAACTTGCACAATTTGTATAAAATTTCCCTCCCGAAATTGTTGACCTATTGCAGCTCCCCTTGTAATTACAAGGAGAAACATGTGAAAAGAATTATTGCCCTACCAGGAGATTGGGTCGGAACTCGTCAAACATATGATGTTGTCAAGGTTCCAGAAGGACATTGTTGGGTTGAAGGCGATAATGCAGAATGCAGCATGGACTCGAGATCATTTGGCCCGGTAAGATACCATCTACTACAGTAAACAGTGTTTTTTTGGGGTGTGCTATTAGTTTTGAGATTCAACCAAAGTGTCTGTGAATGGGCAGCATCAATAAGACCTTTAATTATTCTTGCAACTATTTCTAGGGACTTGAAAAACACCGTTGATGAAAATTCCATCATGTTTTTTTAGAGTTTATTCTTTAGAATTTTATTGGATCCCTCTCCTGTTTTTCAGTCTTCAATGTTTTATGGAGGATTAAGATATCGAAGAAAGTTAAGTCCCTATTTTTTTGGAACGGTTTTTTGGTTGTGTGAACACGATAGATATGCTTTTGAGAAAGATGCCTTCGTTAATGGGTCCTTTTTGTCATATCATTTGTCGGAAAGTGGAGGAAAACTTGGATCACTTTGAGAGTGTCAGTTTGTGAGTTATGAATGGAATTGTTTCTCTTAGGAGTTTGATTTTTGTGTTAGCTCACTAGAGATGGTCGTTTGATGATCGGGTAGTTGTTCCATCCTTTCAAAGAGATGGTTTTTTTTTTTTTTTTTTTGGGTTTGCGGGGATGTGTGCTTTGTTGTGGGATCTTCCAGGAAAAGAACCATAGACTTGGTTCTTGGTGAGGTTTCATGTATCTCTTTGGGCTTCAGTTTCATAGACTTGCAATTATTCTCTAGGCAACATCTTACTTAGTTGGAAGCTCTTTCTCTAGGGGAGGTTTTTTTTCTTCCTTCCTTCCTTCCCGTGGCCTTGGTTTTTTTTTATGCCCTTATTTTCTTTCATTTTTTTCTCAATGAAAGTTTTATTATTATTATTATTATTATTATTTTATTTTATTTTTAAAAGAGTAGTATTTTAAGAAAATGAATGTAACAATTTACTTGTGCCGAAGACTAGGGGTGTTCATGGATTGGGTTGAAAGACTTTTTAGACCAAACCTAATTGTTCTGATTGTAAATTTCTTCAACCCAAATAATCCTTATTAAACAATGAACCCAACCCAACCAACCATGAAATATTTTGGTTGGGTTGGTTTCGGGTTAATCGAGTCATTTATTTAAAATTTTGTTATAAAACGAAGCAAAACGTAAATATGTAAAAATCTAATTTAATTATTTTTCATATATTAAATTAAGATTAAAAGCTCAATTTCAATTTATATAATAGAAATTCTTTCTAAAGTGCAAAGAAACTATTTTTGTTGAAGGATAAATTATTCAAAAAATATTGGAATTAAATAAAATTAAAATCAATATATGTATAAATAATTGTATAAGTAAAAAAAAATTGTAAAGTTAATAATAAATTCGAGTTTGTTTGGGTTATATTAGGTGAATCCATGAACCAATCTAACCCATGAACTTTTCATTATTTGAACTCAACCCAACTCAAATGAGTTGATAACCTGTACGAGTTGGGTTGGGTTGATCGGCTTTTTTGGATCATTGGGTTTTTTGAACCCCTCTACCGAAGACATTTCTTGAAATATTTTACTGCAAGTATTTGATGTGTGAGTGCAATCCCTCGATTATGTTTTTTACACAACATGCCTAGTCCAGGCTGACTAAAGTTAAAGCCTTTTGGTGGCAGATACCAATGGGTTTGATTCAAGGGAGGGTGTCACATATCGTATGGCCACCTCAAAGAATTGGTGTTGTTGAGAAAAAATATCCTCAGGGGAGAATCAAATCCTACTAATTCCTACTTAATACTAAACCTACATAGATGACCAGTTTTCCATTATTGACCCGACCCGGACTTTTGCTTAGGTACAAGATTTTGGAACTTACGGCCTTTCTTGTACTAATTTTTATCCATCACCTTCTTTAATGTTATTTTATAACATATTTACATACATTATTTACCATTCATGGGGTATTTTCAATGTATAATACCCATATTCTTGGATTATTGGAAGATTTCTTTCTAGCAATGCAATTCTTTATGTTTAAAATCTTCTATGGTAATTGGTAAGTATAGAAATAATATTATAGTTTTATGGTTTGCTACGTTCTTCTTGTAGGCTCATTTTCCCTCGTTGAACAATCCCATTTGAATAGACCAACTCTATATTTGAATAGAGGAGACCGTGCATGTTTGTATGGTATGATCCATCAACTGTAGGGCATTTAGTAAATTTTTTTGTTTTTGAAAATTGATTATAGGTATGAACTAATCTTAACTAATAAATTTGGTAATAAGTTAAATTATAAATTTAGTTCTCAAATTTTGGTATAATTAAAATCCATAGATTTAAGAGGCAAAATTTAAAGTTTAGGTTTCTTTCATGATAGATCGATTAATTTTAAAAATTATTGAATTTGTTAGGAAATTATTAAATAGGAAATTGAAAAGTTAGAAATATTAAATACTAAATCCAAAAGTTTAAGAACATGTGGGACCACTTTAGAGGCTAAATATATAAAAATTTCAAGAGTTAACTTGTTATATTTTTTAAGCGCGGCGTCCATTTAATTTATTTATTTTAACTAATAGTATCTACAGCCCAATAACCTATTATAAAATTTTGTAATATAGAAATAAAATAGATGCAAAGTTATTAATTTGGGGAGAAAACTTTTATTTTAGTATAATATAGGTGTGGAGATTCGAACTATAAATTTATTGTAATTTGAGCTATATACTCGTTTTGACATTTTAATTTTACTTTTAGAACAATGGAAATTTATATAAATTTTGATTGCTTTTGGAAATATACTTCTAGGGAAATTGAAGCATGGAAAAACGGGCAAATACACATGACATTTATATGACTATGAATTTTCAAATTTGAGTTTTACTCTTGTCTAGTTCGTAGCTCTGGTTATTGATGAAACTACAAATACATGGTCAGTGTATATAGGGTAATTACCAATGTCTTAGTTTTCCACTCTATTCACTTGAAAAACTAAAATAGGATAATTGCTAATGTCTTAGAGCCTATTTGGTACATAATTTGAAAATAGAAATTTAAAAAATAAGAGATTAGATGAAAATAGAGTTATATTTCATGTTTTCATATGTGTTTGGTAGTAGAATTCAGAAATTGAATTCTAATTTAAACAATTACAAACTAGTTGTAGTCACTAAATAGTAGTTGACAATAAACTTTGTTAATTTAATTATGAACATGGTTTTTATATTATAAAAAGGGTATAATTATTATTTTGTAATTTTATATAATTATAAGATAAATTAATTTTTTTTGTCCCAATGGTTTGGAAGAAATCAAAATTTAGATTTTATAGTTTATAATTAAAATTTACCACCTATGGTTTGGTAAAAGCTTCATAAGTAGTTCTTATGGTAGGGACTATTTAAGATAATTTAACAAATCATAAGGAACATGAAATTATTATCAAACCATAAAAACTAAATTCTAAATTTTAAAACTGCATAGACTAACTTTTAGTTTTATCAAAGCCATAGGGACCAAATTCAGAATTTAACCTAATTTATAGCATACTACGTAATACTTTAATTTTCAAAAGATTGAATTGAGTTTATAACATGACATACAATATTTCTAAATATTTTTTTATTTAATATAATTCTCCATTTAAATTTTAAAATTCAAATTCTGGTTTGAGTCACAAATCCGAAAACAGTTTCCAAAAATAAAATTTGGGTTGTTTGTCAAACACATATTCGCTGAACTTAGTAAATCTGAAAACAGAAGAAAAAAATCTGAATTAAAACCAAATAGGCCCTTAGTTTTCCACTCTATTCGTTTGAAAAACTAAAAATAACTATCTTTCTTAACATAACCGCTCTTTCTGATTTTCCTCAAACCACGAGGTTGATAGTATGAACATTATGTGAGTTATGCTCTTGTTGGCTATTCAAATTAGATTTTGATAACTAATTCAAGATAAAATAAATCAGTCTCTTCCTTATTTTCCTCCTAATTGATTCAAATTAGCTATCTTTGATTTAACAACTTTTTAAAAATATTCAGAATTAATCAATCTTTAATTTTTTATCACCATTTTGATTTTAATTTATAATATTTCTTCACATTTTACATTATTTCATTCCTCTTTTTTTATTATTTTAAATTTGGATTAAAAACTTCTATCCTGATTAGAATTTTACTTAACATTTTATTCATATTATCATCTAACAAACTATATATTTCATTTAAATTTTATCATTTTTTGTATTTTTAATCACCTTTTATTCATTATCATCTTATTATACTATTATACCTTTAATTTATCTTTTTTACAAACAAATAAGTATTCACTTCTGCAATCTTGCATTTTTGCTATGCTTCTACAACGAGTTAGCCTCATTTTGTAGGTTTTGAGGTTGATGAAGTTAAATACAGTTTAATTGTTGAAGCTTAAATGAACATAGAGTTATGAATACAGTGTAATTATAAATAAACGAACCCCTTCCTGGTTTTCTCTTCCGAATTGTATTTGAATTTATATTTTATTACCAAATTAGATTTTATCCAACTACTTATTGAATTAATCACAATCAACAAAAAAAAAAAAAAAAATCTGATTTTTCTCTCCAATTTATATTTGAATTTATCTTTTATTATCAAATTTGATTTTATCCAACTAACTTTTGATTTGTTTAAATGTTTGTTACAAATTTAATTGTACTTAAATTTTTTTTTTTTATTATTTTATACATATTGTTATCAAATTAATTTTATTTTGTTTTTGCTTCATAGTTTCGATGTTTTAATTTTTTCATATTAAACACGTAAAAATGACTTGTTGTACTTGAAAAGAAACATATAAATGGGAATTAATCTTTTAATGTTTATTACATGTGCATGTATAAATATATATATGTATTTTTTGTTCCGTTTATTTATTTATTTATATTATTATTAAAAAAAAAAAAACCCTAAATCTCATCTTCTTCATTTAGTTGCCCCCTAAACTCATATATGTGATTGTTGGTTCAGTAATCATTTTTTGAATTCCATCATCTTGTCTAGCTTTTGATGACCACCCCAGGTCGCCGACCTGTTTCACTCGCACACATGTTTCCTACTTTTGTTTATACTTTAAACATCGTTTTCAACAATGAAGTTTTGGGATTGATACTGTTTAAAATTGGCTTTCAAGATCAAAATGATCATATGGAATGAAGATGATGAAACTCACTACAACTAGTTTGATGTTAAATGCAATCATATTTCCAATAGTCACATCGTTCTATAGTTGCAATTCCTTCAAATAATCACTTGTCAACAACAACTTCACTGGTACAATCAACTTTTCTCTTTCTCATATTGGAGGAACTCCATCATTGTAGACATCCATAAGTTTCTAATGATCCTCATGTAGAGATCGAATCCCATAGTGGAAGCGTTGTGAATGCTTTGCATCCCGCAAATCGATTTTTTTACATAAATAAAACAGTAAACCAAAACACAATATGCATATAATAAACATCTAAATAGCCTGCTATAGGGAAAAGTTAGAACTATTGTCATCTTTGTGGATTCCCAAATTCAATGAATGATTCTTTTGAAGTTCTAACGAACGACTCCTCCAACGATCTTGAACACGAACATTTTCTTAAACAATCTTGAACACAAACACGTGTAATGCCCCAGGCCCATGATTTGAAACTTGATGACCCCGACATTCCCTTACGTCCTCTGAAACCTAGCTACGTCTGTTGGGATTGGTGTCCTAATTCTCCCGGAGTCTTGTTGTTTTGTAAAGATACACATTGTTTAATGAATAAAATAAGTGTTATTTAATTTTGACATTTACTCATATCCAATAAACAAAGCTCCTTGGTTATCTTATGTGAAATTAAGCATGTATATGTGATAACCTAAATAGGTCCGTAGTATAAGGATTAAGGTGGGATACCTGATCCTGGTGACATTATGGATACGACCCGCTTTGTAGAGGTTTGCAAGTTTTGCAAACTACTATAGATAGTTGATCTTGACCATTCATGTGGAGACGTGCGAGCGAGGGTGTCCTATACAAAGAGTTTGTATAAGACCTGAACCACGAGATGACTAAACTCTGTATATAACACCGTTGATACTAGAGACTTACATCTCACCTAAACGACCATAGGTGACACGACCTTAATCCTGAGTGTTTTAGGAACTCCTGCCTTTGAGGGTGGTCCTTTGATTAGTATGGGTGAGAGTGACCAAATTGCCAACTCAACATGCCTACCTTTTTGGGGACTTGTCTGATCTGGGAGCTGAGAACTCAATCCACAAGATGGAATTCACTCTTTTGCCGAAGCAGGGATAAGTAAAGAGATTGCAACCTTAAGGGTTGATTCTGGGGCTTGAACATAGTGGCCACAACTTCTCTTTGAAAGAGAAGACTCAGTCATACTATGGACTATGACTTATGTTCATTAGAGGGATCAATGGTACGTAAGGAGACAGATGTAACTATAAGGGCATAACGGTTATTTGCCCAGTTGTAATTACGAGTGATCTGTAGAGGGTTGTCACACTGCTGATTGGTTAAGATGGACACATAATATATCTGTGGTAAAGAGAGTTCAGCTGTCGGTTTTTAGTGGAATGTCTGGAAGTTAACGGATGGTGGATCCCGTGACTAAAGAGTTTAGTCAGTTATTCACGTACTGTTGGAGCTTCGAGCTGTAGGTCCATGAGGTCCCCTTGGTAGCTCAATGAATTCAGTTGAGGATCAGTTCTTAGTGTTGATTTGAAATGTTTAAATTAACAAGAGGTATTTTGATTATATATGATATAATAGGTATGATGTATGAGATACATCTAGTGGAGGATTGATGTAAATGAGATTTACATTAAGTACCATGGAATAGAAAAAGAACTATGGTTTATATGTTTTATGAGATGAAATATTTAAACTATAGGTTATAAATATAGTATGATAAGTTGGTTATCATTTATATTTATAATAATATTAATTATTGGATAATTAATTCTTTTTTTTTAAATAACCAAAGTAGTGGGTGGTTATTGGATCATTATAACCGTAAGTTTAAAAGAAAAATGGTTTTTCCTATTTTCAAAAGAAGTTTTACAAACGTTAAAAAGGTTTTGAGTTTTCTCTCTCACACAAAAGAAACTCACGAAGTTGTCAAGCAAATTCGGATTTACTAAACGACGGTTGGGCGAGCTAAATGATCGTGCAGTGACGAGCTAAACGATCGTGCAGTATTTACTAAACGATCGCATAATTTTGCTAGACGATCGCTGGCCCAAGGTAAACGATTGTGTAATGTCTGTAGGCGACAGACCGAGCTAAATGATCGCATAACTTTTGCTAGACGATCGCTTAGCTTTATATAAACGATTGGGCGTCGACCTATACGATAGGTCTCCGCCATCTCCCACTTGCCCAGTCGTGTACGCGATCGGTGTTTCCTCCTTTGTCTGCCTCATACCAAGTCCGAAAAGAGCCCACCCTCTGGATTCTCACACCGAGAATACCAAGGTCGCCTTGTTGGTGGTGTCAGACTTAACTCGACACCATCGAGGTTTTCTGGAGGCCATTCATGGTGCTGTGGAGGCCATTCGTGTTGCTGAGGAGTTTGTGACCAAGGAGATCCTTGAGGACGAGCATGAAGTGTTCGTGCGGTGTTGCGGTCGTGTAGATTGAGTGTTCAAGATTGCTGTTGTTCGAGCAGCCATGCAAAACGAAGTGTGGAGACGCTTCTGCCTATGTTCGTACAGTTTGCCTCATTGTTCATTTGTTGTTCATGCCGTAATTTCTTCTTTTGAATTGTATAACCGTTTGTTTGAAGTCGACTGTAAATATATGTTCATTCATGATTGTAATTTGGAATAATCTTGCTTCTGCTGCTCATGGAAATCTCGCTTCCGATTTCCTTCAATAGCTATCTGAAGTCTACTAAGCTCTTCTCACAAAAGACGGTAGCGAACATCATCATCATTCCTTATGCATTGTGGAGGGGCTTCAAATTCAAGCTTATATTTAACTTTCAGTATAAAATCAAACTCTGAAGAACTAACATTTGTAATCTTGTAAATGCAAGATTTAAGTTCTTCATACTTCAATGTATGAGGCACAATGATTCCTGTCAACTGTCCCCCAATATACAAACTTTCATTCTCATCCCAACACCTCCATATCGAATAAGTAGACAATTTTCCGTCATCCTACAAAGCAAGAGAACATTTTTCATTAAGTTGTACAAGCAATTGAAGTGTACTCTCGCTCTCTCTCTTAATCTCGCTCTCTCTCAAAATCTCGCTCTCTCTCAAAATCTTGCTCTCTCTTAATCTCTCTCTCTCGTAATCTCGCTCTCTCTCTTACTCTTGCTCTTTCTCTTACTCTTCCTCTTTCTTACTCTCTCCCAATAAAAGATTTCGTAATGCTACATTTCTAGAAATAACATAACAAAAATAATTAAACAGACTCAAAATAATGAACACCTTTCTAAAAAAGTTGTTCCGTTCTGAAAAAGTCTCGTCTTAAAAATTTCCGTTTGAAAAATCTCTGTTCAACAAAACACCGTAAAAAACCAGAGAAGTAATCACCTTGGAAATGGAGTTTAGAGTTTAAAGAAATCACCATTGTATTGTGTTTAGGTATTATTGATTTGATTTGAGGTTTCCGTCATGAAAATTGTCAAATCATTTGTACACTGGCGAGCAATCACATCAAACCAGAGAATTTCAAGCGAGAGCGAGAGCGAGAGCGTTTAATCAGACGAGAGCGAGATTTACCTTGTGAGGCTGGTTTAAGGGTAATTTATGTAATTTGGTATGACGATAATGTCAGTAGAGGGTCAATTGACATTATTTTTTAAAAATGGATCATTTGACATTTTGGACCCAAAAATTGGGTCCTCCATACAAATTTCCCAAAACTTTACAAGCACCTTCAAACTGTACATTTAATAATGTTCTAAGCTAAACACCACTCCATTGTGGACTAACTAAACGTACATCAATCAAATTCCAGCCAACCACAATCAAAAGAACACAAAATGCGAATTGTCCAACACCAGACCAAAGCCAATACCACACCATATTCAGACTACTTGAAACATGTTCTCTAGCAAACCATGAAATTTTGGAGCACTAGTTTTTCCAGAAACAAGCAGCAGAACTGGGAGTGCATCTCCTGCTTACAAGAGACAAGTTAGCTGAAGTCTTCTAATGCTCAATTTTCACTTCAGCCCTGCCAGTCCTTTGGGGCTTGTGAATCTTCCAGCTTCTTGTTGAGGATGACTTTGGAGTATGCACCATGATGAAACCGAATCGGCGCACCGATCAATTGATGAGATAAGGTAACTTATATCAAGGTATCAAACCGTCCACAAAAAGCCACGAACTTCAATTAGGAAGTAGTGCAAATTTTCCTGAAATCTCTGGGAATTTATACGATCAAGAACAGAAGAAAGTTGGTTTGCACTGGTTGACTTGAATGTTGGGTTATCCTGCCCCTCTATTAACTCTGTAGCTAATTTCTGTCAGAAGAAAATTACCATGAAGCTACACAGAAATTGTTGGTTTAACAAATAATTAATGTCTCTAATTTCGAATATGACATTCAACATCAATATTTGCATAGTTCAGCCAAAAGGAAAAGGCAACAATATTTATACCACATTTTTCATAGCTAAAAGAAAAATCAAGACTTGTGAAATGTCATTATCGTTACAAGATATTTCAAAGTTCACAAACAGGCATAGGACAACTATATTAATGCAAATACCTGATATAGTCCCCACCAAGTCAGGGCTGGGATAGCACAACATAAAATAAACTATCAGTCTGAGTTAATTCATTATAATTAACCTACTGTACTCGGCAAAAAGAAACTCACGGAGAGCCAAGTTCTCTGATCTTCCAAATTACAACTCTGATATCAATTGAAGGAAATCAAATCCGAGATTTCCATGAGCAACGGAAATAAGATTATTCCAAATTACAATCATGAATGAATATTACAAATTACAGTCGAATACAAAACATGCGGTTATTCAAGTAATATAGAAATTACAGCATGAACAACAAATGAACAAGGAGGAACTCTACAAACATTTGTCGCCTCGTCTCCACGCTCCTTGCTCACGAACGCTCGAACAACAGCAACCTCGAATGCTCGATCTACATGACCGCAACACAGCACGAACACTTCGTGCTCGAACTTAACAATCGCTTCGGTCATGAACTCCTCAGCAACACGAGCGGTCTCCACAGAACCTCGACGGTGTCGAGTTGAGTATGACACTACCAACAAGGCTACCTTGGTATTCTCAGTGTGAGAATCTAGATGGTGGGCTCTGTTCGGACTTGGAATGAGGCAGATGAAGGAGGAAACACTGATTGTGTACACGACTGGGCAAGTGGAAGATGGCGGAGACCTATCGCATAGGTCGATGCCCAATCATTTAGCTAAAGCTAAGCGATCGTTTAGCTCAGTGTTTGTCGCCTACAAACATTACACGATTGTTTACTTTGGGCAAGCTATTGCTTAGTAAATGCTGTACGATCGTTTAGCTCACCCAAACTGTCGTTTAGTAAATCTATATTTACTTGACAACTACCGTGAGTTTTCTTTTGCGAGAGAAATCTCAAAAAAACTTTTTTGTGAAAAATTACTAAAATTAGGAAAACCATTTTCCTTTTAACTCACTGTTATCATGAAAATCCAATAATCACCCACTCAATTGGTTATTAAAGAAAAAGATTTAATTATCCAATGATTAATATTATTATAAATGTAAAAGATAACCAACTTATTATACTATATTTATAACCTATAGTTTTAATATTTCATCTCATAAAACATATAAACCAATAGTTCTTTTTCTATTCCATGGTACTTAATGTAAATCTCATTTACATCAATCCTCTACTAGATGTATCTCATACATCATACTGATTATATCATATATAATTAAAATACCTCTTGTCAATTTGTACATTTCAAATCAACACCAAGAACTGATCCTCAACTGAATCCATTGAGCTATCAAGAGAACCTTATGGACCTGTAGCTCGAAGCTCCAACAATACGTGAATAACTGACTAAACTCTTTAGTCACAGGATCCACTATCCATTAACTGCCAAGCACTCCACTAAAGACCGACAACGGAACTCTACTTACCACAAATATATTATGTGTCCATCTTAACTAATCAGCAGTGTTACAACCCTTCACAGATCGCTCATAAGTACAACTGGGCCAATAATCGTTATTCCTCTGTAGTTACATCTGTCTCCTTAAGTACCACTGATCCCTCTAATGAACATAAGTCATAGTCCTAGTATGACTGAGTCTTCTCTTCCAAAGAAGTTGTGGCCACTATGTTCAAGCCTCGGAATTAGCCCTTAAGGGAGCAATCTCTCTAATTATCCTTGCTTTGGGAAAAGAGTGAATTCCATCTTGTAGATTGAGTTCCCAGCTCCCAAAAAGGCATGTTGAGTTGGTAATCTGGCCACTCTCACCCATACTAATCAAAGGTCCACCCTCAAATGCAGGAATTTGTTGGGTTTTATGTCCTAAAACTCGTGATTTTGTAAACATTAGAACTTATTCTGAGAATTCGATAAAGTTGTTAATGAAAATATTGTTTTTTTAGAAATCCAATAAAGCTAAGTCCCTTGACTATTATATGTGTACTTGAACTTTATGTGGAGACATACAAGTGGATCAGGTTCGAGTAAATAGTCAAAATGATATATAGTATATGAATAAGGTTGGGTACCTTATTCTGGTAACACTATTGGATGTGGCCTACTCTGTAGTTGTTACAAAGAATTGTAAAGTGCTACATACGAAATGATCCTAATTCGTGCATGTTGAGACATGAGGAGTGGGGGTGTCCTGTGCAAATGAGTTTTGTGCAAGATCAGACTACGAAACCTGTCACTCTTACTTTATAACGCTGTTTACTGTTTAAGACTGACTATTTCAAAACGATGACCTAGGTAACTTAACCTTCATCTTTTATTAACTATGAACTCCTGTTTGTTCGGGATTATCCTTTGATCTGCAAACGATGAGAGTAGACTGATTGCCTCTGCTCAATAAGCTTACCATTTTGGGGATAAGACCGGATGAATAGCTGGGAACATAGGGTTCAAGAGGGAATTCACTCCTACCCGATTAGGGTTAGTAGAGAGGTTGTTCCCTTTAAGTGCTAATTTTGGGTTTTGAACAAGAGGCCTCATGCTTTCATTGGCTTGAGAAGGATTCGATTTGTTGATTGGATCACAAATCAATTGTTCATTAGGGGATCAGTGGAACTTAAGGAACAAGAGGTAATTTTGGGGGTAAAACAGAGATTTGACCCAGCCGTTATTACGAACAACCTGTGAAGGGTTAACTTACTAATATATCTACAGTGAGGGGAGTTCAGCTATGGGATTTAGTGGAATCACCCATTAGTTAACGAATGGGGGTTAGATTGGTCTAATGAGTTTAGCTGATTAATCTCGAATCGTTAGAGCTCATGATCTATAGGTCCGCGAGGTCCTCATACTAACTCGTAAATGGATAAGCTCTAGAATAGCGTGATAAGTTAATTTGAAGTGTTCAAATTAGAATTAAGTGAATTTGGAAAAATAATATTTAAATATGATTTAAATATTTGGAGATGGAATTGTGTTAAAAAGTAATTTAATATTTAATATTAAATTAATTAGAATTATTTAAATTGTTTAAATAATTATTTATTAATTTTATTAAAGAAAATTAATTTATGAAATTAATTTTGTAAAATTAATAATATTTTCAGTTTTATTAAATAAAATTGATTTTTGAAATCAATTTTGATAAAATTGAAAAAGAAAAGAAAAAGACAAAGTTTGAAAGATTGTTTTTCCATTTACTTCATGAACTAGCTCACTAACAACCCACTTTAACTCTTCATTAACTCCAAGCATGAGGTGCATCTTATGCATCAAACTTCTTTGCATGAATGTCTACAATATATAGAAGATTTTGGAGTGTTTTGAAGAGAGAGCAACCGAACATAATTTTGAGAGAAGAAGGGTGTTCTTCTACATAGTTGTTGCTGTGAGCTTCTCAAAATTCCCTTAATTCCAGCTTATTTTGAGTTCCACAACTCAATCTTGAGCTCCAAAAGAATAGTAGGGAAGAACTTGGGGTGGCCTACAACAAGATCTGTAGAGATTTGCAGCTGAATCGAAGCTTAGAGGAAGTTCTTCAAAGGTATGTCATGAAACCCATTTTTTCTTGTTGAAGTATGTTTTATTTTCTACCAAAATTAATGAATTAGAGTGCTTATGGATCTTGTTTTCTTTCGCTGCACATTAGTACATTCCATCTGAGTTCCCAAAACACTCAGGATTAAGGTCGTGTCACCTATGGTCGTTTAGGTGAGATGTAAGTCTCTAGTATCAATGAAGTTATATACAGAGTCTAGTCATCTCGTGGTCCATATCTTATACAAACTCTTTGTATAGGACACCCCCGCTCGCACATCTCCACATGAATGGTCAAGATCAACCATCTGTAGTAGTTTACAATACTTGCAAACCTCTACAAAGGGGTCGTATCCATAATATTACTAGGATCAGGTATCTCACTTTAATCCTCATACTACAGACCTATTTAGGTTATCACTTAAGGCAGGATCCACTTGTATATCACATATACATGCTTAAGTTCACATAAGATAACCAAGGAGATTTGTTTATTGGATCTGAGTAAATGCCATAATTAAATAACACTTATTTTATTCATTAAACAATGTGTATTCTTACAAAACAACGAGACTCCGGGAGAATTAGGACACCAATCCCAACAATCTTCCACTTGTCCTAATGACTCGGGAGACTAATGTATAATACAATATACAATAAACTAGGGTATACTTTAGTATCAACTTCGTCTTTACATATCTTGAATGCAAGCTTGTTCCCCTCCTAAACTCGGGTTGTTACATGCCCACCAACTTCTGCTTAGTTCGTCCCCGAACCACATCTTACTAGGAGAGGTTCCTATCTGATACCATCTGTAACATCTCAGGCCCAGGATTCGAAATTCAGATTCGACACCTAATGGCCCTGACATTCTTCTACATCCCCTACGACCTAGCTACATTGTCCTTACATATCTTGAATGCTTCTAGAGGTGGAAGTTGTCTCTACAAACCAGCATGGGTCTTTTTAGCATGCTTTGTCCTCACTCGTACGTATCCTAGGAAAATTCCCAGAAGGTCACCCAACATATGCTCCAAGCTTGTCACCCTACTAAACTCGGGTCGTTACATGTCCACCAACTTCTGCTTGGTTCATCCCCGAACAACATCTTAATGGGAGAGGTTCTTATCTGATACCATCTGTAATGCCCGAGGCCCAGAATTCGGAATTCGGATTCAGCTTCTGATGGCCTCGACATTCTCCTACGTCTCCTACGATCTAGCTATGTCGTCCTTACATATCTTGAATGCTTCTAGAGGTGGAAGTTATCCCCATAAACCAACTCGGGTCCTTTTAGCATGCTTTATCCTCACTCACATGCATCATAGGAAAATTCCCAGGAGGTCACCCAACATAGGATTCCTCCAAGCTAAGCATCTTTAGCTTTGGAGTTCTTATGATTGAGCAACCGGAAAAGAAAGGTGCACCTTGTTGGTATGGGTAGTAACTTTCAATTCCTTTAAGCTTTTCTTAACCATACGAATGTTCACATGATCCCTCTCATTCGGATATGGTCACAGTTCATTTATGTCCTCCTCCTAAACTTGAGTCGTTACACCACGAGAGTAACCTCGTTATTCTCAAGGATTCCAATAGAAGGATAGGTGGTATCCAACTATTGGAAGAGGGTGAGGAGGAAATTTTTTTGGAGAGTAAAGAGGTTTTTCTCTTGTGGCTTAGAGAAAAAAATTGCACAATGAATTCTTCCAATTATATTATGTTCTCTGTATTTATGTGTTTCCCCAAAAGGGCGATAAGGAAGACTTTATATAGAGAAGGGTCAAGCCATTTTCTTAATCATTTCCTATTTTCCCTCGTGCACAATTAATTAAATAACACTTATTTAATTAATTAGCACATTAATTAAATAACTATTTATACATTAAATTTAATTTAACGTGTATATATATATATATATATTTAATTATCATAAACATCGTATGTATACGTGCAGTACCTCTTTATTAATTAATTCTTTGTGAATCTAATTCACTTGAATTAATTATTTGAATCTTGTTCAAATGTTTCTTTCCAACTTAGTTTGATTTATAGATCATATCCATAATCTATTACATATTAATCATATTATTATATAATTTCATCAAATTGATTTGATCAATTTAAATCATCCCTCTTTAATATCCTCTAGTGAGCTAATAAGGGGACCTGTCGGACCTGTAGATCAAAAGCTCCAATTATGTCAGATTAATTATCTAAACTCATTAACCAAGATCATCCTTTTTTAATATTCTTTAGTGAGCTAATAAGGGGACTTGGTGGACCTGTAGATCAAAATCTCCAATTATGTCAGGTTAATTGTCTAAACTCATTAACCAAGTTAATCAATATTTGTTAACTGTACGTACACTCCACTAAAGACCCACAATTGCATCTTCTCACTACATATATATTTCTATACCCACGGATATAGACTAATAACAACAAGTTAGTCCTTCACGAGTGTTCATAACTCCAACTGAGTCAAATTACTATTTTACCCTTGGGTTACCGATCTCGAGGATCACATCCATGCTCTTAATTCCAAAATTTTGAACTATAGAGTCGACCAGCAAGGGATTCTTAAGAATATGTTGACCCTTGGATTTGTGGAACGAAATCCCTCCCTAATATGGTGCTACAGCCTTTGCCGCTGCTTTTGGCTTCTCCTTTTTCATCTTGCCTCCCACCATTATTGTTGAAACTAGTGCAATCACATTCATAACATGGTTATAAGATCTCAAGGCAACATAGAGTGGATAATAATAATAAAATTATACTAACTTGTGAATTTAGTGTGGACAAAATGAGCACAGCCCTGTGCTTGTAGTATTAAATACAGGTACAATTCCCCCCCCCCCCCCCCCCCCCTAACCATAAAAAGACAACACACAGTGGGAAATCAATTTCGGGGCCAAACGTATAGTGGGTACAGAAAAAGGCAACCCAAATCGGAGGAAAAGCTCACTTATAAGAAAATCCACGGAGAACGCGCGACGGGGGCTGATGGTCGGAACAACGAGTGACCAGTTGTTCAAGGGTCACGGAATGACGGTGCGACATGGGTGAACACTAGAAGGTGACACTAAGTTGACTATCGAGAGAGTGAGTAAGTGAGTGAGTGAGAGAGAGAGAGAGCGAAAGAATAGGGAGTTCGTTTACTCGTGGCAAACAACGGCTGGATGGGAGGCGACATGGACCGACGGAACCTGGTTGCCAATTGGTCGGTGCTAGCCATGGTGTTGCATGCATAAGAGAGATGATGAACGAGAGAGAGGGCCTACAGGAAGGGGAAAACTGATTGTTTTTTTTTTTGTTCTATTGTTCTGGGCTAACCCTAGTCGCAGCCAAAAGTCTAACTTTAGCCAAACACATTTAAATCCCAAATTTCAACACTTAACAATATGAGATTTTTTAAGGATCTCTTAACGAAGAGCATCCATGAGCGCATTCAGATCTTTTCGATTTCATTGTGAACAAAATACAATATATACAATCTAACATATAGCTATGCAAACAAACAGTAATTAACGGCATGCTTCAAACTATAAAATACAAGGGATGAGTTCTCATACCAGTTGAAGACGCTTTTCAAGCTTTGGAACTCAAACATAGCAGAAGACCTCTACGCGATCTATTATCGCCTAGCAGCACGATCAATCACGAACAAATGAACGCAGCGGGGATGACACCACCACAAAGAAGCCCTTGATATTCTCGGAGTGAGAACCCGAAGTGTGGTCTTTGGTGAGTTTGGTAGAGGTAGGAGGAAGAACTAATTATGTAGACGATAAGCATGTGGGAGAGAAAAGGAAGCTATCGTATAGCTAGATGCTTATCGTCTAGAAGAAGCTACATAATCGTGAAGGTTTTACTAAACGATCATTTAGAAAACATGGCACACTATATGATCGATTAGAAAAGCTATCCGATCGTTTAGGAACTAGTGTACGATCATTTAGGTGCGAGGTGTGTGATCGTTTAGATGCTGAGCGACTATTGTATAGGCTCTCGACTTATGTGATGTCACACCCCACCCCAGACCACTCTCTTAGCCTAGAGAAGGGCGTGGCTGTAGCAGTTATCAACCCTTTAGCTGACACTTACTGCATAATAATTCTTGCGAAATAACTCTGATACCAATATATAACTCATATACAGCGGAATCTCTTTAGGCCAAAAATTTATTAATTTAGAAACATAACATATTTACAGTCATTACAACACTAGATTTACAAGTCCCAAAACCCAAAAACCATAGTCTCTATATGAACAACAGTAATATATGTACAATATTAACAGAAACCACCTAAACAGACGGGTTACAAATCTCTTTGTCCTTTAGTGGCAGAGCAGATGCAGAGCTATCTTCAGAGGATTTGACTGCTACCTGGGGGGGTACATTTGAAAACAGGGTGATCTTGTGCCCAGTAAGTGACTTAAGAAAGATAATTGATTCTTTGCAAAATCTCAATAAAGAGTTTAACTGAAATATAAGCTTCTACAGTACTTGTACTACAGTATAAACATTTTCCAAGCATGAAACATATAAAGCTATTTTAATCATAAAATAGTAAAACCGTTTCTCTGTTGAGGATAATCCTACTGTGGGTAAAAACAATCCCAACACCAACTACTAGTCAAGAGATAACCTTTTTGCTCAATCTCTGACTCTACCTACGTGCACGTGGCCATACTAAGTACCGTCATACCTTAGGTACTTCTGTTCAGATACCTTCTCAAACGTTCTTCAGTATTTGGTTGGTTTGGTACCTTCTCAAACGTACTTCAGTACCAATAGATACTTTTTCAAAGTCCCCTGGTTCTTGTTCGAGAATCTGCAGCAATAGATGAGACTGTTTTTCAAAATCTAGTTGGGTGGATACCTTCTCAAACGTCCTTCGGTATCGCGTTTTAAGTAAAACTAGTCATAAATGACTTTCTCTCTTTAAAGCATGTAAAGTATAACACATATAAAAACATGGCTTTAAAGGTACAAACGCATGCTGAGTATATTTAACACATATAAATCGATTTTCAACAATTTCTCACACATGCATGCGTTTAAAACATTACTCATGATTTGCTTAGAAATTACTTTGTAAAACTAGCTGGTATGAGAATAATCTTCTTTAAAATATGCTTTCTATAACACGTTGTAATCAAACATTTTAAGCAAATGTTTTAGTCAAAACGTTTTAGCCACTCACCTTGATTGCTTAGGAGCTTTTCACTCTAGTAGCTCCCTTTTCACCCCTAGAATCTAGATTCAAATTACAGCTCAAATTACTCATAGTTCTAAATCTTATTTTGAGATACTTACTTCTACAAATATATTCTAAAATGTCTCAAGACGCGTACCCTAAAATTTGAGCTCAGAACCTCTCGTGGTTTGGCCGGAATCACAAAATCTTCAAGATTGGCTCAAGCTTATCTGACATCCTGATCCTTCTGTCTTCTTCTCAGTTTCCAGCCTGATACCTTCGAGCTTTTCCTCCAGTAGCCCTACCCTGAAAACTAGACTCTCAGAGATTCCAGGTGGCTTTAGAATCACTCCAAACTCACGAGTAAATTGGGAGAAATCCTCGTCCCAAGTTGATGTTGCTTTCCAGACTTCCCTGTCCAATGCGTCCTCTTTGAAATACTATGACCAACGAATGGATTTTGGCTCCAACGCAAGGTTTGCTCAAATTTCCCACTCTTTTTACGGTATTTTCGAATTGTGATCAAAATTGAAGTCTCTTGGCTCTTATTTATAGGCGTCCAAACCTTCCCTAGAGTTGACACCACCTACTTGGCTACATGGCCAAGTGTCTCTCCCACATACTACCAACACATCATTTTGATCAGCGCAACCTAAGTGTCTTCCTCCTGTGTAGCCAACACATGAGCTTTCAATCTGATGCCACCACCTCAAATTCTTAAGGCTTAAGGCTTTCCTTCGAAGAAGACACATGGTTTGATGATGTTTCCCAGGTGATCTCATCCTTTGTATGCGTCCAACTCTTGGATGTTCAACGCATAGTCCATAATGCCTAGCCTATCATCAACGCATAGCAAGACAATTCACTACCATTACAATTCAACTTAGCCATCGCAATCCAATTTAGCCATTGCAATGAGCTAACCATCACCAATGCATAGGGTGGCCATCCATCCTCGACGCCTGGCTCACTAGGCAACATCGCACGGCTTGCTTGGCATGGGCGCATGGTGCTGGCCACCGACGCATGGACGTGCGACATACGCTACTGCTTCGACGCATGGGCGTGCGGCATAGGCTGGCCATCGCTCGCTCGCTAGACCGCATGGGCATGCTTGGCTGCATGGCAGGGCACCTTGACGCACGGGTATGGCTGCTCGGCAGGGCGCTCAACGCATGGGTGTGGCCGCTCGACGCATTGGTAGGGCGTTTGGCCAAGGCTACTCGATACATGGGCAGGGCATTTGGCTGAGGCTACTTGACGCATTGCATGGGCGCTGGTCAAGGCTGTTCGACGCATTGTATGGACGCTGGCTGAGGCTGCTCGACCCATGGGCTGCCTTTCAACGCATGCCTTGTCTACCCTTGTGCCTTCCAATGCGTCATCTCCATTTTTTCTTCTTCAGCCGCATGCCATCAACACACCCTTCCAACGCATTGGTCCCTTCCAACGCATCTCACACAAAATTCTATACTTAGCCAAATTTTCCAAATTTTCCTCAAGAGTTAAATTTCCAAATTTCCTATTTTCTTCAAATCTCCACTCTTTTCTCTACCATTACACACTAATTTCCACATCAACCTGCTCACCACACTAGTCTTAGCAGGGAATATACTTAAGTAGAGAAATTAGGATTTGGGTTCACATGTGATCGTTTACGTTTCCATATCGACGCCAAATTTTTTCGAACTTTCCAAACTTTTGCAAAATGAAACAAAATTTCATTTTATTCTTCGATTACAATAATCGACGTGACTGCTCCCACTAACGCACCTCTGAGAGAAATTTTAGGTCAATTATCATATAATTAACCAATTAAATAATTAATAAATATAATCATATTATATTTTTACCCTTAGTTTGATATTACATATCTACTATATTAATTTCTCCTCTACTTGATATCAATCTTATTTATATCTGATTTCCTCCAAAATAATGTATCTCATACATTTAGTCAATTATATCATATATAATTAACCAATCCGATTATATCATATATAATCGAACTTCCTTTTGTCAATTTGAACATTTCAAATTAACCAAAACACTAATTCTCAACTTTAACCAAGCTACCTAGGGGACCTAATGGACTTGTGGCTCAAAGCTCTAACGGTCCGTGAATAGCTGACTAAACTCTTTAGCCACGAGATCCACCATTCGTTAACTGTCAGGCATTCCACTAAAGACCAACAACTGAACTCTTCTTACCATAGATATATTTCTGTGTCCATCGGATATAACCAATCATGAGTACGATGACCCTTTATAGATGCTCGTAAGTACAGTTGGGTCAAATTACCGTTTTGCCCTTGTAGTTACATCTTACTCCTTAAGTACCACTGATTCCTCTAATGAACAATATAACATAGTCCAACTATGTGTGAACACCTCTGGGGCCAAGAGAAGATGTGTGCCGCCACATCGTTCAAGCCCTAAAATTAGCCCTTAAGGGAGCTATCTATCTACTTACCCTTGCATCGGGGAAGAAGTGAATTCCATCTTGTGTAGCTGAGTTCCCAGCTCCCAAATCAAATGAATCCCCAAAATGGTAGGTTTGAATCAGCGACCTGGCCACTCGCACCCATCCAAATCAAAGGACCGCCCTCAATGGTAAGAGTTCCCAACTCACTCAGGATTGAGGTCATGTTACCTATGGTCATCGTAGTGAAGTGAAGTCTCTGTCATGAACGATGTTATATAACGAGATGTTAACACTTTGTGGTTAGGTCTTATACAAACTCTTTGTATAGGACGCCCCCACATGTATGTCCCTAACACGAATGATCAGGATCAGACCATCTGTGATAAGTCACAACACTTAGGACCATTCCATAAAGCGGGCCACATCCGTAGCATTACCAGGATAAGGTTTCCCTCCTATATCCATATACTACAGACCATTTTGGTTATCACTCAAGACATGATCCACTTGTATGTAACCATATATATGCTTGAGTTACATATAGATAACTAGGGATTTTAAGTTTATTGGTTTGTGGTAAAGCAAATAAAACATGCAACTGAGCAAAAAACAAGATGTGAAGTAAATATCATATACTATACAACACATGCGTTTGTACAAACTGTTTACAAACTACAGGACACGAGACTTTAGGGCATCAACCCCAACAATCTCCCACTTATCCTAAAGCGAAATGAGGTGTACATTAAAACTAGTACAAAACAATAAACTAGGGCATAAAATCCCAGTACAAGAAAATCTCCCACTTGCTCTAGTCCAGCCGTGGGCGATCCTGTAGACCCATGCTCCGTAGGTGACCCTCAAACACTGTAGCTGTGAGAGCCTTCATAAACGGGTCAGCAACATTGTGCTTTGAAGCGATCTTCGTGACGATCATGTCCCCTCGATGCACTATCTCGTTGATTAGATGATACTTCTGCTTTATGAGTTTGTCGCGCCTGTGACTCCTCGCTCCTTGGAGTTTGCCACTGCCCCACTATTATCACAATATAGGGTAATGGGCCTAGACATATCTGGAACAACTTTCAGTTCTGTCAAAAACTTCCTGAGCCAGGCGGCCTCCTTAGCAGCTTCGCAAGCCGCTACGTACTCCGCCTCCATAGTGGAGTCGGTGATCTACCCCTGCTTAGTGCTTTGCCACATTACAGCTCCTCCATTAAGAGTAAATATTGACCCTGATGTGGACTTGTGAGAGTCCTTATTAGTCTGATATCAGAATCCGTGTATCCAGTAAGGATCAAATCTTTAGAACCATACACGAGTATATAGTCCCTCGTTCTCCGAAGATACTTGAAGATGTTCTTCACTGTGGTCCAATGACCCTGGCCTGGGTTAGACTGATACCTACTGATTATGCCCATAGTGTAGTAGATGTCTGGATGAGTATAGAGCATCGTGTACATCAAACTGCCAATGGCAGATGCATATGGGACCCGTCTCATCTCCTCAACCTCTTGAGGCATCTTAGGACACATGTCCTTAGACAAAGTGACTCCATGCCTGAACGACAGTAGGTCCCTCTTGGAGTCCTGCATCAAGTACTTGAGCAACATCTTGTCAATGTACGATGCCTGAGATAGTGCTAGCACTTTGTTCTTACGATCTCGAAAGATCTGTATACCTAGAACAAACTGAGCCTCTCCCAAATCTTTTATTTAGAATTGGGTCGCTAGTCAGTTCTTAACTACAGTCAGTAGACCTACATCATTCCCAATGAGTAGGATATCATCTACGTACAACACTAAGAAGACTACTGAAGCGTTGATGATCCTCTTGTAGATACAAGGTTCATCAACGTTTTGGTTAAAGCCATACGACTTGATTGCAGTATCAAACCGTATGTTCCAAGAAAAAGACGCCTGTTTCAGTCCATAAATGGACCGATTCAGTTTGCAAACCTTTTGCTCTTGACCTTGGGCTATGAATCCCTTAGGTTGCACTATGTAAATGGTCTCCTCAAGTTTGCCATTCAGAAAGGCTGTCTTGACGTTCATTTGCCAGATCTCATAATTATAATAAGCTACAATGGACAGGAGGATGTGGATCGACTTTAACATGGCAACAGGCGAGAAAGTCTCCTCATAGTCGACTCCCTCTACCTATGTATAACCCTTTGCCACAAGTCGAGCCTTGAAGGTTTGTACCTTCTCATCAGCACCCCGTTTGCACTTGTAGATCCATTTACTGTAAGAGTTAAACAACATGCAGCGGAAGTATCAAGGATCCATAAGTATTCTAATTCACTAATTTTGGCAAAAACTAAAGTATGCTCTTCATAAAAAAAAATGGGTTTTCAGAACATACCTCTGATGAACTCTTCAAGAAAAACGTTTGATCAGTTGCTGTCTTTACTTGATATCAACGTCAACCACCTAAAAGCCTTCCCTACTATGCTTTTGGAAATTTAGGTAGAGTTGTGGGACTCAAGAACATCTTGAAGATGTGAAGAAACAAGAAAACCTCACAGTAACAGATTGAAGAAGACAATTTCTTCTTCATCGTAATTTTTCTCTCAAAATTTTGTATTCATCTCCTTCTCCAACAACTTCAATCTTCTTTATATATTTAGATGAACATGCAAAGAGATGGAGTGCATGACTTGCAGCTCATGCTTGGAGAATCAAAGTAGAGAAGATAATGGTTTGTGTGTGATGGTAATGGAGAAAACTCATTTTCCATTTTGTGCAACCATGCAAAACGTTTTTCCATTTTTCTTTTTAAAACAAAAAATGACTTTGAAATCATTTTAATTCAAAAATTGATTTTCTTAAATTAATTTTAAAAAATTAATTAATTTAATATAAAATATTAAATTAATTTTTATACAATAATCATCTTCATATATTTAAATCATATTTAAATATTTCTTCTCTTGTTTCGTTTAATTTGAACATTTCAAATTAATTTCTCAAGCTACCCTAAAGCTTACCTATTTACGAGCTAGTAGGGGGACCTCGCAGACCTACAGATCATGGGCTCCAATGATTCGAGATTAATAGTCTAAACTCATTAGACTGATCTAACCCCCATTCGTTAACTAATGGGTGATTCCACTAAAGCCCATAGCTGAACTCTCCTCACTGTAGATATATTATGTCAAGTCGATATAACCATGATTAGTAAGTTAACCCTTCACAAGTTACTCGTAATAATGGTTGGGTCGAATCTCTATTTTACTCCCGTAATTACCTCTTGTTCTTTAAGTTTCACTGATCCCCTAATGAATAATTGATTTGTGATCCAATCAACAAATTGAATCCCTCTTAGGCCAATGAGAGGATGAGGCGTCTTGTTCAAGACCCAGAATCAGCACTTGAAGGAAACAACCTCTCTACTAACCCTAATCGGGTAGGAGTGAATTCCCTTTTGCACCCTATGTTCCTAGCTATTCATCCAGTTTTATCCCCAAAATGGTAAGCTTATTAAGCAGAAGCAATTGGTCTACTCTCACCATTTGCATATCAAAGGATAATCCCGAACAAACAGGAGTTCATAGTTAACTCAAGATTAAGGTTAAGTTACCTAGGTCATCGCTTCGAAATAGTCAGTATTAAACAGTAAACAGCGTTATAAAGTAAGAGTGACAAGTTTCGTGGTCCGATCTTGCACAAAACTCATTTGCACAGAACAACCCCACTCCTCATGTCTTAACATGCACGAATTAGGATCGCTTCGTATGTAGCACTTTACAACACTTTGTAACAACTACAGAGTAGACTGCATCCAATAGTGTTACCAGAATAAGGTACCCAACCTTATTCATATACTATAGATCATTTTGACTATTTACTCGAACCTGATCCACTTGTATGTCTCCACATAAAGTTCAAGTACTTATATAATAGTTAAGGGACTTAGGTTTATTGGATTTCTAAAAAACAATATATTCAACAACAACTTTACCGAATTCTTAGAATAAGTTCTAATGTTTACAAACCACGAGTTTTAGGACATAAACCCAACATTTACAACCTATAGGTCTTACCCCATCAGGCTGATCTACAAGATCCCATACTGAGTTGAAGTACATCGACTCCATCTCGAGATCCATGGCTGTCACACCCCTTCCCAGATTACCCTTCTTAATCCAGAAGTGAATGTGACGACAATAGTTACCATCTCTTTTGTGGCACTTACTGCCTAACTAACATCCTCAACCTACTTAGATCCCTGGAATACATATATAACATTCACCAAACTAATGAAACTTTAAAAATAACCTCAGAACACCAGGGATCAACAACAACATAATTACATCATATTAACACATACAGAGTTCAGCGGTCCCAATATACTTTACTAGTCCCTAATATGAGCAACACATATGTACAGATATTTACAAAATAACCACCTAAAAATTCTCTCTAAACTTTGGACTTTTAACTGGAGTCCTTGAGTGGCAGAGCAGGATGACATCTAACCTTTGAGGAGATGACCGCTACCTGGGAAAAGAAAAACATTTGAAAGAATGAGTTACTCGCCCAGTGAGTGACTTAATAAAAACATAAATCTCATGCTCAAACTGAAAGATAGAAAACATAATATTGGAACTAAAACATGCCAAGCAATGTGTACAAAAAACTTTTAAAACCATTGTATCTGAAAAACATAGCTAAACTGGTTCCCGGTTGAGAGAGAACCCTTTTGTTCAATCTCTCAAACATTAGTCTGGCCTGGGGTGAGAACCCTTTTGTTCAACACCTTCTAGCCAATGCTAAGAAAGAACCCTCGTGGTTCAATCTTATTGTCGGGTATCATGTTTAAGAGAGAACTCTTTTGTTCGATCTCTCAAACATAAGCCTGGGCTGGGGTGAGAACCCTTTTGTTCAGCACCTTACAGCCAATGCTAGGAAAGAACCCTTTTGTTCAATCCTACTGAACTGATTAACTGTCATATGTGCACGTAGAGCAAACTGGATCCTGAAGTCAAGGATCATAATTGAGGCAGGGTACCACTACTTATCACTGAACTGAGTGAATTATTCTGATACTTCTCTATGTACTTCAGCATCAGAATCGTAACATAACTGAAACTAGGTAGTACAGCTCGGATACCTTCTCCTTGTACTTTAGTATTGAGCTGAAAATACCTGATAGGAAAACATTTTCATAAAACATGCTTATTGAAAGCTTGATCTCATAAGTCATAGTTTTCACAAGAACATCATTTGCTAACGCATGCTCAACAACATTAAGAGCACATATGCTTTAAAACATAATACAAATACTTGTAACATAAACATGTCATAGAATCTTCTTTTGAAAACTACCATGGTTCAACCATTGTACCAAAGCATATTTCATAAACTTTGTAACTAGCATGCGTTTATAAACTTTAGAGAAATGCGTTGCTTGGAACATCTTGTAAAATAACTAGCATAAAAGTAACTGTCAATAAAGCATGGATTATTAAACTATGTATAAATCATTTATAAATCATTTATAGTCATTCACAGCTCGTTGGGGCTCTTAAACGGTTTATATGCCTCTCTTAGCTCTTCTCGGCCTGAAAGGACATGATCCCTGGTTAGATTCCTTAGAATTCTCAGCAAAAGCTTTAGGTAGCTCACTTACTAATGAAACTTTCACCAACAAAACAACATTACTAGTAAGATGATCATTATGAGTGAGATCACCCTCATGAGCAAGATTTACCACTTATAGCGAGATTTGTGACTTCTAGCGAGATTCAGCGCCAAACCAGCGAGATCTTCATCCTTAGCGAGATCCTCCTCTTCCTTAACTCACTATCGCTCTCGCTCAATTTCGCTCGTTTTCTTATCTCTCACTCGCTCTTGCTCACTATGGTGAGCTGCCTGCTTAATCTTCTCAAGTAGCTGCCTACTTACGCACCGATTCCCTGTTCCACTTCAAAAACTTATAACTCAAAATCCAGGACTCTTTTTAAGAAACTTCCTTCTACAAACTTGTTTAGAATTGAGTTACTTTCTTGCCTTTAAAATATCAGCCGAAAATTACTTGTAGTTTTTCCTGGATCTTCCAATATTTACTCCGGCCTCTGATTACTCCGAGAATCTGCCTCTTCTGCAAATTCTTCACTTTTTTCTATTCTCCGTGCGAGATATTTCTTCGAAAAAACAACCCCAAAAACTAGATTCTCCCAGCTTTCGAATGGCATTGATCTCATTTAATTTGCTCAAAGTATTTTCCAAAATCGAGCTTCTGAATTTCCTCTCCCTTTTATACTTCCTTCTGCCTTCCCTGTTCAAGGGTTAAACTGCCACCTCATCCAGCACTTAGGGCTTCCGGCCAATTCCAATTAGTGAGTTTCTTCAATTAATTTGTTTTTCCTTCCCTTCCTTCATAACCCACATTAGGCCTTCGCCTCATAATATTAATTTAGCGTGCATCACATACTCCATTGCCAATGCCCAACACCTATCGTCTAGCATTCAACGTCTATCGTCTAGCACCCAACGTCTATCATTTAGCGCCAACGTCATCTAGCATTCAATGTCTATCGTCTAGTGCCCAATGTCTATCGTCTAGCATTCAACGTCTATTGTCTAGCGCTTGTCGTGCAGCTCATCGTCTAGTGCTGATGCCGATTGTGTAGTGCCGCTTACGCTATCGTTCAACGCGTAGCACCATCGTTTAACGCGATCCTTCGCATCGTCTAGAATATCGTTTAGCTCAGCATAATTACTACACGATCGCCTACTGCATCGCTTAGCTCTCCGTGCATTTACTATACGATCGCCCAGCACCCGCCTACACGATCACCTACCTCATCGTGTACTGCCATTCATTTACTAGACGATCACTTACCCAATCATATAGCACCGTTCATCTGCTACATGATCGTCCAACGCCTTTCCTTGCATATACTTGAGGCTGCCGCAAGCCTTATCAACACATCATGCCTTTCAACCCATGCATTCATCCTTAGTACCAACGCATAGTTTACCCTTGCCTTCAACACTTAACCTCTATAAGCCTTGGTAGCTACACACGCAACCCCATGCATCCACACTTCTCCATCAACGCATGCCTACACTTTGCTTCCATACTTAGCAAATTTTCACTTGTTATATTATCTAAAACTCACCCTTGACTAAGTATTTCTAACACTTAGAATTTTCTTCCTCCATCGGCCTACCTTCTTTACCTCTTTTTATAATTTTACTTAACACGCTTGTTACTCACTTATGTAGGAAAAATGGAGTACGGGGTTTACAATGGCCTTGACCCATTCATCTCGGTAAACATCCTCCGTTGCCTTCTGACAAGACAACAAATCCTCAACCTCGCCATCTACTACCATAGCTAGGATTTCCGTGGAACTCAGATAGTGAACGGGTGGGTTTGCAATCCTCCCACTACGTCGAGGTTCCCTCAACTCTTAAGGTGGAACCGACCTACTAGATGAACTTCCATCAACAACTCTTGCTGATGTAGCAGGCTCTTCAACAACTCTTGTTGAAGATTCAGTAGTTTCATTGGAAAGTTTACGTAACACGACTTTACTTCTTGGACTGTGCTCCCTTATATGATCCTCCTCTAGGAAAGTAGCGTTCGTTGAAGCAAACACCCTATTTTTCATTGGATCATAAAAATAACCCCTCGTGTACCTTCAGAGTAGCCTACAAATAGGCATAACCTCGACTGTAGTTCCAACTTCTTGGGATTAGCCTCAAGCACATGTGCAGGAAAACCCCAAATGTGTAAGTGACATAAACAAGCTTTACGCCCATTCCACAACTCCAGAGGTGTTCTCGCAACACTCTTAGAGGGAACAGAGTTGATATGTATACCGCAGTCTCCACTGTGAAACCCCAAAACGAGTCCGGTAAGGAAGCGTAACTCATTATCGAGCGAACCATGTCCAACAAGGTCCTATTTCTCCTCTCCGCTTCACCATTTTACTGAGGTGTACCCGACACTGAGAGTTGGGAAACGATTCCATGTTCTATCAAATAGTCCTGGAATGTCGAGTTTAAAAACTCTCCACCTCGATCCGATTGAAGTGTTTTAATCTGTCTATCCAATGCGTTTTTAACTTCAACCTTGAACTCTTTGAACTTTTCAAAGGATTCAGACTTCTGTTGCATAAGATAATCATACCCGTACCTGGAGTAATCATCAGTAAAATTGATAAAATACTCATAGCCACCTCGGGCTCGCACATTCATAGGAGCACAAAGGTCAAAATGTACTAACTCAAGAGGCTCTTTGGCTCTATAACCTTTTCCAGTAAATGGTCGTTTAGTCATCTTATCTTCAAGGCAAGACTCGCACACTGGTAAAGAATTTTCTTCTAACTCACTTAGAACTCCATTCTTCACCAATCTTTCAATCCTATTGAGATTGATGTGCCCTAGATAGATGCCAAAGTTGGGCATTTTCTTTTGGAGAAATACGTCGACGTTTTGATTGAGTTACGACAGTTCTAAAAAATTCAATATTTTAGGGGGAATTAATGGCTAACGATCTTAGCACATATAAATTAGATTCCATATTTGTTGTGCAAATAAAAACATCATCTTTATGAATAAACTCTTTATCCACATTAAAAGAGATAGTATATTTACATTGCAATAAACATTTTATAGAAATAAGGGTCCTCTTTAGTTCGAGACCAATATATACATCATTCAAAATAAGAAACCTATTCTGTAAATCTAACTGGAGCCCTCCCACTGCCACAGCTGAGACGACGTGCCCGGTGCCTACTCGCATCGTCATCTCACCAACCTCCAGCTGTTGTCAAGATCTAATTCCCTGAAAAGAAAAACATACATGGTTAGTGGTGCCTGAATCAATTATCCAGGAAGAATCATCATTCTCCACTAAACAGGTTTCAAGAATTAGTAAATCATATTTACCTTTATCGACCTTGGCCTTAGCCTTGGCTACTTTCTTCTCTTTTAAATAGCGAGGACAGTTCCTCTTCCAGTGTCCATCCTGGTTGTAGTGGAAACACTTTCCCTTTTCAACCGGTGGACACCTCCTTGGGGCGACAGGCGGTGGGTTAGCAGGCGCCTTCCCTTTTTCCTTACCACCATTCTTCTTCTTCCCCTTTGCAAAGTTAGAAGTAGAAGGTGCAGACTTCGTTCCTGAGGTTGAACCTCTATGGAACGTCCTGGAGAATGAAGCAACATTTGCCTCACCCTTCTTCCTCTCCTTAATTTTCAGTAAAGATTGGTAGGTCTGCAACTCGTTGAGGAGAGTTGTCAGATTATATTTCACTTTGTTAAGAATCACATTACGAAAAAAGTGCAGGAAGCTCTCCAGCAATGAATGCAGGATTATGCTAACCTGGCTGCCCTCATCGATGGTAGACCCATTCAACTCCGCCACATTGAAGTGGACCATCATGTTAAGCATGTCGGGGTTGATGCCCTAAAGTCTCGTGTCTTGTAATTTGTAAACAGTATATACGAACACCTGTGTTGTTAATATATGATATTTACTTCACATCTTGTTTTTTTTCTCGGTTATTTGTTTTATTTCCTTTACCACAAACCAATAAACATAAAATCCCTGGATATCTGTACGTGACTCAAGCATGTATGTCGTGACATACAAGTGGATCATGTCTTGAGTGATAACCAAAATGGTCTGTAGTATATGGATAAAGGAGGGAAACCTTATCCTATTAATGCTACGGATGCGGCCCGCTTTGTGGAATGGTCACAAGTGTTGTGACTTATCACAGATGGTCTGATTCTGATCATTTGTGTTGGGGACATGGGAGCGGGGGCGTCCTATACAAAGAGTTCGTATAAGACCTGATCATGAAATGTTAATGTCTCGTCATATAACACCATTCATGACAGAGACTTCACTTCACTACGATGACCATAAGTAACATGACCTCAATCCTGAGTGAGTTGGGAACTCCTGCCATTGAGGGCGGTCCTTTGATTTGTATGGGTGCAAGTGGCCAGGTCGCCGATTCAAACCTACCACTTTGGGGATTTGTTTGATTTGGGAGCTGGGAACTCAGCTACACAAGATGGAATTCACTTCTTCCCCGAGGCAGGGGTAAGTAGATAGATGGATCCCTTAAGGGCTGATTCCAGGGCTAGAACGATGTGGCGCCACACACATTCTCTTGGTCTGAGAGGTTTTCACACATAGTTGGACTATGTTGTATTGTTCATTAGAGGAATCAGTGGTACTTAAGGAGTGAGATGTAATTACAGGGGCAAAATAGTAAATTGGCCCAACTGTACTTACAAGCATCTGTGAAGGGTCATCGTACTCATGATTGGTTATATCTGATGGACACAGAAATATATATGTGGTAAGAAGAGTTCAGTTGTTGGTCTTTAGTGGAATCACTGACAGTTAATGGATGGTGGATCTCGTGGCTAAAGAGTTTAGTCTGCTATTCACGTACCATTGGAGCTTCGAGCCACAAGTCCATTAGGTCACCTGGGTAGCTTGGATAAAGTCGAAAACCAGTGTTTGGGTTAATTTGAAATGTTCAAATTAATAAGAGGAAGTTCATTTATATATGATACAATTGGACTGGTTAATTATATATGATATAATTGGCTAAATGTATGAGATACATTATTTTGGAGGAAATTAGATATAAATATGATTTATATCAAGTAGAGGAGAAAATACTACAGTAGATATGTGATATCGAACTATAAGATATAAATATAATATGAATATATTTATTAATTAAATTAATTGATTAATTATATGATAATTAACGGATTTATCCACGTTCGGATGTGGGAAGTGGGCTGCGATGGTTATGGTAACCGACAGATTAAAAATGAAAATCGTTTTCATTTTTCACTATCGTGCATTCATAATTTTCGTCCGCGCCCAAAAGAATTCGTGAAAGCTCGTGAAAGCGATCGTGAGAGCCTATACGATAGAAGCTCGTTCGTCTAAACGATCGTCTGCCTCACATTTTCTCTAAACGATCGTACGTTTTTCCTAAATGATCATTCAGCCTTTCATACACGATCGTGTAGCTCTTCTATACGATAAGCATTTCCGCTATACGATAGCACAGTTTCATCTCCCACTTGCTTATCGTCTACACGACGCGTTGTCCTCCGCCCTCTACCAAACTCACCAAAGCCACTCTTTGGGTTTTTGTCTTCGAGGATACTCGGGTTTCTCTTGTGGTGGTGTCGTCCCCGCTGCAGTGTTCGTGTATGTTCTGATCGTGCTGTTGCAATCGACATACTCGCTGGGTGCTGGTAGATCTGTTGGAGGTTTTCCACTACTTAGGGTTTAAACGTGCAAAGAGAGTCTTTATCTACTATGAACCCTTTCCTTGTTAATTATTGTGTTCTGAGCATGTCGATAATTAGGTTTATATGCATAACTGTATGTGTTGAATGTATATCATTTGTATTTCGATCATTGTGAAATCGGAGTGATCTGAACACGCTAACGGAACTTTTGGTATAATATCCTTCGAACCACATGTTCACGAACAGAGGTGCCTTATTCCATTTTGGAGTTGAATATGTATTTAAGAGCCTCATGCATAAGCTGTTCAGACGGTTGTCCAAACATCCCCCGTAGGGACTCCATGATCACACGTGCTGAGACCATAGGCTCATGTTTCTTGGCCAAGACTTCAGAAAGACTTGCCAAGATTTAGGCTCGGGCCTTCTCATTTGCCCATGTCCATCACTCGTATGCCTCCCGAACATTTCGAGTGGCATTTGGAGCTGGAATAGAAGGACAAGCCTTTGTGAGAGCGAACATGAGATCCTCGATGATTAGGATCATTGTGATCATATGTTTTCATTTTGCGAAATTATCGCCAGTCAATTTTTGGGCGCTCAACAAAGCCAACGTGGCTGTTGCCATTTTGAAAAAGAGTTCTTGCTGAAACTACGAACAAAACTTTATTAGATTTTGCTAAACCACTTTTAAACCAATCAATTTTGCAAAATAGTTTCAAGTACCCTAAGTTATAGATTCTATTTTGCAATGATGCCCCAGTGAGGCAGGACAAACGTCACCAGTGGGGTGATTAGTTGCCCTTTCACTGAGATGAGACATTCTCAACCATTAGACAGAACCAACTCTTGGAATTGAACCTAACAGCCACCATTTTTCGGTCTAAAACTATTAACCTTTAACAATTTTGTGTAAGCATGACCTCTCGCTTTCGGTGCCAGAGTCCCGCCCTAATGAGCCCACCGTAGGGAAGAATCAGATTAGGATAAGAGACTAAGTTACCTTATCCTCTTACAAGAGATTAAATAAAGAAATGCGCAAAACTTCCATCCTTTAGGGGGACACTCCCAGGGTGCCTTGAGGTGATGCACAGTAACTTTATTCAACCTAACGAGGGAGACTGAGGGATATGTTGTCGTACTTCCCACTCCCACTTACTATGAACATTCTCTCCATCCACCTTGATATGGACCTACCCAAACACCATCCGTTAGAAGGACACGCAAAAGGTGCCTCGAGGCCAAGGGTAGATCTCACGCTTTGGACTATATAGGAGAAACGTGAAAGGTTTAAGTGAAGCATCTTATGCCCCAAGTACCTTCTATAGAATGTTCTACCTAGGGTTCATTAATCTAGACAATTCGGCTACTGATTTTAGTCTAAGTCGTCTTTTTAAACTCTGCTCACAAACAACGTTTGTCTATGAAATGTGAACAAGTTCAAGTAGTCACATTTAAACACTTTAATGGACTGTCCTTAACTTGCATGCATGCATCAAATCTATCTAATTCACCTTTCCAGGTAAGTTCTCAAGTAGGGGTGTTACGTTTTCATAAACTTAAATGCCCCAACCTAGATAGAACCCGCCTTAGACAAAAGGTCCCTTATAGATAGATTTGCTACACTTTAACCTTTTATTAGCCAATTTAATTTGATTAAACTGATTAAAAGATTAAAGTCTTAGGGTTGCTAACCGTATTAGAACCGTGATCTTAGGTCTATGTGATACAAGTTTTAAACACTTTAAAACCATGAATTAAACCTAAGTGAGCATGCATGTCTTTCTTATTTCTTTTAGTTCTAATTTCTCTTTAACTTTTAAAAAGAAACAACTAAAAGACCATTGCGTACAACGAGGTTTTTATAACAATTATAAAGTAACCTATGTGTCATGCTTCATGCAATGTCCGGTTATTACTACACATAACTTTTATATAAAGCGTAATAACCAAGTAAACATACTATCATTCACCCTTATGCTATAACAATTATAATATAAAGATGATGCATGTCAATGCTTTTTATGCATGCATAAATATAACTCTTATATTATATGATGCATGAGCATGCTCTTACATAATTCAATCATGCTTCTGTAAATTATAATATTTACAATAAAGGGATGATGCATGACCAACGCATAACCTAAGGTGGATTTACTATATGTGCAAACCATATGACATATAAAAAACATACATTGCATGTAATAAATAAAGGATTAATGGACCGGGATGAGCCTTTACAAAAACCGGAATGAAATAACCCTATCTATTACATTTTTCATCGAGCAAACCGGTTCACAGGCGAATCGGGTCTTGAATCGCCAGAAGGACTCCATCGTGTAGTAAACGCCATAGGTAGACGATCGCCAGTGCACACTAGAAGATAGACGCAAAAATAAACGATCGCGTAGACGACAACGAGGCTGCAAAGCCTGATCGCTTGATGCGGCGATAGGTAAACGATTTACCTTGCGTTATTAAGCGATCGTTTACTCAATTACTAAGTGATAAAGCTTGCAGACCTAAACGATCGTCTAGTGCGTGCACGCGTTAAACGATGCGCGAGCATCCCATCGTCTACACAACCCGATACTCAGCGATTGTGTACCTGATTGTCGACACGATGCGATCAACCCTTGATCACGTACCCTATTGTCTACATGATGCGATCAACCCTTGATCGTCTCCTTCCTCGAAGAACCGCAATGCTTACTCTGATCTTCTTCATGAACGAATCAAGACTCAAATAGACTTTGAATTACAGACTCGATAATGATTATTAATGCTAAAAAACGCAAGGGCCTTTACAAACAACCGCAAATGTAAAAGAATTAAATCAAACCGAGGCTAACATCCACAAAAACATCCATTAATCCGCACATCCACAACAATTTAACAATTAAACAGAGTAGAAATGCACCCACCAAGAACGTATATGTAATTCGTTGCAACAATTAAATTGGAATATCAGAACCTGGCTCTGATACCAATTGAAGGATCTCTTAACGAAGAGCATCCATGAGCGCATTTGGATCTTTCCGATTTCACCATGACCAAAATACAAAATATACATTCTAACATACAATTATGCAAAAAAACAGTAATTACGACATGCTTCGAACAATAAAATACAAGGGAAGAGTTCTCATACCAGTTGAAGACGCTCTTCAAGCTTTGGAACTCAAACGTAGTGGAAGACCTCTACGTGATCTACTATCGTCCAGCAAATGCATCGGCTGCAGCAGCACGATCAATCACGAACAAATGAATGTAGCGGGGATGACACCACCACAAAGAAGCCCTTCGTATTCTCGGAGTGAGAACCCAAAGTGTGATCTTTGGTAAGTTTGGTAGAGGTAGAAGGAAGAACTCATTGTGTAGACGATAGGCAAGTGGGAGAGAAAAGGAAGCTATCGTATAGCTAGATGCTTATCATTTAGAAGAAGCTACACGATCGTGTAGGTTTTACGTTTAGGAAAAGGTAGACAATCGTTTAGAAAACATGGCACATTATACGATCGATTAGGAAAGCTATCCGATCGTTTAGGAACTAGCGTACGATCATTTAAGCGCGAGGTGTGCAATCGTTTAGGCGTTGAGCGACTATCATATAGGCTCTCGACTTATGCAATCGTTTACGTTTCCACACCGATGCCAAATTTTTTCGAACTTTTCGAACTCTTGCAAAATGAAAGAAAATTTCATTTTATTCTTCGGTTACAATAACCGACACGGCCGCTCCCACTAACGCATGTCCGAGAGAAATTTTAGGCCAATTATCATATAATTAACCAATTAAATAATTAATAAATATAATCATATTACATTTTTACCCGATAGTTTGATATCACATATCTACTATATTAATTTCTCCTCTACTTGTATAAATCATATTTATATCTAATTTCCTCCAAAATAATGTATCTCATATATTTAGTCAATTATATCATATATAATTAACCAGTCCAATTATATCATATATAATCAAACTTCCTCTTGTCAATTTTAACCAAAATACTGGTTCTCGACTTTATCCAAGCTACCCAGGGGACCTAATGGACTTGTGGCTCGAAGCTCCAACGGTCCGTGAATAGCTGACTAAACTCTTTAGCCATGAGATCCACCATCCGTTAACTGTCAGGCATTCCACTAAAGACCAATAGCTGAACTCTTCTTACCACATATATATTTTTGTGTCCATCAAATATAACTAATCATGAGTACAATGACCCTTCACAGATGCTCAAAAGTACAGTTGGGCCAAATTACCGTTTTGCCCCTATAGTTACATCTCACTTCTTAAGTACCACTGATTCCTCTAATGAACAATACAACATAGTCCAACTATGTGTGAAAACCTCTCGGGCCAAGAAAAGGTATGTGGTGCCACATCGTTCAAGCCCCAGAATCAACCCTTAAGGGAGCTATCTATCTACTTACACCTGTATCGGGGAAGGAGTGAATTTCATCTTGTGTAGCTGAGTTCCCAACTCTCAAATCAGACGAATCCCTAAAATGGTAGGTTTGAATCGGCGACCTGGCCACTCGCACCCATACAAATCAAAGGACCGCCCTCAATGGCAGGAGTTCCCAACTCACTCAAGATTGAAGTCATGTTACCTATGGTCATCCTAGTGAAGTGAAGTCTTTGTCATGAACGGTGTTATATAACGAGATGTTAACATTTCGTGGTCAGGTCTTATACAAACTTTTTGTATAGGACACCCCCACTCGCATGTCCCCAACACGAATGATCAGGATCAGACCATCTGTGACAAGTCACAACACTTGTGACCATTCCACAAAGCGAGCCGCATCCATAGCGTTACTAGGATAAGGTTTCCCTCCTATATCCATATACTATAGACCATTTTGGTTATCACTCAAGACCTAATCCACTTGTATGTCACCACATACATGCTTGAATTACATACAGATAACCAGAGATTTTAAGTTTATTTATTTGTGGTAAAGCAAATAAAACATGCAACTGAGCAAAAAACAAGATGTGAAGTAAATATCATATATTATACAATACAAGTGTTCGTATAAACTGTTTACAAATTACAGGACACGAGACTTTAGGGCATCAACCCCAACAATTTTTACATAAATAATTATATTTGGATCATATTTTTCAAAAATATTTTTTAAGTTTGAATTTTTTTCAAGAAAGACCTTTAGAATTATTTTTGGATAAATGTATCATTTTATTTTTTTTATTTTTGATTTTTATATACATTTCTCTATTCACGAAGCTTTCTTAATGATGGAGAGAGAAACTGCATTTATTATAGGGAGAGAAAATGCATTTAATATGAATTTTTAATATTTTCAAATGGAGAGAAAGAATTTGAGATTTTTTCCTTCATTTAATTTAATTGGAGAGAGAAAATTCATTTAATGATATTTTATTTTCTATTTTCGTTGGTTTCATGTATTTTTTTTCGAATTCATGGTTATTTAAAATATACCTCAGAACATTTTGTTAGGTATTTGAAAATATTCTAACAAATATATGAAATATACCACAGTATATAAATTAGAGATCGATTCAATTCTTGACATAAATCCATTTCATTTTTCATGTTGATTTTTGTTATTATGTGAAATATTTCATTGTTTGTTCACTTGTACATGTAATATATTTCATTGTTTATTTGAAAACATTTTAAAAATATATGAAATATACTAGTAAGTATATTTGATATCTACTAAAATATTCATGGTTATTTTTAAATATATCTCCAATGTGTCCAATGTGTCCAACAACAGCACTCGAACGCAATGAACGGACCACCACCAACACAAATAACTTGCGTAAGACCCTAACACTAAATCTAAGGTGGAAGGTTATTTGGAGAAGGAAAAATCCTAAAGGAGTAAGTATTGGGGCAAGATGAAATGGTGAAAGCATTAGGAATAAGTTATGTAAAAATAAAAAGGATCAAACGATGGAAAGTGGTTAGGAGTACGGCCAACGCATGAGGAGGGCTTAAGCACCTTGAACGCAAGGCCTAAGAGTGCGTAGGAGGCTGGCTTCATGTTGCACTAATCTTTGGAAGCAAGAAGGCTTGGGCAATGGCCATGGGCTTACACGCAACTAATGCAAGGACAAGCACAAGGCATGCAGACGTGGGCAAGGCATGTGTTGGAGGCATGCGTCGAACGGGCATGCCAGGTGCCCAACTTATGCGTCAAGCCCAAGCGCCCAGCCTATGCGTCGAACGTTGCCGAGCCTGCCGAACAGCCATGCTTATGCGTCGATGCCTTGCGTCGAGTGCCCTGCCCATACGTCGAGTGGCTAGCTTATGCAGCAAGTGCCTTGTCGAACGGTCATGCCTATGCATCGAGCGCCTTGCCAAGCGCCCATGCAGCCGAGTACGCCCATGCGGTCAAGCATGCCCATGCGGCCGAGCAAGCTTGCAAGCGATGGCCAGCGCCTATGCAGCATGCCCATGCGTCGGTGGCCAGTGCCCATGCCAAGCGCCATGCGCCTATGCCAAGTAAGTCGTGCGGTCATACCTAGTGAGCCATGCGTCGAGAATGAGTGGCCACCCTATGCATTGGTGATGGCTAACGCATGCGATGGCTAAGTGGGATTGCGATGGTAGAAAGTTGGCTTGATATGCGTTATCGACAAAAGGAAGGTAAATTGATGGGGAAAGGAACCCTAAGGGGAGATGGAAATATTTAAGAGATGCCTCTATAAGCCTAACAAATTATATAGACAAATATTTTTAAGTATTAAGTGAATAAGGTGGCGAAAGGAGGTTCATACAAAGCAATCCTATCACTCTAAGCAGAAGGTGGACGAAGGAGATTACATGTAAAAATAGTCTTATCACTCTACGTAGGAGGTGGAGGAAGGAGGTTGCATGCAAAATGAGAATTTTGGCTGACAAATTAAGGTGAGAACAACTCAAGGCTTTGCTGGAATAGGCTAAGTGTTGGCAGCCTTAAAAAGGGACAAATGTGAGTTGAGTTGTCACAAGGGGGTGAGCTTGGGATGGCTATAAATAGAGAGGTTGGGCGAGAACAATTCATTCATACCATCATCAAAATCTCAGTGTTGGGAGCTTATTTAGAGTGTTAAATTTGAGTGTTTAGGCAGTTAAATTAATTAGGGTCCGAAGGAGCTGAAGTTGTGTTGGTGAAATTTTGGAGCCAATCCGGACGTATACGCCCAGCCAGCCAATGCGTCCATCACACAGCGCGCGCCTTGCACCTTGCAACGCTGCGTCCGTCCATCACAAAGTAGCGCACCTCGCACCAACGCATCACGCACGCCAGTCCAACGCAGCAGCCCAACGTGCGATGCAGCACGCATACCTTGCACTCGGCCGAACGCCCCAGCTGCCTGCCAAACTCCATTGCGCCCACACAGTTAAAATAACCTCTAAAGGGGCTGATTTTGGGATTTTGGCTAAGTTTGGAGTAGGGTAAGCTAGTACTTTTATTATATAAAGGTATTTTGGCTATTTTAGCATTATTTATTGATATAACAAGTATTAATTGAGGAATTTTCATTGATATGGAGGAAATCTCAAGAAGATATTCTCAAAGTGGTTTTAGTAGGAAATCTTGCTTACGGTGAGTGGTTATTTAGTTTTATGCATTGTTATATGAATAAATGCATAGGTAAGTACAAATGCATGCTTATAATGTTATGTTACTTACCATGATATTGTCTGTGTAATTTCTATGGAAACTAAGATTATACCCGAAATACATAAGTTAGCATGCTTAAAAATGGTATTTGGTGGGAAAATATAGTCGGCTTCGGTCGGCGAGAAATGATAGTCGGTGACGACCGATGGGAAATATAGTCAAGATATCTAAGCATGACTAAAGGGAAATAGTTGTCGATGTGCACATTGACAGGGAAAGCGGGTTATAGGAAAGTTTCCATAAAAAGTTGTTGTGATTATTAATATATGCATGATGTGAACATGCCAAGTATAGCATGTAATGGAGGATAATGATTGAATAAGATTACACGTGATCATGCATAGATTATAATGAAATTGTGATTATGTGATTGACTTCCCAAAAATATGTTTTGTTAAGCTATTGTTATTTTAAAAGGCACCACTCACTGGCCTTATTAGCTCACGTTTTTCCAAATGTTTTCTTGTATTCCCCCCCCCCCCCCTCCCCCTCCCCCAGGTTGCAAAGCGGAGCGTTCAGAAAGGAGTCTACAACCACCCAAAACATTAGGACTTGGTAATTTCTCAGGGCATGGATCGGATCATGTAATAGAAGAGTATAGGAAAATTTAGCTACATGTATGAAATGTTAGATGGTTATTGTAAACATGTTAAAGCTTTTAATAGATAAAGGGGGAATGTTAAATTAAAATATTATTATAGGATGGTACTAGTATATCTTCATGCTTTCTTCTAAGTCTTGGGCTAAGGCTAGGGAGGGGGTGTGACCACTTGATGCTTCTCGAACCCAATCGAGTCCAACTCGATTCACGAACAAAGTAAGGACGTCGCCACAAGTGTTACCTTGGTATTCTCGATGTGAGAATCCAAGAGTTGTGGGTTCTGTATAATCTTGGCTTGAGGAAGAGAGGAGGTATGCGATCGAGTAGATGATTGAGTAAGTGGGAGATAAAAACACTGTCTATCGCATAGACGATGTACTCGATTTTTTAGAAAATGCAAGCCTATCGCAAGACTTTGCTACTCGGTCGTGTAGCAACGATCAATTGAGTAACTATCGTATAGTCAACTCTTAAACAATCGTTTAGACTCTAATCGACTATCGCTTAATAAAATCAATTTTTACTTGATAGCCCTTTTCCGTATCCGAATGGATCAACTTCTAAATTTGGAAAATAATTTTCCTTTTTATCTCACGGTTACCATAAAACTTCCAATAACCTCCCACTCAATTGGTTATTAGAGAAAAAGAATTAATTATCATATAAATAATATATTATAAATAAATATGATAACCAACTTATCATATTATATTTATAACCTATAGTTTTAATATTTCATCATATGAAACATATAAACCATAGTTCTTTTTCTATTTTATGGTACTTAATATAAATTATACTTATATTAATTCCTCCATTTAATGTATCTAATGCATCACACCAATTATATCACATATAATTGAATTTCCTCTTGTTAATTTGAACACTTTAAACTTGTTGGTGTTGATGCCCTAAACTCTCGTAGGGTCCTGTAGTTTGCCTATATGAACAAACGCTGTAATAATATGAGATATTTTCTTCACTGTTGTATTTGAAATATGAGATATTTTATCTGCATTGACCACAAACCAATAAACTAAGATCCCTGGTTGTCGTTGTAACTTAACCATGTATGTGAAGACATACAAGTGGATCATGCCTTAAGTGATAACCTAAATGGTCTGTAGTATATGGATATAGAAGGGAAACCTTATCCTGGTGATGCTACGGATACGACCCTCTTTGTAGATAGTTACAAGTGTTGTGATGTGCTACAGATGGTCTGATTCTGATCATTCATGTGAAAACATGCGAGCGGGGGTGTCCTATAAAAAAGAGTCTATATAAGACCAGACCACGAAGTGTATAGTCTCGTTATATAACACCGTTCATGAAAGAGACTTCATTTCACTAGGATGACCATAGGTAACATGACCTTAATCCGAAGTGAGTTGGGAACTCCTGCCTATGAGGGCGGTTCTTTGATTTGCATGAGTGCGAGTGGCCAGTTTGCCGACTCAAACCTACCACTTTGGGGATTCACCTGATTAGGGAGCTGGGAACTCAGCTACACAAGATGGACTTCACTTCTTCCCCAAAGCAGGGGTAAGTAGATAGATTGCTCCCTTAAGGGCTGATTCCAGGGCTTGAACGATGTGGCGCCACACATCTTCTCATGGCCGGAGAGGTATCCACTCATAGTAGGACTATGATGTATGGTTCATTAGAGGGTTCAATGGTACTTATTGTTGGGGTTAATGCCCTAAAGTCTCATGTTCTATAGTTTGTAACCAGTTTGTACGAACACTTGTGTTGTATAATATATGATATTTTACTTTGCATTTTGTTTTTGCTCAATTTTATGTTTTATTTGCTTTACCACAAACCAATAAACATAAAATCTCTGGTTATCTGTATGTAACTTAAGCATGTATGTGGTGACATACAAGTGGATCATGTCTTGAGTGATAACCAAAATGGTCTGTAGTATATGGATATAGGAGGGAAACCTTATCCTGTTAACACTACGGATGCGGCCCGCTTTGTGGAATGGTCACAAGTGTTGTGACTCGTCACAGATGGTCTGATCCTGATCATTCGTGTAGGGGACATGCGAGCGGGGGCGTCCTATGCAAAGAGTTTATATAAGACATGACCACGAAGTGTTAACGTCTCGTTATATAACACCATTCATGACAGAGACTTCACTTCACTAGGATGACCATAGGTAACATGACCTCAATCCTGAGTGAGTTGGGAATTCCTGCCATTAAGGGCGGTCCTTTGATTTGTATGGGTGTGAGTGGCCAGATCGCCGATTCAAACCTACCATTTTTGGGAATTCGTCTGATTTGGGAACTAGGAACTCAGCTACACAAGATGAAATTCATTTCTTCTCCGAAGCAGGGGCAAGTAGATAGATAGCTCCCTTAAGTGTTGATTCCATGGCTTGAACGATGTGGTGCCACACACTTTCTCTTAGCCCGAGAGGTGTTCACACATAGTTGGACTATGTTGTATTGTTCATTAGAGGAATCAATGATACTTAAGGAGTGAGATCTAACTATAGGGGCAAAAAGATAAATTTGCCCAGCTGTACTTATGAGCATCTTTGAAGGGTCATCGTACTCATGATTGGTTATATCCGATGGACACAAAAATATATTTGTGGTAAGAAGAGTTCAGCTGTTGGTCTTTAGTAGAATGCCTGACAGTTAACCAATGGTGGATCTCGTGGCTAAAGAGTTTAGTCAGTATTCACGTACCGTTGGAGCTTCGAGCCACAGGTCCATAAGGTCCCCTAGGTAGCTTGAATAACGTCGACAATCAGTTTTTGGGTCAGTTTGAAATGTTCAAATTGACAAGAGGGAGTTCGATTATATATGATATAATTGAATTGGTTAATTATATATGATATAATTGGCTAAATGTGTGGATAAATTATTTTGGAGGAAATTAGATATAAATATGATTTATATCAAGTGGAGGAGAAATTACTATAGTAGATATATGATATCAAACTATAGGGTAAGAATATAATATGATTGTATTCATTTATTAATTAAATTGGTTAGTTATATGAAAATTGTCCGAAAACCTCTCCTCAGTCGTGCGTTAGTGGGAGAATCTGTATTTGGTTATTGTAACTGATGAATAAAATGAAAATTTGTTTCATTTTGCAAAGAGGTCATAAAATTTGTTTCATTTTGCAAAGAGTTCGTAAAATTTATTTCATCTTGCAAAGAGTTCATAAAATTTGTTTCATTTTACCAAGAGTTCGTAAAAGGTGTGAAAACGTTTTGATCGCTTAGCCGAGAGCCTATATGATAGAGCTTCATCGCTTAAATGATCGCACACCATGCGTCTAAACGATCGCTTAACTTTTCTAAGCGATCGCCTAGCATGCCGTGTTTTCTAAACGATCGTTTACCTATTACTAGACGATCGCTTAGTAAAACCTACACGATCGTGTAGCTTTCTCTAAACAATAAACATCCCTGCTATACGATAGCCTTCTCTCCCACTTGCTTACCATTCGTTCTACACGATCAGCCCTTTCCTCCTTCCTCTACCAAATTCACCAAAGATCACGCTTTGGATTCTCACTCTAAGAATACTAAGGGCTCTAAGTGGTGGTGTCATCCCCACTTCTACTTGCTCGTACTTGTTCGTGCTGCTGCCGTTCATGTAGACGATCGTGCTGCCGTAACTGACAGTTTTGCTAGGCGATAGAGAACATAGAGGTTGTTTCCACTGAGTTGAGTTCGAAGTGAAGAGAATCTTCAACTGGTATGCGAACTCAACCCCTTGTAATTTATTTATCAAGGCATGCCGTTAATTAGTGTTAAATTGCATAACTATCTGTTAGAATGTGTATGTGGTATTTTGGTCACAATGACATGGATGCTTTTCGTTAAAAGTTCCTTCAATTGGTATCAGAGCCAGGTTCTGATATTCCAATTTCATTGTTGCAACGAATTGCATATACATTCTTGGTGGGTGCATATTTTCTTTGTTTAATCATTAAAATGTTGTGGATGTGCGGATTAATGGAGTTTTCTGGGATGTTAGCCTCTGTGTTGAAATGCCTTGAATCTGTTTGGTGGCGCTTCGAACAACCAAGTACGGGGGCCTCGCTGGTGGGGGTTCGGAGGCAACGGCCTCGAAACCTATTTAGAATTCGTATTCAGCATATTTATTTATTTGTAGTTATTTACGATTATGACCCTAGAGTTTAGAGTAGTGCGCTATATAAACTCTCTAACCCTAGAGGCACCGTTTTTTTAGGTATTTTTTTCTGAAAACATTCTCCCTCCCTCTGAAAAAATTCTCCCTATTAATGTTGTTCTCCCTCAAGCGAGTATGCGATGGGAGCCGCATTAGCGCAAAAGAAGAAAACTATTTTGCACCCCATCACATATGCGAGTAAAACTCTAAACCCTGCTCAAATCAATTATACCACCACTAAAAAAGAACTCCTGGCTGTGATTTTTGTGTTGGAAAAATTTTGGGCATATCTATTGGGAACCAAGGTACTCATTCACACTGATCACTCGACAATCAAATATTTGATGACAAAGAAGGATGCAAAGCTGAGGTTGATCAGAGGGGTTCTCCTCCTTCAAGAATTTGATATCGAGATAATTGATCGGAAGGGGACAGAGAATCAAGTTGCGGATCACTTGTCCAGACTGGAAAATCCCGAGATTGACCGCAATGAATCTAAAGTGAGTGTTGTGTTTCCGGATGAGCAGCTGTTTCACATAGAAGAATTGCCCTGGTATGCGGACATCGTTAATTATTTGGTTTGTGAACAATTCCCTAAAGATTACACCTACCATCAATGGAAGAAGCTCAAGAATGAATGCAGACACTATTATTGGGATGAGCCGAATCTGTATAAAAGAGGTGCAAACCAAATCATTCAATTATGCATACCAGATACTGCTCAACAATGCATATTGTCACAGTGCCACAATTCGCCATATGGAGGGCACTTTAGAGGGAAACGTACTGAAACCAAAGTTTTGTAAAGTGGATTCTTTTGGCCTTCATTTTTTAAGGATGTTGCCGACTATGCAATGAAATGTGATAGGTGTCAACACACAGGAAACATTTCATGGAAGAACACAATGCCAATGAATACTATCTTGGAGCTGGAACTATTTGACATATGGGGGAATTATTTCATGGGACCATTCCCTCCTTCAAAAGGTAAGCATTATATTTTATTAGTCGCCGACTATGTCTCCAAGTGGGTAGAGGTAACTGCATGCACCGCAAGTGATGCGGCGGTAGTCTCCCAGTTCCTGAAGAAAAATATTTTCACTTGTTTTGGCACTCCCCGTGCCATCATAAGTGATGAAGGATCACACTTTGTCAATCACAATATCAAGGAGCTGCTGCGCAAGTACAATATCCTCCACAAAGTGGCCACCGCATACCATCCGCAAACAAATGGCCAAGCTGAAGTGTCCAATCGAGAAATTAAATTGATACTTGAAAAGGTAGTAAAGCCTTCATGAAAAGACTGGGCAAACTGGAAAAAGTATTAAATTGATACTTGAAAAGGTAGCTTGATGAGGCATTGTGGGCATATTGGACCGCGTTTAAACACCCATTGGTATGTCCCCCTATGCGCTGGTATTTGGTAAGGCGTGTCACTTGTCTTTGGAGCTGAAATATAAGGCACTATGGGTGGTAAAGAAGCTGAATTTTGATTTGAAGAAGGCAGGGAAAGCACAGAAAATGCAACTGGTCGAGCTAGAAGAATAGAGGAACAACGCATATGAAAATGTGAAGATTTACAAAGAGCGCACCAAACGTTGGCATGATCAATGCATATGCAGTAAGAACCTCCAAATCGGGCAAAAAGTCTTGCTTTTCAATTCACGTCTGTGACTCTTCCCGAGAAAGCTAAAGTGAATGGGTAGCGAGTAAAGGCATACCATGGAGAAGACTGGCATCGCCAAGTCGACTCCATGGAACTAAGAGACTTTGAATGAAAAAGGAAGTAGGTGGTCCCTGCGTTATCAAATGATCGCAACTTATCAGGGACGCAAGTTTTGTGAAACCTCAAGTCTTCAACTCTTTTTTCCACTACTCGAAATTTTCACTATTATTTCAATTCTAATTTATCCTTAGTTTACTATCACTATCGTTTTTATAAAAAAAAAAAAAAAAAAAATTGCGATAACGATTTTTATTTTGTTTAAAATAATTTGACCCTCTCTTTGTTTTTCTTACAACGATCGAGGTGCTGGATTGTGGAAATGTTACACGAAGCAACATTTATCTTATTACATCACCGCAACCCAACAAAGAGTGATCGCCGCAAAGATGGATGCATCAATACAATGTGGGCGATAGCGTAAAATTCAGGGGTGTACTCTTCCCTAGCTCTATTCCCAATTTTGCTCTATCACATTGGATTTAGTTTTCAAAATTTTATTACTGCATCCTCTTTAATCATCGCAATCATTTGACACAGATAAATTTAGTGAGTTACCGCATTCTGTTTCTTATCCAAGTATGATTTCAATAATGATAAATATACTTCTATCTTTCGTATACATTAGAGTCAACTTAGTCTTAAAATAGTCACCTTAGGAAATATTTCTCAAAGTTAAGGGTTTGCTAGCTTCCTTTCAAACTCTCTTTACAAGCATTCTATGACCATCACATGACCTATTTTAACTTCTTTTGGCAATGAGGACATTGCCGCATTTTAAATTTGGGGGTGAGGTATTTATTTTCGACCTTGCTATCTTCTACAAAAAAAAAAAAAAAAACATTTTTAAGAATAATAACTCCACTGTCAATGCAATGGGAAACCCTTGTTGATAAGAGTTAAGTTGTGAAAGGCACTTACCCGTAGTTGGATGTCCGCATGACACACGTGGGGGCAAGCCAAAACGAAAGTAAATCACCAGGATCGATGATTGTGACTCCACTGCCAAATCGGTATGAGTTTAGTTTGAGAAAGAGTGCATTGCTCGTAGTTGGATGTCCGCATGACACACGTGGGGGCAAGCCAAAATGAAGGCAAGGCACTCAGATCAGCACAAGGTCAGAAAAAAATAGCAATGAAGAAAATTTTTGTGTAAAGATAAAATCATTTGACACCCCGAAAGAAAATTTTCTTTTAAAATAAATCATACGATGTTCTAGAATTTAGTAAAGTCCTTTTGAAAGTTAAGCTTGCAATCCCTAAGTCTTCGAAATATTTTAAGAAGAGACTTGAATAAGACTTAAGAAAATTCTGGTATATAGGATTTGAATGAAGTATCCTTAAGAAATCTAGGGAAGAAAACTTTGCGGTTAACTTGCTAAAGGAATCTTTAGCTTATGCTTGAGGATAAGCATTGTTTAAATTTGGGGGTGTGATAACGGGCAAAAATGCATGTTATCATAGTGCTAAGTGCTTAAACAATGTTGGATTGCGTTGATGAAATATGTTAAATTGCATTCTATGATATTGTAGTCGCATGCGTCCAACGCATTAGAGTAGTTGATCTTTACATTTTTGTGCAGAATATGCGTTAACGCAATGTAGAGATTACGATCATAGGAATACATTGGTCGAGCACAACTTCACCGCAAGACTTTGCGTTGATCGTGCTCGCAAACATTCGCCCAAGAAGAATCACTACAACTTGGTCAGTGCAACATGGTGAGCACATCCAGGTGATAGGATAATTAAGAGCGATGGGACGGAAAGTTGATGACAGTTGGATCCAAATTAAGTTGACAGCCGATAATGGTCACAAAGTACATTTAGCTTTATTGGTAACAATCATTCAACGCGTCAATCAGGAATTAAAGTTGTCCCATCTGTACAACCGGGAGAGAGAAGCCGCCTTTCACTTTGATGCCCTATAAATACCAAGTGCAATCTTCAGAAAAGGAGTTGATTAGTTAACGAATTCATCAATGCTCTGTTCATAGTTTTCTTTTCCATTTTACGGTGGATCAAGAGAAGAGTGGTGATGTCGGAGATCGCCCAGGGCAGCTCGAGAGAGAACATTGGGCGTAAGAGCAGAGAACGGGCCGACTCTCGCAAGAACGAGAATATCTTTAGAGCACGAGTAGAAACAGTGTAAACGCCTTGCAGCAAGAAATTGCTTCAGGCTCTTTACTATACCTGTATTGTTATTTGTATTTCATCTCATATCTATTCAATGGAAGTTCTATTTCTACATCTACTCACTCTCTTAATACGCATGAGTAGCTAAACTAGTCGAATGGGTTGAGAAGAACTAAGCTAACATGACCTAGGAAGTTCATTGCTTGCGATTGTCTTGTTTTATGTTGTGCAAAATACCCTTTAGAGTTACTCAAGAGAGAATCTAAAGAAAGAACCTAATGTCTCGAGAAAGCTAAGTTAGAATTTGGACTCGAAAGAGCAAGATTAGGCTTGCATAAACAAGAGATAGGGACTTAGAGATAAGCTCTATTTGTCAACTTGCATCGCATGCATCCTAGGAATGGGAGTGATATTATGTGGTCGCATATTTGTGTGAATGTCATGTTGTCATCGCATAAATAGAGATAGAGGTTTATGTGTAAACCCTATAGACTTATCGCATATTTATCACATGCGTTCTAGCCTTAGAAGCCATAGCATTCACACTGAGAGGTAGTTTATTACTGTATGCATGTTGCATGATCACAAAGCATGGACGCATTCTAGGGAGTGTTAGCCGAAACTTTTCTCAACCCATTCACCGCATATTCATCGTATTTCCCGTTTACCAACTCTTTTCAAACTCTGCCGCATTCGTTATTTAATTTCATCAATGCAAACAACAAACTCAACGATTTATTCATTTAACTGGTTAACGCAAGTTTTCATAAAAATCACCAACGCAACTATTTTCACAAGTCCTTGTGTTCGACCCTGGACTTACCAGGAAACTCAGGGAAATTTACACTTGAATTCTCCTGGGGAAACTTGAGTGCACAACGCAACCCACCAACGCATATCATATATATTTTCATTCATAAAAATAATGCATCAGTTAGCTACTACAGGGAGCAAGGAACATAGGAATTCTGGTAAGCAGAAGTTGATCCAGAATAAAAAGTCTTCAAAGTCAAAGGGTTTTAGGTCAGATGATATTTGTAACTACTGTAAAGAAAATGGGCATTGGAAAATCGAATGTCCTAAGATAAAAAGGAATCAGGAAAAGAAGGAAAAGAGTGACAAAAGGGAAGCATCTACCTTTGTTGCACAAGTTGAGATTGATTCTGAAGAAGTCGAGATCGATTCTGATGGAGATCTAGCTTTAGTTGTAAATGAACATTCACATTCTAATGATGTATGGGTTCTTGATTCTGGGGTATCTTATCATATGTGCCCAAATAAAGAGTGGTTCTCAACCTATCAGCAAATAGATGGAAGGAATGTTAGCATGCTAATGGTGCTGTGTGCAAGATAGTTGGAATCGGCTCAGTCAATATACGAACACATAATAGTGCCTTCTACACTTTAAAAGAGGTTAGGCATGTTCCACTAATGAAGAAGAGTTTTATATCCTTCAGTGTACTCGATAGCAAGGGTTACAATTTTGAAGGTAAAGGTGGAGCGATGTATGTCTATAAGGGTTCTGAGGTAGTTCTGAAAGACATAAAGCGTGGAACACTTTATTTTCTATTAGGTTCCACGATAACAGGTTATGTTGTTGTTGCATCATCGGTCGTTCACAAGGATGATATGACTAAGTCATGGCATGTGAGACTTGGTCATATGAGTGAAAAAGGGATGCAAATTCTGTCAAAAAAGGATCTTCTTTGTGGGCACAAGGTGCAGGATTTTGAATTCTGTGAACATTGTGTATTTAGGAAGCTTCATCGTAGCAAGTTTCCAAGAGGTGTTCATCGTACAAAAGGGACACTTGATTATATTCATTCAGACTGTTAGGGACCTTCCAAAGTTGAATCTATTGGAGTACGTATTTTTTGTCGATGATTGATGATTACTCAAGAATGACTTGGGTTTTTATGATGAAACATAAAAGTGAAGCCTTCAAGAATTTCAAGCAGTGGAAGATATTGATTGAAAATCAATCTAGGAAGAAGATAAAAGGGCTGCGAACTGATAATGGTCTGGAATTTTGTGGATCTAAATTTAATGAGTTCTGTAAAGCTGAGGGGATTGTTCGCCATCACACTGTTAGGGATACTCCACAACAAAATGGGGTTGTAGAACGTATGAATTAGACGTTGTTGGAGAGAACAAGATACATGCTCTCTAATACATGGTTGGCTAGAAGGTTTTGGTTAAAAGCAGTAAATACATCATGTTATCTGATCAATCGTGGACCTCACACAGCTATTGATTGTAGAACACCTTACAAGGTGTGGTCTGGTAAGCCTGTAGATTATTCTTTATTAAAAGTTTTTGGTTGTACTGTCTACTATCATGTTAATGAGGGTAAATTAGAACCGAGAGCTAAAAAGGGTATATTTGTGGGTTTTGGGGTTGTAGTTAAGGGATATAGAGTCTGGTCACCTTCTGAGAATACAGACATAGTAGGGCTGTGATATTTGATGAAAATTCCATGCTTAACTCAACTGTAAAGCCTTTTGTGACGTCTACTGATGTGGGAGAAAGTAGTAGTGTTGATAAACAGGTGGAGATGAAATTCACTTCAACTGTGAATGAATTACAACATCAAGGTGGAGAAGATCAACACGTTACTATAGAAACTAATGTGCAACCAGAAATTAATGTGCCTAAAACGTCAGAAGTTACTTATCCTAAAAATTCTAGATCACGAGTAGATCAACCGAGTATAGCTCGTGATAGCCTAGAAGAGTTGGTGTTGGACCTCCTGTGAGGTATGGTTTTGAAGATATGGTTACTTTTGCGTTGCAGGTTGCTGAAGAGGTGGATCCTCATGAGCCATCCACCTATAGAGAAGTTATGTCATGTGGTGAGTCTGCTCATTGGCTTGCTGCTATGAGGGATGAGATGGAATCTCTTGACAAAAATCAGACTTGGGAATTAGTTAAACGACCTAAGGAGAGAAAAAATTGTCACTTGTAAATGGGTCTTCAAGAAAAAGGAGGGAATATCACCTTTAGAGGGCATTAAATATAAAGCTCGAGTTGTTACTAGAGGGTTCACACAAAGGGAAGGAGTTAATTATAATGAGATCTTCTCACCAGTAGTCAGATATACTTCTATCATGGTGTTATTAGCTATAGTAGCACATCAGAATTTGGAACTTGAACAACTAGATGTGAAGACAACATTCTTATATGAAGAGTTGAAGGAAGAGATTTATATGACTTAACCAGAAGGGTTCTAGTGTCCAGGTAAAGAAGATTATGCTTGCAAGTTGAAGAAATCTTTGTATGGGTTAAAGCAGTCTCCAAGGTAGTGGTACAAATGATTTGACAGCTATATGATTGGACTTGGCTATAATAGGAGTCCATATGATTGTTATGTATATCACAACAAAGTTGATGATGGTTTGATGATTTATCTATTTTATATGTAGATGATATGCTCATAGCTGCAAAGTCCAAGTCTAACATTCTGAAATTGAAGAATCTTCTCAGTGCTAAGTTTGATATGAAGGATTTGGGTGCTGCTCAGAAAATTTTGGGTATGGAGATTTATAGGGACAGAGATAAGAATAAACTCTTTATGTCGTAGAAAGTATATATTCATAAAATATTGTCCAAGTTTGGTATGTCATCAGCTAAGCCTATAGATACTCCTAGTGCTGTAAATGCTCATTTGTCATCTGTGCTTTCACCACAGTCTGAAGCTAAAAAGGAGTACATGTCTCGAGTTCCTTATGCTAGTGCAGTGGGAAGTTTGATGTATGTTATGGTCTGTACTAGGCTTGATCTTACCCATGCTGTTAGTGTTGTCAATATGTTTAGGGTCAACCTGGGAAGGAGCATTGGCAAGCCGTTAAAAGGATTTTTCATTACCTTAGAGGTACATCTAATGTTGGTCTTGTTTATGGGAATTGCACAGAATGTTTAGTGACCGGTTATTCTAATTTTGACTATGCTGGAGATGTTGACAATAGGAGGTCTATGACTGGCTGTGTTCACTCTGGGTGGTTCTGTTGTTAGTTGGAAGGCAACCTTACAGCCTACAGTTACTTTGTATACTACTGAAACAGAGTACATGGCCTTGACAGAAGCTGCTAAAGAGGGAATATGGCTGAGGGGGTTAGTTGGTGATCTTGGTTTGCATCATGACCAAGCTATTGTATATTGTGATAGTTTGAGTGCAATATGCCTAGCTAAGGATCAAGTTCATCATGAGAGAACTAAGCACATAGATGTAAGATATCACTTCCTAAGAGGTGAGCAGATAGTTAAAGTGATGAATTCTGACATTCTAAAATTGAAGAATCTTCTTAGTGTTGAGTTTGATATGAGAAGTCTGAGTACGTCTGGCGATATTGATTTATGTTGCATTTGGTACATCTGTTATCTGGGAGAGAATTCAAGTCAAGGTGCAGATTTGTTGAAATGCCTTGAATCTGTTTGGTGGCGTTTCGAACAACCAAGTACGAGGGTCTCGTTGGTGGGGGTTTGAGGGAAACGCCCCCGAAACCTATTAAGAATTCGTATTCAGCATATTTATTTATTTGTAGTTATTTACGATTATGACCCTAGGGTTTAGAGTTAGTGCGCTATATAAACTCTCTAACCTTAGAGGCACCGTTTTTCGAGGTATTTTTTTTCTGAAAACATTCTCTCTAATAGTACTGTTCTCCCTCTGCCCGTGGACATAGCTAACACACTGTTAGTGAACCATGTATATCTGTGTGTCGATCTTCTCTATCTCTACTTCCTTTTTGTGTTCTTTAATTGTCGATTTCGTAACACTCGGTTTGATTTAATTCTTTTACATTTTCGGTTGATTGTAAAGGCCCCTGCGTCTTTGGGCATTATTAATCATTATCGAGTTTATAATTCAAAGTCAGTTTCAGTCTTGTGTCGTTTGTGAAGAAGATCGGAGCAAAGGTTGTTGTTCTTCAAAAAAAAAAAAGACGATCAAGGGTTGATCAGGTCGTGTAGATGATGGGGTAAGCGATCGCTGAGTATCGAATGCTCGCGTATCGTTTAACGTGCGTACACACTAGACGATCCTTTAGCTCAGAAAGCTTCATCACTTAGTAACTGACTAAACAATCGCTTAGAAACACATGGTAAATCATTTACCTTTCGTCGCATTAAGCGATCACCTAGACGATCAGGCTTTGCAGCCTTGTCGTCGTCTAAGCGGTCGTTTAGCTTTTGAGCCTATCATCTAGTGTGTGCGAAGCAATCATTTACCTTCGGCGTTTACTAAACGATGGAGTTCTCCTGGCGGTTCAAAACTCGGTTTGCCTGTGAAACGGTTTGCTCGATGGAAAATGTAATAGATAGAGTTATTTCATTCTGGTTTTTTGTAAGGGCTCATCTCGGTCCATTAATCCTTAGTTTATTACATGCGATGTATGGTTTTTATATGTCATATGGTATGCACATATAGTAAATCCCACCTTAGCTTATGTATTGGTCATGCATCATCTCTTTATTATAAATGTTATAATTTAGAGAAGCATAATTTAATTATGTAAGAGCATGCTCATGCATCATATAATATAAGAGTTTTATTTATGCATGCCTAAAAAGCATTAGCATGCATCATCTTTATATTATAATTGTTATAGTATAAGGGTGAATGAAAAGCATGTTTGCTTGGTTATTATGCATATATAAAAGTTATATATAGTAATGACCGGACATTACATGAAGCATGACACATAGGTTTCTTTATATGTATTATAAACACCTAGTTATGCGCGATGTATTTTAGTTGTTTCTTTTTAAAAGTTAAAGAGAAATTAGAACTAAAAGCAATAAGAAAGACATGCATGCTCACTTAGGTTTAATTCATGATTTTAAAATGTTTAAAACTTGGATCAAATAGACCTAAGATCACGGTTCTAATATGATTAGCAACCCTAAGGCTTTAATCTTTTAATCAGTTTAATAGGATTAAATTGACTAATAAAAAGTTAAAGTGTAGCAAATCTATCTATAAGGGACCTTTTATCTAAGGCAGGTTTTGTCTAGTCTGGGGTATTTAAGTTGACACCCCTACCTGGGAACTTACCTGGAAAGGTGAATCAGATAGATTTGATGCATGCATGCAAGATAAGGATAGTCCATTAAAGTGTTTAAATGTGACTACTTGAACTTGTTCATATTTCATAGACAAATGTTGTTTATGAGTGGACTTTAAAAAGATGACTTAGACTAAAGTCAGTAGCCGGATTGTCTAGGTTAATGAATCCCTAGGTAGAACATTCAGTGGGAAGTACTTGGGGCATAAGATGTTTCACTTAAACCTTTCATGTTTCTCCTATATAGTCCACACCGTGAGATCTACCCTCGACCTCAAGGCACCTTTGACGTGTCCCTTTAACGAATGGTGTTTGGGTAGGTCAATATCAAGGTGGATGGAGAGAGTGTTCATAGTAAGTGGGAGCAGGAAGTGTGACAACATATCCCTCAGTCTCCTTCGTTGGATTGAATAAAGTTACTGCGCATCGCTTTGAGGTACCCTGAGAGTGTCCCCCTAAAGAGTGGCAGTTTTTGCGCGTTTCTTTATTTGATCTCCTGTAAGAGGATAAGGTACCTTAGTCTCTTGTTCTAATCTACTTCTTCCCTATGGGGGACTCATTAGGGTGGAACTCTGGCACCGAAAGTGAAGGGTCACACTTACGCGAAATTGTTAAAGGTTAACAGTTATGGATCGAATAAATGGTGGTTGTTAGGTTCAGTTCCGACAATTGGTTCTGCCTAATGGTTGAGAATGTCTTATCCTAGCGAAGGGGCATCTGATCACCCCACCGATGACGTTTGTCCTACCTCACTGGGGTATCATTGCAAAATAGAAGTCTTTCACTTAGAGCATTTGAAACTGTTTTGCAAAATTAATTGGTTAAATGTGGTTTAGCAAAATCTAGTAAAGTTTTGTTCGTATTTTCAGCAACAATCTTTTCAAAATGGCCACAACCACGTTAGCTTTGCTTAGCGCCGAAAAATTAACTGCGATAACTTTTCGACATGGAAACATATGATCACGATGATTCTTATCATCGAGGATCTCAGGTTTTCCTTTACGGAGGTCTGTCCTCCTATTCTAGCTTCGAATGTCGCTCGAAATGTTTGGGAGGCATACGAGCAATGGACACGGATGAATGAGAAGGCCCGAGACTATATCTTGACAAGTCTTTTTGAAGTCTTGGCCAATAAACATGAGTCTATGGTCTCAGCGTGTGAGATCATGGAGTCCCTGCGGGGGATGTTTGGACAACCGTCTGAACAACTTATGCATGAGGCTCTTAAGTACATATTTAAATCCAAAATGGAAGAAGGCACCTCTGTTCGTGAACATATGTTAAACATGATGGTTCACTTCAATGTGGCTGAGTTGAATGGGTCTACCATCGATGACGGCAACCAGATTAGCATAATCCTGCATTCTTTACCGGAGAGCTTCCTGCACTTTGTTAGGAATGTGATTCTTAACAAAGTGAAATATAACCTTACAACTCTCCTCAACGAGTTGTAGACCTACCAATTTTTACTAAAAAGTAAGGAGAGGAAGAAGAGTGAGGCAAATGTTGCTTCATCCTCCAGGACGTTCCATAGAGGTTCGACCTCAGAAACGAAGTCTGCACCTTCTACTTCTAACTCTGCAAAGGGGGAAGAAGAAAAAGGATGGTAAGGGAAAAGGGAAGGCGCCTGTCGCACCAAGAAGGCTTCCACCACCGGTTGAAAAGGGAAAGTGTTTCCACTGCAACCAAGATGGACATTAGAAGAGGAACTGTCCTCGTTGGCTTAAAGAAAGGAAGGCCACCAAGGCTAAGGCCAAGGCAGATAAAGGTAAATATGATTCATTTGTACTTGAAACTTGTTTAGTGGAGAATGATGATTCTGCCTGGATAATTGATTTCGGTGCCACTAATCACGTTTGTTCTTCTTTTCAGGGGATTAGATCCTAGCGACATCTGTGAAGGAAATAGAATCCGAGATTTCCATGAGCAGCGGAAATAAGATAATTCCAAATTACAATCATGAATGAACAATACATTTATAGTCAAACAGAAACAAGCAGTTACACAATTAGTACAGAAATTGCAGCATGAAAACTCAAATGAACAAAGAGAATACTCTACAAACATTTGAAGATGCGTCTCCACGCTTCTTTGCGCACGACCACTCGAACAATAGCAACTTTGCATGCTTGATCTACACGACCGCAACACAGCACAAACACTTCACGCTCGTCCTCAACGATCGCCTCGGTCACGACCTCCTCAGCAACACGAACGACCTCCAGCGACCCTCGACGGTGTCGAGTTGAGTATGACACCACCAAGAAGGCTACCTTGGTATTCTCAGTGTAAGAATCCAGAGGGTGGACTCTGTTCGGACTTGGTATGAGGCGGACAAAGGAGGAAACACTGATCGTGTACACGACTGGGCAAGTGGGAGATGGCAGAGACCTATCGTATAAGTCGATGCTCAATCGTTTAGCTAAAGCTAAAAGATCGTCTAGCAAAAGCTATGCGATCGTTAGCTCATCGTTTAGCTCGGTCTATTTCCTACAAACATTATACGATCGTTGACTTAGGGCAAGCGATCGTCAAGCAAAAGCTATGCGATCATTTGGTAAATACTGAACAATTGTTTAGCTCGTCACTGCACGGTCGTTTAGCTAGCCCAAACTGTCGTTTAGTAAATCTATATTTACTTGAAAACTCCGTGAGATCCTTTTTTGCGATAGAGAAATCTCAAAAGCTTTTTATGAAAAACTTTTCAACAGTTACTAAAATTAGGAAAATCATTTTCCTTTTATCTCATGGTTACAATGAACATCCAATAACCACCCCTCAATTGGTTATTAAAGAAAAAGAATTAATTATTCAATAATTAATATTATTATAAATATAAATGATAATTAACTTATCATATTATATTTATAACCTATAGTTTTAATATTTCATCTCATGAAACATATAAACCATAGTTATTTTTCTATTCCATGGTACTTAATGTAAATCTCATTTACATCAATCCTCCATTAGATGTATCTCATACATTATACCGATTTATCATATATAATCAAAATACCTCTTGTCAATTTGAACATTTCAAATCAACACCAAGAACTGATCCTCAACTGAATCCATTAAGCTACCAAGGGGACCTTATGTACCTGTAGCTCGAAGCTCCAACAGTACGTGAATAACTGACTAAACTATTTAGTCACGAGATCCACCATCCGTTAACTGCTAGGCACTCCACTAAAGACCGACAGTTGAACTCTCCTTACCACAGATATATTATGTGTCCATCTTAACCAATCAACAGTGCGACAACCCTTCATAGATTGCTCGTAAGTACAGCTGGGCCAATAACCGTTATGCCCCTGTAGTTACATTTGTCTCCTTAAGTACCATTGGTAGACCTATGACTGAGTCTTCTCTTCCAAAGAGAAGTTGTGACCACTATGTTTAAGCCCCGGAATCAGCCCTTAAGGGAGCAATCTCTCTACTTATCCCTACTTCAAGAAAGAAGTGAATTTCATCTCGTGGATTGAGTTCCCAGCTCCCAGATCAGACAAGTCCCCGAGAAGGTAGGCATGTTAAGTTGGCAATCTGGCCACTCTCACCCATACTAATCAAAGGACCGCCCTGAAAGGCAGGAGTTCCCAAAACACTCAGCATTGAGGTCGTGTCACCTATGGTCGTTTATGTGAGACGTAAGTCTCTAGTATTAATGGCATTATATACAAAGTGTAATCATCTCGTGGTCCAGGTCTTGTACAAATTCTTTGTATAGGACACCCCTGCTCGCACGTCTCCACATGAATGGTTAGGATCTACCATCTGTAGTAGTCTACACCACTTGCAAACCTCTACAAAGCAGGCCGTATCCGTAGTGTCACCAAGATCAGGTATCTCATCTTAATTCTTATACTACAGACCTATTTAGGTCATCACTTAAGTCATGATTCACTTGTATATCACATATACATGCTTAAATTCACATTAGATAACCAATGAGCTTTATTTATTGGATATGAGTAAATGCTAGAATTAAATAACATTTATTTGAGTAAATGCTAGAATTAAATAACATTTATTTTATTCATTAAACAATGGGTATCTTTACGAAACAACGAGACTCTGGAAGAATTAGGACACCAATCCCAACAGCGAATAATTGGAGACCTACTCAAGGTGCAGAACCCGAAATCGAGGTCGGGAACTGGAGCTCTCAATGGCAGCCCGATTCTCGACAACGAATTGTCGATAAAACGTATGATTTCTTACATTTTTCTTGCAACCCGATTCTTGTAGGTTGTTTAGTTACTCTGCCATGGTTTTGTGAATTAAACCATGAACAGCAGAACTTTGTAAATATAGGACTGTCTTCGACCTTTTTCTTATTTCTTCTTTAACATTTTCTTAGATTTTCTGCGTGACTGGTAGATGCGAACTGTTTCCCGAACGTAATGTGTTAAAACTGCCCGTGTTGATTTTCTCATCCCTTGATTGAAGATATAGTAGGTTAGGTTTTGTGGAGGAGGTTCCTTTCTGTTTCTTCAAGTATTATCCCTTTCTTTATAACGAAGGATGAGCTGCTATTTGATGCAGTATGGATCTTGCTGAATTTATCTGGACCGTTTTAAAATACATTCCTTCTGAGTATCTAATATTTTGAATCATGGACATAGATTGCTATTGTGGTTTTCTTTTCAAGAACAGCTTCTCGTGCTTTTGCATTTAATAAACTAGTTAGCCATTATGTTTTCCATTTTTATGTTAGAATGGAGACACTGAAGAGGCACCTTCCTGTTTCTAGTCAAGAGGGATTGAGTGAGCTACGAAAGATTGCTATAAGGTTTGAGGAAACAATTTATACTGCTGCTACGAGTCAGGTATTCCTGCTCACTTTGTTGTAGTTTAAATCAAGGATTATTGTTATTTATGTTTAACCCATATTCTAATAACAATAAGATTCCAATATGTATATAATAGTGACTTTTACATGTGGACTTACGAGTATAAATCTTGTTTTGTTATGTTATGTGTTCTTGCACTAAAGACAACTTTGTTTTAGTGATCTCTTGAGTGGGTACCCTCACTAATTCTATTTTTAACCTCTGATTTCAGTCAGATTACCTAAGGAAAATATCTCTGAAGATGCTATGGAAACCAAATCTCAGCCCCATATGGGAACTTCATTACCATCCGACTATGGTGCCTAGCAATAAGCCTCTGGATTCTGGCAAGTCATCAACAGACAATTTGCCACTTTGTTGTACGTGATGAAAATTTCACCAACACTTTTTAAGTCAATTTGTGAATGAATTTCTTGTTAGGGAGGGTTTTCGTTTTAATTTTTTTTAATTATCTTTTTTTATTTTAATAATTCTCTGTTCATGGATAGTGTAATCATTTCGCAAATCTCACTTAACATAGGGCATTTTATTTGACTTGATGTTGTGTATTATGTTGTAAACAACATCACAAAGCATGCAGTCTCAAGTTCTTAACCCAGGGCAGTCAGTTTCTGTTCCCCAGTCATCCAATCAGCCTCAGTCACACCAGCAAATATGATAACGGGCAGAAATGAACGTTATTACAGTGCAAGTTATAAAACAATGCAGGATTACAATGGTAAAAATATACAATATTGCGTCCAAAAGCATTAAGTTCACAACATTGCGATCGCATGCATCCATCGAATTAAAACAACTAACTTGTGTATTTTATGCAGGAAAATGTGTTGACGCAAGGTGGAAATGCGATCCAAAGAAATTTACGTCCGAGCGTATTAAGAGATGAGGCTGTTGTTTATGGATTTTAGATGTCTAACCCAATTTTATAACAACTAATAAAACTTTAGACATGCTAAACATCTACAACATACATGAGGCATTCAACATTTAATATAACATTTATATTAAATAAGAGAAACCTTAACATGCATACTATATATTATAATAATTATAACATACTTTTAATGCATGTAACATGCTTCTTATGGTGGGAGTTTAAATCTAAATGGCGTACTATATGCACATACAAGATTTATTTAATTATAACATACATCAAATGCATAAATAATTAAACACAGGCTGATATGGTTTTTAGTTTTGGCAAAAACAAGCAAACAAAACCTAATTATTACAAAACAGCTTCCGAACCGCTCCAAAACGAACTCAAGTAGCTTGAACCGGACTCGAACCGTCTGAATCGGACCAGCCAAGAACCATTCGAAGCTGAATCGAACCAGACCACAAGAGACCAGTCGAACCGGTAGCCCTTGCACATGTTCAACATCTCACTAAGTCTCATCGTTTAGCAATGACGACCATCGTCTTGCATTTTTCCTAATCGTTTAGTAAATGCTTGATCGTTTAGCAGGGCTACACGATCGTGTAGTATTTTCCTTCTATCGCATAGTTTCATCGTCTAGTGCCGAAGAAAGCTACACGATCGCTTAGTGTCTTAAACTATCGCTCAAGTTCATCGTTTAGCACGGACAATTTACTACACGATCGCTTATCTCCATCATCTAATGCATGAGGCGATCGTTTAGCGCGCACAAAAAGCAAACGATCATTTAATGCCATCGCATAGCATTCAACGCATCGCCCAACTGCCACACAAAGATATGCGATTGCGTAGTGCTATCACATAGCAACTCGACACATCGCTTAGCTGCCGCATAGAGGTAAACGATCGCATAATGCTATCACTTAGCAACTCAACGCATTGTTTAGCTCCCGATCAAAGGTAAAAGATCGTAGTAAGCGATCGCTCAGATCTATCGTATAGCTCTTCATCGCATCGCTTAGCACTTCGTCTAGACGATCGCTTAACCCTGCGTTTAAATGGTCGCTCAGTGCCATCGCGTAGCCCTTCATCACATCACTTAGCGCGCATCGTTGTAAAAAATTGTATAGTAAATTCAACTTATTGTTTAGTTCCCATGCCAAAGCTAAACTATCGCTTAATGCTATCGTATAGCAAATTGAACGCATCGTTTATCTCCCGCAGGTACACGATCGTCTAGCATTCAACATCATAACGACCAACGCCCATTGCTTTACGATCATCTAGTTTTTCTTCACATCGTCTAATGAATGAAGCTAAATGATCGTTTAGCTATTGAAGCTCAACGACGATAAGAACAGAGGCTGATTTTCTGGAACTGTAACTCGGCCTCTTCGCTTGTTTCTTCGATTTATAGCTTAATTTCAACTCTAATGACCCCAAATAAACTACAGACTCTTGCTAACACATAAAAGCTCATCAAACAAAAGCCAATTACAAATTTAAATGAGAAACTAAAGAGAATTAAACAGTCAAAACTCAGAAAACCAAATTAGTGCACCAGTTTCATATTTATCATATAAAACACCCACCAAACAATAAATAAACTGAATTGAATGCTTATTTGATGCTCTGATACAATTGTAGGAATGTATCAGTGGAAACACAAGGATCTTCTATATACTCAAATTCACTAATTTTGACAAAATATAAAGCATGCTTTTGCAAAAGTAAGTGAGTTTCAAGACATACCTCTTGTAGAACTTCTTCAAAGCTCCTTCACCAGCTGCTATCTTCTCCAAATCTTGTTATAGCCCACCTCAAGATCTTCCCCACTATTCTCTCAGTGCTTTAGATTGAGTTGTGGAACTTAAAACAAACTTGAATCAATGGTAGATGGAGAAATGCTCACTACAGAAAATCAGCTGAAGAACTCTTCTTCAAACCATTTTTTCTCTCAAAATTTCTATAGATTGCATGTCCGATTTTCACTCCAATCTCTTCATTATATTGCAGATCAACATGCAAAGAAAAGAGTTGCATGAGTTGCAGCTCATGCTTGGAGAAGACAAGGCCAAGATTATGCCATTTGAGTGAGCTACTTAGGTGATGGATAATGGAAAAACTTCTTTTTCCATTTTGTGTGTTTTGTTTTCAAATTTTCCAATTTTATCTAAAAATCAAAAATTGATTTTATAAAATCTATTTTAATTTTAAAAATGAAAATTTAATTAATTTCATAAATTAATTATTAAATAAAACTTAATTGATTTAATATCAAATATTAAATTAATTTTAACACATATCCATCTTTATATATTTAAATCATATGTAAATATATAAATTCTTCTATTCCGTTTAATTCTCAAATTAAACATGTAATTATATCTCGTATAATTACTAATTCCCTTAATTCTAATTTGAATGATTCAAATTAACTTATCATGCTATTCTAGAGCTAGTTCATTACGAGTTAGTAGGGGGACCTCGCAAACCTATAGATCATGGGCTCCAACGATCCGAGATTAATTGGCTAAACTCATTAGACCAAATTAATCTCCATTCGTTAACTAATGGGTCACTCCACTAAAGGCCATAGTTGCACTCCTCTCATTGTAGATATATTATGTCCACATGATTTAACCATAATTAGCAAGTCGACCCTTCACATGTTGTTCGTAATAACGGTTGGGTCAAATATCTGTTTTACCCCCGAGATTACGTCTTATTCCTCAAGTCCCTACTGATCCTCTAATGAATAACTGGTTTGTGATCCAATCAGTAAACTGAACTCTCTTGGCCCAGTAAGAGGGTGGGGACCCTTGTTCAAGACCTGGATTCAGTACTTGAGAGAACAACCTTTCCTCTATCTCTAAATCGGGATGTGTGAACTCCGTCTTGCACCCTATATCCCTAGCTATCTATCTGGTCTTACCCCTGAAATGGGAGTCTTATTGAGCCGGTGCTGTTGAGCCAACCCTCAACTATGCAAATCTAAGGGCAATCCCGAATAAACAGAAGTTCTTAGTTAGCTCAGGATTAAGATCGAGTTACTTAGGTCATCTAGGTGAAATAGTCAGTCTTAAATAGTAAACAACGTTATAAAGTAATAGTGGCTTATTTCATGGTCCTGATCTTATGCAAACTCATTGCATAGGACGCCCCCACTCCTCATGTCATAATATGTACGAATTAGGATCACATCGTATGTAGCACTTTATAACTCTTTGTAACAACTACAAAGTAGGCTGCATCCAATGGTGTTACCAAAATAAGGTACTGATAACGGGCAAAAATGCACGTTATTACAGCGCAAAGTCATAAAACAATGCAGGATTGCGATGATAAAAATATACAATATTGCGTCCAAAAGCATTAAGTTCACAACATTGCGATCGCATGCGTCCATCACATTAAAATAGCTAACTTATGTATTTTTGTGCAGAAAATGTATTGACGCAAGGCGAAAATGCAATCCAAAGAAATTAACGTTCGAGCACATTAAGAGATTGCGTTGACGCAAGTCTATGCGATCATTTGCGCTCGCGAATATCTACTCAAAAAGGTTGCCGCATAGAGTCGGCGCATCATGGTGGGCACATCTTGGTAAAAAGTGTAATAAATCACGATGGGACAGAAAACTGATGACAGTCGATTCCGAATTAAGTTGACAAGCCGTTAACGACCTATTGTAGCAAGTACACTCAACTTTTCGGTGACAAATATTTGGTACATCAGACAGAGAATTAATGTCATCCCATCAATGCAATCATAAGAGAGAAGAAGCCTTTCACCCGAAGCTCTATAAATACCGAAGGCCACATTCAGTGAAGGAGTTCGCTCAGTTTACAGAATTTACCATATAGATAGAAGTAGCCTTGTTCATAGTTTTTCTTTTACTTAGAAGGCGGAAGCGAACGAAGGGAGATTGCACCGAGAGATCGTCCCGGTGAACTCGGAAGAGTACTGGGAGCATCAAGATCAAAGAGAGGGCCAACTCTTGCGGAAGCAAGAACATCTTTTAAGCAGAATAAAGATAACAGTGTAAAAGCCTTGGGAAGAAAGGAATTGCTACCGAGCTCTCTACCCTTATTTTCCATTGTCATTTTGTATTCTGAACTTATTTATAGAATGGAAGTTGCATCTTTATATCTGTTTACTCTCTGTACAGTATGCATGAATAGCTAAATTTGTCGAATGGGTTGAGAAGCACTTAGCTAGCAAAACTCGGGATCTCCATTCTATGTGATTATCTTGTATTATGTATACGTCATTCGCCCATTAGAGATACTCGGGAGGGTAGTCTAAGGATAAAATCTAGGCTTGGAAAAGTCATATTAGAATCTAGGCTTGGGAGAGTCATATTAGAAATGCATAATCATTTCTATTTGCTATTAACGCATCGCATGCATCCTAGAGATAGGTTATGATTGTATGTGGTCACCTTGTCCTTGTGTGCATCTTGCATCATTGCATGGGCAAGAAGTAGAGACTTAGGAATAAGCTCTATAGACACTATCGCATTCTTCGCATGCGTTCTAAAGTTAGGAGCCATAGCATTTTCATTGGGAAATGATTTGTTGTCACATGAGTGTAGCGTGATCGCATAACTTGAATGCATTCTCGAGAAACACTAGCTAAAGACCTTCTCAACCCGTTCCGTCACGTACTCAGTGTTTCTGTCGCATAATTACCCTTTTCTCAAATCCGCCACATACTTTTTATACCTTAAACAACAAACCAACCAAACCATTGACTTAATTGTTACCGCAAAGTGATCTAAAAATTACCACCGCATATTGTTTTCCTTAGTCTCTAAGTTCAGCTTACCAGGCAACTCAGTAGGATTTATACTTGGATCTTACTGAGAAAACTTGCATGCTCAACGCATCTTTCACCAACGCAATCCTTACCATTATTTCATCGCATAATATAACGCATCAAGTATTTGGCGCCGTTGTCGGGGACTTCGGTAATACATTGTGCTAACGATAATTTTCTGATTTTCTTTGCAGCATTCAATCTCTAGTGAATTACGACCCAAAGATTGAAAGAACGTTCCGACGAAGATTGAGAACCAACCGCCAACAACAAGAAGACAGAACTCCAAGAATGGTGGAACAACCGGAAGAGAGGGCCGCAAACGCAAATAATATAGTGGCCAACCCCATCATCCTGGCAAATGACCGCAATAGACCCATTCGAGACTATGCATCGCCCAACCTATATGATTTCTCCCCAGGAATCATGAGGCCAGTGCTGGATGGATCGAGGTTTGAAATGAAATCGGTTATGTTGCAGATGATTCAAGCGGTCGCACAGTTTGGTGGAAGGTGCGGCAAGGACACGCACGCCCATCTCCGGAGTTTTATTGAAATCTGCAACACTTTTGTGTTCCCAAATATCTCTACCGAGGAGGTTCGACTAACATTGTTCCCATTTTCCTTATGCGATCAAGCACGAAAATGGACTTATTCTCTTGAACAAGGGGAGATAACATCGTGGGAATAAGTCATGGAAATTTTCATGAAGAAATTCTTCCTTCCAACAGAGAACGCAAGAAGGAGGAAGTTAATTATGAATTTTGAACAGAAAATTGATGAATCGCTTAGTGATGCTTGGGCGAGGTTTAAGAGGCTGGTAAGGGATTGCCCACATAACGGCTTACCAGACTACTTATAGATGGAGATTTTCTACCAATGACCGAACCCTGCATTGCAGATGGCTGCCAATGCAGTAGCAGCTAGTGGTCTGCTTGATAAAACTTACGATGAGGCGAAAAATATACTTGATCGCATTTCCAAAAATCACGAGGACTGACGAGAAAGCGATCAAAGATTGAGGATCAAAGATAGTGATGTAAATAATGGGGCCATCGCATCCCTACAAACCCAAATGAACGCAATGATGAGTTTGATACAAGGCATCACAATTAATAGCACGAGAGCGCAAAAATGGCAGGTCAACGCAATTGCTCAAACGACCACGAGTTGTGTTAGTTGTGGAGAAGCACATCCGATAGAAGAATGCCCAGGAAATTCGCAGTCAGTATGCTTCATAAAGAACAACCCTTATTCCGATACGTACAACCCCGAGGTGGAGAAACCACCCCAATTTCGCATGGAAAAATCAACAATAAAGCTTTTAACCAGTGGTGTAAAAGGAAGGGCCACCAGGGTTTTTCCCGCGAACAAATGGTCAGACGCATAACCAAGCCAGGTTCACAGGCATCGCAATCTTCATCCTTAGAGAGCTTGCTAAAGCAGTATATTGAGAAGAATGAATCAATGCTTCAGAATCAAGCATCGTCGATCCGAAATATCGAAATTCAATTAGGACAAATTGCAGGCGAACTCAAAAATAGACCACAAGAAGCGTTGCCTAGCTCAACGGAGCTCCTTCGCAACGTTGGGGGTACAGGAAAGGAACAATGCTTAGCAGTCTTTTTGTTAAACGACAAAATGATAGAGAAAGTAGGGGAGGAACCTATCACGACCAACTTGAATGCGGTGACAACCGAGGACTCGTTGACATTTGATTCAAAAGAGCCCGAGAAGATGAATTCAGAAGTTGCATCCCCCTTCAAGCCTCTAGAACGCGAGATAGAAGAAGTCCCGCTACCACCATTCCCGTAGAGATTGAAAAAGAAATAGAATGATGAAGATAAGATTTCCACAGAAGTAGTAACGCAAAATACTATGATCCCACCAAAAATGTGCGACCCAAGAATCTTCACGATACCATGCTCAATTGGAGGGGTCTACATTGGTCAAGCACTATGCGATCTTGGAGCGAGTATAAACGTAATGCCGTTATCAATCTTCAAACAATTGAATATGAAAAAACTCACGCCCATGAATGAGACTCTCCTACTTACAGACAGATCCAGAATACATCCCGATGGAGAGTTGAAAGATACTGAAATCTCAATTGACAAATTCATCTTACTGGCAGACTTTATCATTCTGGACTATAAAGCGAATAAAGATGTGCCCATCATATTGGAACGACCATTTCTCTCGACTGGTCGCGCTCAAATTGATGTGCACAAGGGGGAAATCGTAATGAACGTCAATAGGGAGAAGCTCTAGATTAAGGCAGTCAAGATCCCAGAAGACAAAGAATAGAAGAAAAAGTCGTCGTGGATGTAAAAAGTCCAGCTTGAAATAAGCAGTCCCTGAGTTACTATGCGACTCAACCTCATCAGGGACACAATCCTTTTGAATATCCTTTTTTTTTTCATATAAATGCTTCATGAACTTTCATTACTTTGCTGTTATCTGTTATCGCATATTTGCTTATTTATTACAAAAAATAAAATAAAAAAAAAATAATGCGATCGTGTTGAACGATCGTGCCCTCTCGATGTTTTCTTTGCAACGATCGAGGTGAACGATTGCGGAGGCGCTACACGAAGACGCATCTACTTTATTTCATCACCACAATCGAAGAAAGCAATTCGCCACAAAGAAAGATGCGTTCACCAATAATGCGAGTGACAGCACAAATTTGGGGGTTGTATCTCTTCTTGACTTTATTTATTCCAAATTTTGCATTAGCACATCGCATTTTACCTTTGATCATTTTAGCATCGCATCCTCTTTGGTCGGCACAATCATTTAACGTTGATCAATTTAGTAAGTCATCGCATTATTTCTCTTTGTCAATTATGATTTCAATGATGAAATGCATGCTTCTATTTTTTCATATATACTAGAGTCAACTTAATTTTAGGACAGTCACCTCATGAAATATTTCTAGAAGATAGTGGGCTGCTAGCTTTCTTTCAAACTGATCCTTTACGAAACTTCTTAAGAGCATCGCATGACTTCTTTCAATCTTTCAGCAATGAGGACATTGTCGCATTTTAAATTTGGGGGTGCAGTATTCATGTTCGACCTTGCTATTTTTAGCTTACAAAAAAAATCATCATAACGTTGCGATCGGATCCAACTTGTAGTTGGATGTCCGTATGACACACGCAGGGGCAAGCCAAAATGAAGGTAGGAATCATAATCAACGCATAAATAAATGATCGCAACTCCGCTGCTAAATGGGCATGAGTTTAGACTGAGAAAGAGCGCCTTGCTCGTAGTTGAATGTCCGCATGACACACGTAAGGGCAAGCCAAAACGAAGGCTAGGCACTTGGATCAGCGCAAGGTCATAGAAAAAAAAATGTCTAAAATACGCAAGGATAAAAAAAATTCATTTGAAAATACCCCAGTGAAAAAGTTTTTTTTTTTTTTTATGAAATAAATCATGCAATGCCCTGGAATCTAGTAAAGTCTTTTTGAAGGTTATACTTGCGGTCCCTAAATTTTAGAAATATTTTAAGAAGAGACCTGGATAAGAATTAAGGAAATTTTGGTGCATAGGATTTGAATAAGGCATCCTTGAGAAATCTAGGAAAGAGAAGGTGGTCGACTTTCTAAAGAAAATCTTTAGCTTATGCTTAAGGACGAGCATTGTTAAAATTTGGGGGTGTGATAACGAGCAGAAATACACGTTATTATAGCACAAAGTTATAAAACAATGTAGGATTGCGATGATAAAAATATACAATATTACGTCCAAAAGCACTAAGTTCACAACATTGCGATCGCATGCGTCTAGCGCATTAAAACAGCTAACTTATGTATTTTTTTGTAGAAGATGCGTTGACGCAAGGCGAAAATTGATAACTTGTAGAAATACAAGTTATTTATACTATTTTATTTAGATATTGCGGCCAAAAGAAAGGAAAGTTGCGTCAATTGTATAGAAATTATCTAAAAAATGCGAGAATTATAAATTGTCGTCAATACACCCACTGACACCATTGCGATGGTATGTTTCAAGTCTGTTTTGTAGGAAATCAAGTCACCGCATGCGTTCAAGGCTCAAGATAAATTGAACAACGCATCTACGTCGCATTGCGCCCATCATTCAAGAATGAATAGACGATCAACACAATGACGGCGCATGTGACATTCGGTCAAGAGCTAAGCGATCAACACAATCTCAACCGCATGTGGTAATAAAAAAACAACACCGCATGTGGGCAAACGATCGAAGATGTGAAAGAGCAACGAAATTGCGGAGGATTCTGACACATGTACAGCTGATCGTTCTGCATTTCTGACGGGATTGATTGCGTAATAAAAGGAATATTCACTCCACTATTTTAGGAACTGCCATAACAATAAAGTGGAGACCACAATGCAAAGAATCAAAGCTTAGCCTATAAATAGCTACGGCCATTGCACTGAAAAAGGATGCTTGAATATAGAGAAAAGTGTATATACTGATCTGAGAGAGAGACTGGTTGAGTAACTAATCATAGTAGATCCGGGAAGAATTAATAGACAAGGCCGAGAGGTGAGTCTCCGAGCAAAGACTCCTTCCGATCCCCGCCGTTGAAGCTCTGTATGAAGCTCACTTCTACCGGATGAGCAAGCCTGATAGGGAAGCTCTTCTCTTCATCCACTACACACGCCGGCAAGCAAAACCACCGTCCAGATCTGTGTCAAGACGTTGACACTCTTCTGTATTTGTTTCTATCTCTTCATCATCAATTGTATTCATCTTCTTAGTCTGTCATTCACACCATGTATCAGACGCTTAATTCTATAATTAAATGTTATGATCATTTCTATCTCCATCTCTTTGCCTATTTTCGTTCATCCATATTTCACTTTCTCTACGATGTTTTCTTAATCCCTTGGATAATTAGCAATAATTGAGCAAGTAAATTAATTGGGTTAAGGAAATAATTAAGTTTAGTCAAAGCATGCTAGACGACATCTTCACCTGGGAGAGCAGAAGTGAAGATGCCATTCCGCCTATCGAGAGAGGGTTGGAAGAATGCATTCACTAAAGCGAGAAGTACTTCCAGAGGTGGAAGCAACCTTGCGTTCACGACGTTCATCCTTGTTTCACCATAGAGATATGGGAACATGGCCAATCACCGAGAGGTATACGCCAAGGGAAATCGAAACCGTAGTTGTATCTTTAACGCAATTAACAAACTTGCGATATTTGTACTAATTATTCTTTCTCCTTCTGATTCATCCATCAAGCCTTGCCATCGCACACCACGATCCTTTGTATAAACTTCACAGTCAGTCTCGAACTCAGCATCATGTATATCATGTATCTTGTATCTTACATCACATTAGCTTAGGTTTATTTTTATCGCAATTTATTTTATTACCGCAACTTTAGTTTATCTACACAATTTTACTTTACCGCAATTTAATTTCCTGTATAAACACACACTTTATTAATTGTAAAAACATCGATCGCATATATCACAAATGTAACACACTAACGACAACAATCCCTGTGTTCGACCTCAGATTACTCTGAGAAACTTGCATTGGAATTATACTTGGTTTCAGCGTAAGGAAACTTGTGACAACGCATAGCATACTACAAGCATTTCAGTAATAACGCATACATCTAGAAGTAGTATCACATAAAGTGTGCATGTGCAACAACACAGTATAAGATTACATTTCAAGTCAGCAAGTTTATGGCACCGTTGCCAGGGACATGAACTTGCATTACATACATTCATGAGTAGTGTGAATAATCGTACTTAGTATAAAATACATTTCAATTCAACAAGTTTATGGCGTCGTTGCCAGAGATTGCTAACGGTTATTGTTGAGTACGTTTGTAGTATGTGCAGGACATATCTCTTTGTACTAGTTGTTTATCGTGAAGAGTAGTCTGATGGCTTATGAGTACTGGAGTGATCCAGAAATTTTAAGCTGACCCAGAGATCAGGTGTACTTTTTTCACAGGAACACATCAGAACCAGATTAAGTGCCAGAATTTCAAGGCCTACAGTTGTGGAGAATGCAAGGTTTGAGAGATGTGCAATGCATTCTCCATAACTGGTGTGATTCCCGAAGGGAGTAGATCACCTCTCTCCCCGTAAACATTGCAGGATGAGACCAGGAGAAGAACAATGTCCTTGAAGACATTGGGCAGGCAAGATGGATCGCCTGCGGAGGTGTGGATTACGTTCATCATGGAAAACTATCTTCCGATCCATATCTCTGAATTCTATGTTTACATGCTTTCTTAATTCCTATCTTTATTGCTTTATGAACTTTGTCATTTATTGCCTCATTCAATTTGTTTTTATTTCTTTATGAATTTATGCTTCATTTAATTCTCTTGCGTTTATTTTCATGTTCTCTTTATATTCCTTACTTTTCCATATTAAATGTGTTATTCTTAAAACCTGGTGAATGATTATTTAATAAGAAGAGAATTATTACTGCAAGGTCCATGTGACTTGCGTTGATGAAAATAATAATAATAATAATAAAACAATCAACATCTGGTATGCATTGCGATGATGGGTGCATCTTGTACCAACAAGATACACTTTGCGTTCATCCAACTCAAATGCATTGCGTTGAGGGGTGTGTTGCGCTTGTATATGTTATTTGCCCGTCCTTAGCAAAAATGCACTATGTTGAGGTAGTGTTGCGTTAGTAGAAATACCGTGCGCCCGTCCTCCAAAAATGCGTTGAGTTAAGGGATGTGTTGCAGGGATACATGCGTTGTTGCCCGTCCTCTGCAAAAATGCATTTGCGTTGATGAATTCATTACGTTGACTCTTAACCTTGTGCCCATCCGAATAAAATGCCAAAGAAAATTCATTTTGCAAATTGATAAGTCTAATCGCTTCAGCTTCCAAGGACATGATGAATCTGCAGACGAAAGGATGTACGACTCTACAGCTTCATAAATGTGAGGCGAGCGGCAGCAGCCTTTTTTAGTATCTCGAGGTCTGTCACCGCAGAATTCGCGTTGGGCCATCAAGGCCCAACCTATAAATTCCGTCTCTTCGTCTTAGGTCGTTTACTTGCTTCATTTTGCAAACAAAAACCCTAGAGCTTTGCATACCAAACTTTCTTCCTTCCCAAAACCCTAAAAAAAATTTCCAGTTCTTTTACTTTGGCATCCATGGCAGACCAGTCTCCCCAACCATCTTTTTTACCCTCATCACCCTCGAAAGCCCAACTCTCTATGCGAGAGGTGGCATTCCTTGCAGCCAGCAATCGTCTTGCCGCCTAGCCACACACCATCCCTCGAGTCGTCGGAAGACCCCAGCGAAATCCCTTAGCAGCCAAGCCACTCCAGTTCAAAAGGGGGCAGAGTTCTGAAAACATCCCACTCCCAACATTCTCCTCTGAGAGTGAAGAGAAGAGATAGGACGATAAGGAGGTGTTTGGGAGCATTCTCAGCAACTTGGAGAAAAGAGGAGGACTGCTCGAAGATGGGGTTGTGAACCAGCCACTACCTTTGGAGGAGGAGATTGAGGAAGCATCAAGGAGAAACGCTCTGACAATCTTGGATCCAAAGGAAACTGTTAATGCAAAATCTTATGAGGGATCCATTAGGGTCGCTTTGGAGGAAGCGGCGGCGGAGAAGTAGCTTTAAGTGGCTGAAGAGAAGAAGAAGAAGAAGAAGATCAAAGAAAAGAGGGCTGAAGGAGATGAGGAAGCCCATCCAATCAAGAAGAAGGAAAAGAGGACGGATGAGAAGAAGGAATGTAGGCGGGAGGAGAGGCGTCTGAAGAAGGAGGAAGAGGGAAGAAAAAAGGCTGAGAGCCCAGAACTGGATGAAGAATCCACCTCCGTAAGGGAGGATAAGGGGGAGTCAGCGCAACTGAGAGAATCAGCGCAACCTGAAACACCACAAACGGTTGCGACTGACGAAGGAGAAGATGTAGAAAACACCCCCTTGACATGGCGTCGCAAGGAGAATGCGCCGCAAGGGTCAACCATTGACCCTCCAATTTTGATAGATGCGTTAGAAGAGCAGGAGAGGAGAAAAAATGAGGAAGAAGAGAAGTAGGAAAAAATGTTGTGAGCAAAACTCATCATCGCAGAAGGTAGTCGAAGAAGAAAACTACAAAATGAGGAGGTGCACTGCAACAATGAGATTTCGACAGAAGAAGAAAGGAAAAGGCTCGAAGAGGAACAATGCATTTTGCTAGCCTCTAAGCAATTTTAAAAGGAAATTCAAGAAGAAGAGAGAGAAGAAGAAAAAGAAAGGAAGAAGAAAGAGGAGAAGGAGAGGAAGTGCCGAGCAAACGTTCAACGCATAAGAGAGAAGAAGGGCAAGGGACTTACTGAACGGGAGAAAGAGGAACAACGTAAGGAAAGGGAAAGGAAACAAAAGCAAGAATCCCACCTTGCATTGACTAAAGAAAAGGGCAAAGTAGTTGTAGAAAGTAGGAAGCCCGCGTTAGCTAAGGGGCGTCCATCGAAGAAGAGAAAAAACGATGATATGCTGATGGAGATGGGATTTTTCCCAGCACCAACACCACTACCAAACCTGATTACAAGCGTTGTACTGGAGCACGGATGGGAAACATTTTTCCAGTGCCCAGCCATCATCATTCCAAAGGTAGTGAGAAACTTCTACAATGGATGGTTGCATGGCACCAAGGATGTGGTGACCATAAAAGGGCAAATGGTGTCTTTCAGCGTAAAGGACACCAATGAATTATACTTGATGAAGAGCAACCCAGATGTGCTGGGTAATAAAATCATTGATGATCCTTGACAAGCAGATGAAAGATGCGCTGCAAACATTAACGCAACTGAGCACTAAGTGGACGTTTTAATTAAAAGGCATCAGAACTCTGGTGTCCAAAACACTACTTCCCGAGGCATGGCTTTAGGTATATTTGGTAAAACAGCAACTCATCCCGACTTCCCATGACAAAACAATTTCGAGGGATCGAGTCATGGCCACATATTGCATTGCGCGCTGCATTCCAATCGATGTGGGCCAGTTGATCGCAAGACAAATTCGAGGTTTTGTGGGGCACATAAGAGGTTAGTATTTCTTCCCATGGACTGTCTCAAGTTTATGCCTATCAATGGGTGTAGGCATTTAGGAAGAACCCATGCCTGAAGTTCATGGCCTCATAAATGTCAAGATTTTGAGGTTGCTCCTCAAAGATTCCCCACACTGCCCTGAGCTCCCATTGAAGAGGCCCGTCATTGGTTTAAATGCGCCGCAGCAACCCAAGCCAAAGAAACAGCGCAAAGATGACAAAGGAAAAGGGAAAGTCCAAGACTCACCAACGCAAGAATCAGAACCATTGGACCCTTTTTCTTTGATAATTCACCCTCCAAGCCCTCCTGCACAACCTTCTTCTTCCCTTCTCGAGCATTTCACCAATCTTCTCCTTGCCCCTGATTCTCTAACCGCATATCCAGTAGCTCCATCCTCACCTTCAGCATCATTGTTGACATATTTTTTTATGATGCGATGATATGCGATACTACTTCTAGATGTATGCGTTATTAATGGAATGCTTGTAGTATGCTATGCGTTATCACAAGTTTCATTGCGTTGAAACCAAGTATAATTTCACTGCAAGTTTCTCGGAGTGATCCGAGGTCGAACACAGGGATTGCGTAGTTAATGCATTACGTTCGTGATATATGCGACCGGGGTTTTTCCAATTAATAAAAAGTTGGTTTATACAGGTATTTAAAATTGCAGTAAAGTAAAATATGCGGTAAAGTAAAATTGCATTAATAAAATGCGGTAAAAGTAAACCTAAGCTAATATGATACAAGATACAGGATATTGATACATGATACTGAGATTAAGACTGACTGTAAAGATTATACAAAAGGTCGTGTTATGCGGTGGCAAGTCTTTATGTATGGAACAGAAATAGAAAGGTTAATTAATATAAACATCGCAAGTTCATTAATTGCGTTAAAGTTATAACTACTGTTCCGCTTTCCCTTGGCGTATACCTCTCAGTGATCGGCCGTGTTCCCATATCTCTGTGGTGAAATAGGGATGAACATAATGAATGCAAGGTTGCTTCCACCTCTGGAAGTACTTATCGCTTTAGTTAACGCATTCTTCTAACCTTCTCTCGACAGGCAGAATGGCATCTTCACTTATGCTCTCACAGGTGAAGATGTCGTCTAGCATGCTTTAGCTAAACATATTCATTTCTTTAGCACAGATTAACTTACTTGTTTAATTCATTCTAATTACCAAGGGATTAAGAAAACATCATGGAAAAAGCGATTATTGGGGGAATGGAAATACACAGAAAGATGGAGATGAAAATGATCATGACATTCAATACTAATATTTAGCGTCTGATACATGGTGTGAATGATAGAGATTAAGAAGATGAATACAGTTGATGATAAGAGATAGAAACAAATACAGAAAAGTGCCAACATCTTGAACAGATCTGGACAGTGGATATGCTTACCGGAGAATGGAGTGAATGGAAGGAAGAGCTTCCCTCTCAAGCTTGCTCGTCCGATAGAAGTGACCTTGGTATAGAGCTTCACGGTGGGGATTGAAAGGATTCGCCCTGAGACTCACCTCTCGGCCTTGTCTCTTTAATCTTCTCGGATCTTCTCCGATCAGCACTCAGACCAATCTTTCTCTCAATATACAAATATCAAATATGCCCGTATCAAGTATATCTTCTCATAGAATTTCAGAGGCTATTTATTGGCCCAGCTTTGACTCTCTGCAATGTGGACCCCACTTTATTGTTATGGCAGCTCCGGAAATGGTGAAATGAATATTCTTTTTGTTACCCGATCAATCCCGTTAGAAATGCACAACGGTCAACTGTACACGTGTCTGGATCCTCTGCAATTGTGTTGCTCTTTTGCATCTTTGATCGTTTGCCCACATGCGGTGGTGTTTTTTTATTACCGCATGCGGTTGAGATTGCGTTGATCGCTTAGCTCTTGATTGATTGTCGCATGCGCCGTCATTGCATTGATCGTCTATTCATTCCTGAATGATGGGCGTAATGCGACGTAGATGCGTTGTTCTTTTCTCTTGAGCCATGAACGCATGCAGTGACTTGATTTCCTACAAAACAGACTTGAAATATGCAATGGTGCCAGTAGGTGTATTAACGAAAATTTATAATTCTTGCATTTCTTAGGTAATTTCCATACAATTGACGCAACTTTCCTTTCTTTTGGCCGCAATATCTAAATAAAGCAGTATAAATAACTTGTATTTCTACAAGTTATAACCCCCCAAATTTAGATATATGCTTGTCCTCAAGCATATCTTCTACTAAGGCAATAATGATCAATTCCTATCCTTAATTTTGCGTCGATTGATTGCTCCGAATGCTCCACTTAGGCACATTATTTAACAATGCAATTTTCTTTCTATCCTTGAAAATTCATAATAAAGCCCTACTTTATTCTTCTATACAACAAATTTCTGCTCAAAAATGCTTTTCTAGTTTTAAAAAGAATGTTTACCTCTTCTTGTCAAAAAAACTTGATGCATCTGGATGCGGTGGTCAAACTTTGCGTCATTTATTAGAGACAATTGATCATGGTTACACCCTTTGTTTTGGCTTGTCCCCATGGGTGTCATGCGAACATCCAACTACGGTTGTGTGCCAATCTCAACATTAACTCATGAATTTCAGAGGAGTTGTTTCTTGTTTCTTTTATTTTGTTTCTTTTTCATTTTTCTCTTTTCATATTGCGTTGTTCTTGGAAACCCACTTTCGTTTTGGCTTGCTCCCACGGGTGTCATGCGAACATCCAACTACGAGCAAGCTCCTTTCACAACTTAACTCTTATCAGGTTGGGATTGTTTTTGGAGTTTCCCTTGCGCTGACATTGGAGTTTATATGAAAATTTGTTTTTTTAAAAAAAAATAATGAGCGCATTTTTCTTAATGACCACATACTCTTGATCTCATCTACTCAGACCTTCCCCACCCCCAAATTTAGAGATGCGCAAGGTTCTCATTGCGTTGTTTAGGTAGAATAGACAAACACTTAGACAAAATTTCAAAAAGAAGGTTTGAGCAGAATTTTGAAGGATAAAAGGTAAAGTATTGCTAAGCTACGAATTAACTAAGTGTTAGTTAGAAAATACAAAGTGTGGGAAATGTTACTAAGTATACGCATATTATACATCATGGCAGCGCAATGAATAATGCAAAAAGAAAGGTTAAGAATATAGCAAGTTGACAAAGGATGATAAAGAAGAGGCATAGGCATATGGATAGAATTGTTACTTAGTTGTATTGAAAATTAACTAAGTATACAAGTAATTACAAATAACGCAATACAAAAAATTTTGCATGTACAAAGAATCAAAGAATTTAGATAAGCATACAAAAATAATGAATTAAATAAAATTAACAGAATGAACACAAAAATAAAAGTAAAGATTATTGAGGGGCAGAAGGTTCTAGAGAAGGGTTCAGATGTGGTACTTGAGAAGCTTCTGCAAAAATCAAATGCTGCCTGAGATGCGGAGGAACCATGGGTCCATGAAGATATGCTGTCAGAAAATTAAAGTACTCATGGCTGCGCTCCACTATCTGTCTTTGGTGCAGGTGAATCGTATAAATGTTGCGCTAAATATTGATCAACACCTGCCTTGTCATGGCAGCACTGCGTTGTAAATCGTTGACTCGCTCCATTACTGCATCCATTCTCTAGCCGAAGAAGGCTTGTTGCTGAGAGAAAATCTCTTGTTGTTGAGAGAAGAGTTGTTGTTGTTGAGCAAGAAGGGACCGCATATCTGCTAACTTAGCAGCTAAGGAAGCAACGGTAGGTTGTGCCTACAATGCCTCGCCATCGACATTTTGGGGTTGGGCAGAAGTGCCTTCACCCAAATCATGTGGGTCATCAACATGCGATGGTGGAAAGGGAAGTTGCGATGAAGATGTTGAAGGTGATGATAGGGCTGCTGGGTATGCGGTTGGAGAATCTGGGGGAAGGAGAAGATTGGTAAAGTGCGTAGGAAAGGAAAAAAAAGGTTGTGTGGGAGGGCTTGGAAGGTGAATTATTAAGGGTAAAGAGTTCAAAGGTTTTGGATCTTGCGTTGTTTCTTCTTGGATTTTCCCCTTTCCCTTGTCATCTCTGCGCTGTTTCTTCAGCCTGGTCTCTTACGGCACATTCAAACCAATGTTGGGCTTCTTCAAAGGGAGCTCAGGGCAGTATGGGAAATCTTTGAGGAGAAACCTCAAAATCTTGACATTTATTAGGCCGTGAACTTCTGCCATTGGCTCTTCATCAATGCCCACACCCAGTGATAGGCATAAACTTAAAACCGTCCATGGGAAGAAGTACTGCCCTCTTATGTGTCCCACAAAACCTCGAATTTGTCTTGCGATCAACTGGCCCAAATTGATAGAAATGTCGCGCGCAATGCAATATATGGCTATGACTCGATCCCTCAAAATTGTTTTGTCATGGGAAGTTGGGATCAGCCGTCGTTTGACCAAATAAACCCAAAGCCGCGCCTCAGGAAGCAGAGTCTTGGACGCCAAGGTCTTGATGCCTTTTAAAAAAGCCGACCACTTAGTGCCTGGTTACGTTAATACTCGTAGCACATCTTCCATCTTCTCTTCAATGGGATCATCAATGATTTTGTTGCCCGGTGCATCCGGGTTATCCTTCATCTGGTATAGTTCATTGATGTCCCTTGCGCTGAAAGACACCATTTTCCCTTTTATGGTCACCACATCCTTGGTGCCATGCAACCATCCGTGGTAAAAGTCGCGCACTACCTCTAGAATAACAATGGCTGGGCACTGGAAAAATGTGTCTCATCCATGTTCTACGATTATGCTCGTAATCAGGTCTGGTAGTGGCGTTGGCACAGGGAAAAAGCCCATCTTCATCAGTAAGTCATCGTTCTCCTTCTTTCTTGATGGACGCACTTTTGCCAACGCGGGCTTGCTACTTTCTGCGACTGCTTTGCCCTTTTCCTTGGTCAACGCAAGGCGGGATTTCTGCCTTTGTTTTGTTTCTCTCTCCTTGTGTTGTTCCTCCTTTTCCTGTTCAGCCAGTTCTTTTCCTTTCTTCTTTGTTAAGCGATGCATGTTTGCTTGGGGCTTCTTCTCCTTCTCTTCCTTCTTCTTTTCCTCTTCTTCTGCCTTCTTTTTCTTTTCTTCTTCTGTCTCTTCTCTTTCTTCTGTTTCAAACTCTCTTTCAAACTGCTCGGAGGCCAGTAAAAGACGCTTTTCCTTTTCGAGCCTTCTTATCTCCTCGATTCTCAAAATTTCATTATTGCGGCGCACCTTCTCATCTTGTAGTCTCCTCTTTCGACTACCCTCTACGATGATGAGTTGTGCCCGCGCTATTTTTTCCTTCTTCCCTTCCTCCTCTTTTCTCCTCCTCTCCTGCTCTTCTAATGCGTCAATCAAAATTGGAGGGTCCATAGTTGACCCTTGCGGTGCATTCTCCTTGCGGTGTCGCATCAAGGGGGTAATATCTCCTTCTTCTTCTTCTTCAGTCGTAACTGTTTGCGTTGTTTCAGGTTGCATTGTTTCTCTAAGTTGCGTTGATTCCCCTTTGTCCTCCCTTATGGAAGTGGATTCACTGTCCAGCTCTGGGCTTGCAGCCCTCTTTTTCCTTTCTTCTTCCTTCTTCAGGCGCCTTTCTTCATGCCTGCTCTCTTTCCTTTCTTCTCTCTCTTTCCTCTTCCTTAGATTGGCCTCCTCATCTTCTTCATCCTCCTTCTCTTTGATTTTCTTCTCTACTTTGTGATGATGGGATGGCTCACCTTCTCCAACCTTCTTTCCTTTGCTTTTCTTTTCCTTTTCTTCAGCTTTCTTTTTCTTTTTGTTCTCCTCAACCACTTCTGGTTGCTTCCCTGCCACGACTTCCTCCAACGCGACTCTGATGGGTCCTTCATAGGATTCTACTTGCGTGGTTTCCTTAGGATCCATTATGGCTAGAGTACTTCCTCTTGTCTCTTCTTCCACCACTTCCTCTGTAAGCAGTGGTTGGTTCACAACCCCAACTTTGGGTAATCCTCCTTCTTTCTCCAGGTTACTCAGAATGCTCCCAAACACCTCCTTGTCATCTTGCCTCTTCTTCTCACTTTCAGTGGAGACTGCTGGTGTTGGGAGTGGGGTGCTTTCATAACTTTCCCCCTTTGGAATAGGACTGGCCTGGCTACTAGAGGGTTTCGCCAGGGTCTTCCGGCGATTCAAGGAACGGTGTATGGTTGGGCAGCAAGACGACGATTGGCAGCAAGAAATGTTGCCTTTCGCATGGAAAGTTGGGCTGATGAAGGTGTTGAAGGTGAAGCGGAAGGCTGGGAAGTTTGGTCTGCCATGTATGCTCGAGTGAAAGAAAACTGGAAATAGTTAAGGGTTCTGGGAAGAAGAAAGCTGGTATGCAAGAGCTAGGGTTTCTTTTTGCAAAATGAAGCATGTAGACGGTCTAAGACAAAGAAACTCGCTTTTATAGGTTGGGCCTTGATGGGCCCAACACGGATTCTGCGGTGGTAGGCCTCGAGCTACTCAAAAAGCCTGTCATTCGCACTCCTCACATTTATGAAGTTGCAGAGTCATACGTCCTTTCAACTGAAAATTCACCATGTCCTTGGAAGCTGAAGCGATTAGACTTCTTAATTTGCAAAAGAAATTTTCTTTGGAGTTTTATTCGAATGGGCGCAAGGTAAAGAATTAACGCAATGAATTCATCAACGCAAATGCATCTTTGCAGAGGATGGGCAACAACACATATATTCCCGCAACACACCTCTTAACTAAACGTATTTCTAGAGGATCGGGCACACGGTATTTCTACCAGCGCATCACTACCTCAACATAGTGCATTTTTGCTAAGGACGGGCAAAGAACACATACAAGTGCAACACACCCCTCAACGCAATGCATTTGAGTTGGATAAATGCAAAGTGTATCTTGTTGTACAAGATGCACCCATTAACGCAATGCATACCGGATGTTGATTGTTTTATTATTAAAATTTTTGTTTTTATTTTTATTACATATATATATATATTTCATCAACGCAAGTCATACGAACATTGCGGTAATAATTTCTTCTTATTGATCAATCATTCACCACGTTTAAGAATGATGCATTTATGACAGAAAAGATAAAGGAATTAAGAGAGTTACAGAAATAAATGCACAGGAATTAAATGAATCATAAATTCATAAAGCAATGAAAGAAAAATTGAATAAAGCAGTAAATGACAAAGTTCACAAATCATTAAAGACAAGAATTTATGAAAGCAACTAAACATAGAATTGAGATATGAACCGGAAGATAGTTTCTTTTGATGGACGCAATCCACACCTCTGCAGCCGGTTCAGCTTGCCTGCCCAATGTCTTCACTGATATTGCTTCTTTCCATGAGATCCAGGGGCTTCAGAGTTGCTGGGCAACATTCCAAGTGCTCTATTTCTAAGTTCAGAAGCCAGCTGCGCCACTTGAATCTCCAAATTTCTAATTGAAGACGCCTGCGCCTGCATCACTGCATCATTTTATCCATGTACTGCTTGAGCATGGCCTCCAATGAGCTTCCAGAGGTGTTTGAAGATGAGGGTTGTTGGTTGTGCGATTGCCTTCGTTGACCGTGATTAGAATTATGGTGAAAAGGAGAAGGGTTTCCACGATTCCCTGAACTACCACCCTGATGGTTGCTTGGCCCTCCTTGGTTAGGATTCCCTCCCCAATCGAAGTTAGGATGGTTCCTCCAACCAGGATTATATGTGTTGCTGAAGGGGTTATTCTGGATGGCGCATACTTGCTGGACGTTCGATGGGCACATGTCTGCCACATGGACCCCTCCACAATTAAGGCAACTGATTGCGGCCACTTAAGCCGAAGCAGTAGGTTACGCTGTTTGTTGGGAGATGGCTCCTTGATTGATTGCCATTGATTAGAGGATTGAGGTTACTGCGGCCATCTGAGCGGCCAGTGTGGTCATTGTCTCTGTAGAGACAATGGTAGTTTCATTTCTTCTTCCTGCAGAGCCTCTTCCTTCGTATTCATCATCGACCCAGTCATCCATGTTCCGCGAGATGCGGTCAAGGATGACCTTGGCCTCAGTATTCGTCTTATCCATAAAACCTCCTATTGCGGAGGCGTCAGCAACAGCCTGCGTTGATCTGTTCAGGTTGGCATACGACAAGGTCTACCATACAAAGCTTTGTACGGAGCCATTCCGATACTGGAATGATAACTGTTGTTATATTCAAACTCTATTAATGATAGGTGTATATCCCAACTTCCTTTAAACTGCAGTACACATGCTCTCAGCATGTCCTCCAACGTCTGAATTGTCACTGACCATTGGTCTGTGGATGGAAAGTCGTACTAAAATGTAACTTAGTATCCATGGCTTTCTGTAAACTAGGCTATAACTTCAAAGTGAATCTCAGATCTTGATCAGATACTATCGATATTGGAGCTCCATACTGACTTACTATTCTTTCAATATACAACTTAGCCAACCTGTCTAGGGTAAAAGTGATATTCACTGGTAAGAACTTAGCTTTCTTTGTCACTCTATCAATAATTACCCAAATTCCATCATAATCTGAAGGCGTTCTAGGCAAGCCAAATAAGAAATTCATCGTAATATGCTCCCATTTCCACTCTGGCACTGCCAATGGATTGAGTAATCCTACTGGTCTCTGCCGCTAAGGCTTTACCTGCTCACAAATCAAACACTTATCAACAAACTCGGCTATCTCTCTTTTCATCCTAGGCCACCAATAAGACTTCTTCAACATTCTATAGATCTTTGTACTGCATGGGTGCATAGCATAAGTTGAACTGTGAGCCTCTTCCAAAATGGCATGTTTCAAATCTAGGGCATTGGGTACACATACCCTACCTCTCTTGAGTAAAACTCCTTCTGATTTTAGCTCGTAGTTTGTCCTCTGATTCTTGCATACATATTTAGCTATCTTTTGGAGATCAAAATCTTCTAACTGTTCATGAAGAATATCATCAACTAAGCTAGGTCGTACCTGAAACAAAGCTATCAAACTCTCTGTATGGCTCTGTTAAAACAACATTAGCACTCTTCAATTCCTGTAGCAATAAACCTCGTATGGAACAGAGAGTAGCTTTTACTGTTCCTGACTTTCTGCTTAGGGCATCAGCTATCACATTCGCTTTACCTGGATGGTACTCAATAATACAATCATAATCCTTGATCAGCTTCATCCATCTTCTTTGTCTCAAGTTCAGCTCTTTCTGATTAAAAATATACTTTAAGCTCTTATGATCAGTGAATATGTGGCAACGCTCACCAAACAAATAATGTCTCCACAGCTTCAGAGCTAATACTAGAACTACTAGCTCTAGATCATGTGTAGGGTAATTACATTCATGTTTCTTTAACTGTCGAGAAGCATAAACTACCACTTTACCCTCTTGCATCAAAATACATTCTAACCCTTGCCTGGACGTAGCACAACAAATCTCAAATTCCTTGCATGGGGAAGGAAGAGTAAATATTGGTGTAGACACTAGTCTTTGCTTCAACTTCTGAAACTACGTTCACATTTATGCGGCCATTCAAACTTCACCTCCTTTGTTGTTAGGTTAGTCAATGGAAGAGCTATCCTGAAAAAACCATCCATAAACCTCTTGTAATAACTGCTAATCCAAGGAAACTACGTACCTCAGATATCGTAGTAGGTCGCTCTCGGTTTACTATGGCTTCTGTCTTCTGGGGATCTACACTAACTCATGCTGCTGATACCACATGCCCTAAAAATACAACCTGATCTAGCCAGAAATCACACTTACTGAACTTAGCATATAACTTCTTTTTTTGTAACGTCTGAAGCATGGTCCTCAGATGTTCCTTATGCTTTTCCCTGCTACCTAAATATACTAAGATGTCATCAATAAAAATAATTACAAAATGATCTAGATAGGGATGAAAGATCCTATTCATTAGGTCCATGAATAACACAGGGGCACTCGTCAGACAAAACAGCATTACTAAGAACTCATAGTGCCCGTATTTGGTTCTAAAAGCAGTCTTAGGAACATCCGCCTCTTTTATATTTGACTGATGGTATCTCGATCTCATATCTATCTTAGAGAACACTATGGCTCCCTTTAACTAATCGAAGAGATCATCATTGCGGGGTAATGGATATTTATTCCTGATTGTCACCTTATTGAACTGCCTGTGATCTATACATAACTTAAGAGTGCCATTCTTCTTCTTCATAAACAGAACTGGCGCTCCTTAGGGTGATACTCTAGGTCTGATGTAGGGGTGGCCATTCAAATCGTAAAAATCGAACCATTTCTAAAAATCAAATCGAACCAAACCAAAAACTCAATGAAACATAAAAATGCGATTCGGACCTGTTTTGAAGAAATTTTGAAACCGAATTAATTCGGTTTAGTTCAATTTCAATTTTGAAAATCGAATCTGAAATCGAACTAAACCATTTTTAACTAATATATATATATATATACATAAATATTTATACATATAAAAAATGGTAAAACCGAATTTAGAACCAAACTGTTTTTAGTTTAAAGAACAAAACCGAGTTGTAAATTAAACCCTTTTTTAATTTAAAAAAAATTAACATAGATTTTTCAAAAATACCAAAATCGAATTTGAAACCAAACTGAACCGCATATATGTATACGGTTCGGTTCGGTTTAGTTTGAACCAATAAATTGGTTCGTTTGATTTCACATATTAGAAAATTCGATTCGATTCGGTTTGACCACCAAACCGAATCAAACCGAACTGTTTCCATCCCTAGTCTCATGTACCCCTTGTCCATTGACTCCTGTGACTGCACCTTTAGCTCTTTCAGCTCTGCTGGTGCCATTCTATACAGGGCTTGCTAAATAGGGGTTGTACCTAGAATTAAATGAATCAATAGTAAACTCAACTTCCCTGTCGGGAGGCAATCTTGACAACTCCTCAAGGAATACATCTAAAAACTCCTACACAACTGGCACATCTTCTGGCTTCAAATTTTTATCTTGTGAAACTATTACATGTGCCAGGTAGGCAACACATCCTTTGCTCAATAACTACCTGCTTTAAATGCTGATATCAAACTATTAGGGAGAAGTCTTTTGACCTCAATAAACAATATCTCCTTCTCTCCTAGCCTTCTAAACACTACCTTCTTCTTGAAACAATCAACAGAGGCATAATATTTATTCAAAAAATCCATGCATAGAATAGTATCAAACTCAAGCAACTCTAGAGAAATCAAATCGAGCCAAAAACTCTGGTTTTCAATCACTACCTCACAATTCCTGTAATATTCTCGTACTACTAGTACATTTCCAACAGGTGTAGAAATAAACAACTCATTAGGCATTCTCTCAAGCATCCTATCTATATGCAATGCAAACATGCTAGACATGAATGAATGTGTAACACCAAGATTTAATAATACATAAGTAAACTGGTTACATAAAGTTACCTTACCAGTTACAACATCTAGTGACTCCTTCGCCTCCTGGTGGGTTACTGCATATACTCTACCCTGTTGTTGAGGTCGTTCTACTATCCCTTTCTGTTTGGCACCCCTGGGACATTTACCTTTAGCTTTAATTGCTTTTGATTGATCTACTGTCTGAAAAATCATCTTTTGTTCTACCCGAGCCTCTCGAACTAACTGAGGACAATCCTTCTTGAAATGGTCTGTCTATCCACATTGGAAACAAACGTTCCTTCCACTATAACATGTCCCTGAATGATGCTTGACACAGTTCGCACATGGGGGTTTCCTAGTTGTACTAGCTACTAACTCGCCAGTTCATCCTATCCCTAATGCCATAATTAGCCAATTAACCTACATAAATCAATTATTTTTTAATGAAATATGAAATAATTGAGTTACATGAAATCAATTAAGTCTATGATAGAATTAGGTTAATCTACATAAATCCCTAAGATCCTTTTTTCATTTAATTTCTGACATTTTTTTTTTTTTTACTCTCTCATTAATCTCATTACCAAAAATTGATTTCAATTCTTGTTTTTCTTTTACTTAATTTCTTAAAAATCAACAAAACCACCCCCACAATTTGGATGTCAAAAGTCAATTTTGTCAATTAATAGAGGTTCCCTGAGGATCGATCTCGTGCTCCCACTGTTACTACGTGTTAGTGTTAGTAGTTGTGTGTGTTGTACAAATTTTATTTGTTTTGGGTTAAGTTGAACTAACGACATCATTTTTTCGAACATTCGCTCCTCAACAGTTTTCATTAAGAGATTTATCTTCCTCTCATCATGGCCATGGTTGCCTCGGTTATTACATACGCCATCATGACTGATACTACATCAAGATGTGATTCTCTCTGATCGTTCAGAAGCAGAAGCAGAGTTTTTGAACAAGGGATTTTCTCTGATGATGATCCCTCTTTAGAAGATTCCATCAGCTATTTCTAGATTTTCTCCGCGATCACCCAGAGCCTTGTTCTTGTTCATGCAGGATCCCCTTAGAGTGATTTTGGATTATAGGTACTGTGTTAGTGTCGCTTGCAATGGTAGCTTTAGATACGAATTTTTTTGATGTCATTTGTTGTTTTATTGATTTGAATAACAAGAGAGAGATGAGAGGTAGAGAAGTCTCACTGGACGTACCAATTTGTTCACATGAGATTTCCATAGAAACGGGTTTCGTAGAGTTGAACTTGTGTTAATGTAGATTTGATGTGAATGTGGTTCAATCTCTAGTACTTGATCCACTGATTCTCTCTCAATTAAATGTGTATACTCGATGTATGGAAGCGAAGAACGTGGATATTTTTTAAGTTGGAGTTTTAAAGGAATATTTCTATCTCTAAAGGATTTCAGTCTTTAAGTATGGTGAGTTCAGAAGTTGTAGAGTCTTCTGATTGTCGGGAGAATTCTCTCTAGACCATTTGCATAAAATTTCTCACCCTCCACAAATGAAGAGAACTCATCTATTTATAAAGTTCTGGTTTGGTTGATCCATGGACTTGGCCTCTAGGCCCAACTAATTGGACTTAGATCTTATTTAACTTTTGGATCAAATTAAACATATTCTTGTATCCAGTTTGACTTTAGCTCAAATAATAATATCAAATTGAACCAAATTAATTTATGTTTTCAATTTCGGACACATCACTTTTAATTCATCCCAAATCCAATTATTTGTAATTCATTAATTTGGCAAATGACATTGCAATTTGTGATTGATTCAAAATTTCTCTTTCAACAAGGGAGAAAAGAAAACCCACAATTTTGGAAGGAATAAAAAACCCTTATGTGTAGGAAATGAGAATGTTTAGAAATAACTTATTCCCAAACAAAACTCCACATAATAATTAGTCGTTTTCCTAAACAAATGTACATGCACCATAATAATCAAAATACTAAAAGATACCTAATGACTCTTAAGTGTCTAATTGATTTCAAACATAATGTCATTTAACTATTGTTTCTTTTTGTCCATTAGATTTTTTTATACAAGAATGGTGAAGATGGAAGATCAAACCTCCCACCTCAAGGATGAAAAGTCATTTCAATTACCTCTGAACTAAACCCTCTTTTCCTTGTTCATTAGATTTTTTATCTACTCAACATCTTAAATTACAGTATCACAAATTAAATTGAAAAACTAAATTGGTACAAACATAATAGCTCATAGACATTAAAGTTTATGAAATACATCTATATTAATACAAATTAGAATCCAAATCACTACTCAAGTGTTTTTAACCAATTAATTATGATTAGCATGAATTCAGCTGTGGATCCTCCATACTTTTTTGCCATCTGCTTAATGAGTTCAGCCTCTTACCTTAACTACCGTAACTTACATCACATGAAACAAAAAGGGATACAAATAAACCCTTCCATTTTTAGCCAAAACGGCAGCCAATATGCTTATGCACAACAGCAGTACGAACCACTGGCGTGTATGAAAGTTACATTACAGTGGGTTAATGATGCTAATGGAAGCCTGCGTTAGTTGATGGTTCGAGTTTTCCTAAACAAAAATGCCTCACTAATTTAATTGGCTGCTCATATTTTTATGTCAATCAATTACCAGAATTTAAAATCCACCTTCGATAATGAGCTCAGCTGCTGCACCCATTGCAGTTACCCCACCACTTCCCAGTAATGCAAGAGCCAATTGTTCCTCATTCAACTGCCTTAATCCATTGCTCAACCTCTTCAAGAGGTTCAAATCCACCTCAAGCAACCACCTCGGTGCACAACGCACCATCAAACTCACAAACCCAGAAACATAAGCTCGCCAAGTAGCCCAATCACACCCAATTGAAAATTTTCCGTCCAGTGCGCTTGCTAGAAATTCAAGGAAGGAGTCGAGAATCTTTGCCCGCCTCTTCGATGCTGACGATGATGAGTCTATGCCCCATGAAAACGTTCCACATAGTACTGAAAAGAATGCAAGTGCATAGCCCCTAAGCACAGCAACCATACCTCCATATTCTACACCTTCACGTTCTACTGACTGGACTGATAAAAACCAAGACGGCAAGGTTTCTTTAAACAAAGATTGGACCAAACCCGATCCACCCGAAATCCAAACTAACGAAGCTCCTAGGGAAGCTGCAAGTTTAACACGTGCCATTGCGGAAGCGAAGGAAACCTGTTCATATCTCATTCCATACTTGGTCTTTTTTAGTTTTTCAGCCTTCTCCTTTGGTAGCCCACTAACTGCAATATCTCTGACAGAGAGCATTAAGAGAGAGACAATCTCCTCCACCAAGAACAAAACATCTCTCACAGATCGATGGACTCGCAGATAGAGAATCCCAGGAGCCACTGGGGACATCCCTCCTAAAACGTGAGAGCCAAAACCATGACCGAGGAGTGTGCCTACACCTCCACTGCTGTTTACATTGGAGTTGCCTAAACCGAGAGTTGAAGTGAAACAACTCTTAAGCAGCTGGACAACAGCATCACTGGTATGGTGAAAAACAGTGCGAGAAGCAGAGAACACAAGGAAATCATTCCATCGCTTCACCTTTTGAGCCCATAATGAAGCTATAATAGGAGTGCAAGGCCACGAACAACTAGCAGCTAGTGAATTTAATGCTGGGCCAACGAGGGCAAGAAGGCGTTCGGAGGCTTTATCTAGTTTGTAAGTTATTGTGAGGCTTATTAGGGCAGCCAAGGGTAAAGGAAGCATAGCAGGAGAACTTCCACCTGCAAATAGACAACTCAAGCTCAATTTCCGATTGAAAAGAAAATCCATGAAATGCAATACTAATTCAATTTGTACAAAAAAGTGTTTACTTAGTAGAGGACTTATCTTGAAAAATCTTTTTGATATAAAGTCACCATCATTCTTACCATTACCATCATCTTTCATGAAAGGTATTTAGATTAATATATTTAAATGAACATTATCTTCCACACTTTGGAAATTGCTGTTGCTATGCTTCATCAACAGTCTCTTGACATGATTGTATAAGATCCTTGCAGCAGACAAAGTTCAGTTTTTATCTGGTTCTTGGCCGGGGTAGATTAAGAACCATGATAAATTTGAAAGAAAGCATCCCAATTTAGCTCTCTCACAGGTCGTCATATCAAGAAATCAAAAACACTTCGTCTTAGACTTGGAGTTTTCTAGAGTGTTGATGGAGGTATCACGATAGAGATGGCCATCGCGTTAGGGCTACAACAGATATGACCATCCCTAACGCGATACGTTATAAAATGCAGTAGTGCACTCTAACGTAAGTAGAATGATAGATTTTATACATTTGTGAGGACAGGTAATGAATCATAAATATGCTTGGGAATGGGTCATCCATACAAAAAAACTCGAAAGCAATTGCCAGACGTGATAACGAAAAGAAAAATACAAAACATCATTAATGCACATCAGAATTTACCTACAGCAAGACTAGGGACATCAACACCAGTTGCAGCAAGAATCTTTTTTATCTGTTGCTCAACAATGGACAAAGTTGCAGCAGGACTAGGCCAGTCAGTTCCGTTCATAAATGCTGGCTTCCATATACCCCGTGTAACTTCAGCTGAAAAGTAGCTCACAATAGTTGCGAAGGATGCAGGTAAAAAATCAGCAAGGTCTTTGAGTCCTGAAACATAGAGGTAAAGAACTTACCAAGTAAACCAATAAAAGACCGTTAATTCACAATCTACAAAGATCAGCCAATCCCAATGGAAACAAAAGCAAAAGTATGCATTGTGAGCAAATCAGACTGGAAAACCGAGCCGACCGACAAAAACCGACCAAACCAACTCCGTTCGTTCAGTTTTTGACTTTAACATTGGTCGTCGGTTTTCTATATTGGAAAAAACAATTCTGACAGCCAAAACCACACGCCAGTTGAAAAACCATTTACTGGCTTTTTGAAAACCAATCATTGTTTCTATAGGTAATCATTACCTATTATAATATTATTATTTTTAAATTTTTCATTTTCTATTCTTCTCTCCTCCATCTTGTCCTCTCTCCCTCACTTCCGTCTTCATTTTCTTTTCTTTCTTCATTTTTTTTTTCCTATCTTCTTTCTGATTTTCTTTTCTTCGAGTACCATCAACAACATTCCTAATTTTTTTCTTGCCGTTGAGAGGGAGAATGGGGCTGATGGGACCAGTTGGACTCCTGTCAAAGATGGAGAATGATGTGATGAGGCAACTGTTGTGAGAGGAATAATGGGCGGGAAAATTGGATTGCTTGGAGACTGCAATAGCTTTTTGAGGAGAAACGACTATGCACAGCAACAAAGTTGGGCCGAGAATCCATAATTTTTCTTTTTATTTTTTGGATAGGATAGTATTAATGATCTACTTTATTATTAATGAAATAGCAACCAATTTAATTACAAATCACAATAAATGAACGTCACTTTCTTTCATATTTAAAATCAAGAATGGTATAGTTGAAAAAGATTCACAAGTTCAAAAGAAAAGAAAAACAAACAAACAAAACAAAACAAATTTCATATGTAGAATACGCTGAGTAGTAGATGGTCTCTCTAGTTACTATTAAAAAATGTTTTGGACTTGCCTGTAGCCAAATCACGGGGGGACAATCGTCCATGAGCACAGGCGGTAAGAGCAGCATCAAGAACGAAGGGAGTTGCTTCAAGGATGTCCCATGCAGGCACTTTAAGCTTAATGGAGGCCTCTTCATTTGCAGATCCAGACGAGTTGCTGCTTCCTGAAGTTGTTGAAGTCAAAGACTGACCAGCACGATTTATCTTCCTGAACATCATAGTCAAGAGAGCATCAACAATTTGATGAACTGGGGCCCCAGGTATAAGACCAGAGAGAATGGAAGCAATGCATTCTTGATGTTGCCGGTACCAGCCTTTCAATTTTGGAAAGGAATCCATGAATATAGGTTCTAAAGAAAATTTCAATAATTTTGACAATCGTCTCGCTTTAAGTCGATCCTTGGGTGACTTCCCAAAAGATGCTAACTGAGAATTTCGAACCAATAACAGATATTCGGGAGTTAGTTGAGATCCCACTGGTCGTGCATCACCCTTCACATTTTCAACAGGTGGGTGATGAAACCGCCACAACCTCAATAGAAGTGTAAATGCCAAGGAAAATACTGCATGACAAGTAAGCTCTTCCCCAGACGTAAGGATCCATGACTTGGGAGAACACGATCCAAAAGCTTCGCAGATTGGCATTAATTGACCTGCAAGTAGAGGAACCTGGCATCAAACAGCAAAAAGAAAAGAAAAGAAAAATAGGAATAAGCTCACAACACAACGAAAACCAGAGTTTCTCAATTAGTTTGTTAAATCATCTATATCAGTCCTCCGTATCAAAAATCAAATATTTTCAGAATCATTGAAGAAGGATATACATTATTAAACAAAAACTCAATCAAATGATTGTTTGAATGCTCATATGAGGTTTTTTTTTTTTCCCCTCAGTCAATGGGCCTCAAAATCCCACCAAAACTTCTCTGAAATAATTAGGCTCTCATGCTTGACTTATAATGCCAATTAATGGGGCATAAATTCACATATAAAACCTCTCCCAAGCTTGCATGCAATCTTATATAAAAACATAACTTCAAATTCAGGAGCTTATCAGTAGGGTCACATAGGCAGACAAGTTAACATTCTTACCATGCCATGCAAGGAAAAAATCTGCACGCAATCAACTGATGATATTCCAACCAGTAGAACATTCAGAAATGGGGCATAATCGATCAAATAGCTCTCACTCCCAGAGTAATCTGTAGGAATTGGTGGTGACAATAATCTGGATATAAATAGAGCAGTGTGTTCCTAGAAGAAAATGGGTAAAGATAATCCCAGATGAGAGGGGATGCAAAATTAAATTTTGAAACAGGAGGGGGGGTGCCACCATCACTCACTTGTAGATTCCAGCCTCGAACAAGCGAAGCCCCACACAAAATGGAAGCCGCAGATATCTTCTCGTCGCCTGAACCATTTATTGCAATCTCATAGATCTTCTCAATCTCTGCTAAGCTTCCATCAAATCCATGAGCTAAAGTTAAATTTAATTGTCATACTGATACATATGGGTAAAACTACAAGGCATAAATATCATAAATGAATTAAGATGATAATAATATGTACATTTCCCAAAGAGTTGTTCATCAAATATTCTTGTTGATCAGCGACCCTCATGAAAACATTCTAGAATTATTCTCCCTTCTATTCTGTTCACTTAACTATTCTGCCTTCCTAACAACAAACCAAGTTTTCATTGAAGAGATGAGAAGAGACCAATGCTTAAAGATACAAGCTCTACGGGAAAGACAGAAATGAAAAGAAACTGAGTTTTCATTGATCTCCCTCCTTTAACATATTATTCCTATTTTCAATGTCTTGAATCTTTCTCTTTACCATGCTCCGAATGAGTTCTCCTTAGAAGTTTAAACTTGTGAATGATGTAGGAACATGCTTTGCTCTTGGCCATTTGTATCGTTATTGGCCTTTTCTTGGCATTTGTATTGTTCTTGGGCTTTTCTTGCTTTTGTAGGCCAATCTTGTTCTTTCTTGCACATTCTTGCATTTTCTCTGGTTTTGGCTGACTTGTTTCATTTGCTTAGTTAGTGGTGTTGCTATTTCCCAACCATTTACCTTTCCTTCTTTGTTTTGTTTTGTTAATAAAATATTCAAAAGAAGACATAGAACAACAAAAGTACAAGAACATCATCCTAAAACATAGATTAAGCTGAAAAGACAAACGCCCTTTCTTTGTTTTAGTTTCTGTTTTAAGACAGCTTTAGTTTTTACAGCCAAGTTAACTGTTTGTAAGTTAGTTCACTGCCTTCATTACTATAAATATGAAGGCAGCAAAGCATTTTGAGGCTAACTAACTTCTAAGGAATTTTTAGACTCTGTGCGCATCACCTTCCCAATTTTCATAACTTCAAGAACCTCCCCAAATCTATTTGTCAGATTCTTTATCTGCACCACATAGTTGCGGAACCTGTACTCACATTTTTGGGAAACAAAATGAAAATACAGAACCTAGGACCTGAACTTGGTCCTTTAACCAATCATCTTCCCTCAATATGACCTCACATGATACAAACAGATACTACAAGAGCATACCTAGAAGCTGGGGTTGCCACTAAAGCATTCACCATCGACGGAGTTAGGGATGACCCTTTCATGAATGATGACCAACCGACCACCTGACTAGATGCACTACGAGGCACTTGACTACTGCGTGCATTTGCATAACCTGGCCAAAAATATGCCGATGTGTCTAGAAGGTTCCTAGAAATACAAGCCTCAACAATCAGATGCCGCATATTTCCAGCTGCAGCAAGAAAAAAGCAACAAATTAGCCCCACAGAGAACACATTTCGAATGCATACACACGCAACAATGTGAGAGAGAGGGGGATCCTTCTAGGATCAAAAGGAGTGAAAACTAAAATTTAAGATGCATGTAAAGGATGACAAAAACCACTATAACATGAAGATTCGCACGCCAAAATCCTATGACATATCAAGAATTAAAATGTCCTTTATGAAAGATAAATTGTTTATAGAAAACCAGAAGTTCAAATGACAGATTAGAACAGTTTCGAACATATATTTAATAATGTTCTTCTCATTGAAGATGAAGTGTTCAAGCACAATGCCATTAATAAGAGTTTTAAATTCTTAACACATTGAACGTCAATTTTCTTTTTTTAAAGAAATTAAATTTTCATTGAGAAAGATAAAAGGATATACAAGGGCAATATAAAAAACAAGCCCCAAAAACAATATCCCCCTGACGCTCAAATTCAGAAAGGGGCTCCAATTCAAAAGAATTAAACGAAGCTGATAATTAAGAAAACGCCTATTAACAGACACCTACAAGGATGTGTTAAACCTAATCACATCCCAAAATTCCTCCCTAGACTGCTTGAGCCACAAAAAATTCTACTATTCCTCTCAAGCCAAATGCCTATAACAAAGCAAAAAACTAAGACTGCCAAAGAACCTTTCCTTTGTTGCAAAAAGGAGGATTCAAGAGCACCTCCTCAAACATCACAACCGCTATTTCGATCAAGCACAGTCTCAAAGATCCTAAAGAGCTTGTTTCCATAGGAGGTAATAAACACATAGTTCCAAAGTAAATGGTTAAGATCCTCTTCCTCTCTCCTCCAAAGGCCGCACTATTGTGTATGCAACACCATTAAAGAAAGCTCCAGGATACAATCTTGAGTATTCACTCTCCAATGAAACTGGCCAAGCAAAAAGTTTCACTTTCTTAGGAATTATAACTTACCAAAGAGAGGAAGACGAAGGGGCCATGAGAGGGAGAAGGGGCACAAAAAATCCAGGAAAGAAAAAAAAACACTACTGGAGGATCCCTCAAAGAGCTCTGGATGGAAGCCAACACCTAGAATACTTTCTCCCTAAATGCATAACTCGGTTTAAAATTATAGAGAGGAGACTAACAACCTCACAAGCCTCATGATCAGAAAGCACACGACAAGAATACAGAGATAGGGAAGAAAACTTTCAAAGGCAAGACCGAGGCCATTGAGTGTAACCTCTTCTCCTACAGGTGGTAAAGATGAGGGAACAAGGAACACAAAGGTTTCATTCCCAACGGACAATCCTCCCAGAAATAGGAATGCAAATGTTACGTGCCCACCCCCAATAGAACATATAACGAACTGAGAGAATAAAGGATATCCCAAAACAAAGCAATAGTAGACCAAGGGCTCTTGTAAGAAACGCCCTTAAACCTACCACTTGAGGTCCATAAATACAATAATCCTCCATCCCATTTTTTTCTGCAGAGGAGATAGAACTTTTCTTCAATATAAAATAGCTCATTTGACTATGTTTATCAGTTTGAAAAGAATCCAAATATTTTATCAATTTAAATCTTTCAGAGACTACTGTTTTAATAGGATCAACCAATGTTAAATTATTAAATAAGAATAAGTACTTACAACAATTAATAGGTGTATCGCTCATACTAACACAGTCATGGTACTCATTACCAACTGCAACCCCTGATATGAACATTACAGCTTTTGCAGCAGCCTGATTGGCTACTGCAATAACGGATTGAGGAGGAATCAGCAAGCTCTCATATTCACCCAACATCTGCAAGCTCGTAATCAAACCTTTGCGGCACATTCCTGAAGACTGCTTTTCATCTCTGCTTTTACTTGCGCTGCATTCATCCTCCTTTACTTCACCTTCCTCTTCTTCAATAATAATGGTGACTGCAAGGGTTGAAATAGACAACAACATGCACAAGCATGTATCCAAACGAGGTACAGGACCCTCACTCGGATCCCTTTCCTGAAATGGAAAATTTGAATTAGCAAATATATCCAGGTGGGAATGCGTTAAATACCTCCTGGATGGTGGCAGATTAAATATGGGTTTTTTGTTACCTAAAGATAAATATACACTCAAATAAGTAAAGTAGAGCATAAGAGGGAATAACGTTCAATATTCTTGCAAGATATGTTTCTCCAAAATCAACAAAAGGAGACCGTATTTTAAGTTGGTTATCACAAATGGAGTAAAACTGCCACATGCATCAAACTTCTTAAAAGATTGATTTTCAATGGTTATTTTTTATCCATCTCCCTTAGTCTTTGAATTTATTTGCCAAAAAAAAAAGGAAAAGGTGAAAAATAGAAAAACCTTTCCAAGCCAACACAAAGTTACTATACAATTATCATAGAACAGAAATCATTTAAGTTCTCTCAATTCAAGACAGTGGATCTGCTAATTAAGTAAATTGAAAGCGTGAAATCATTTCAGACAAATTAATATCTGAACATAAAGAGGATATGAACGGCAAAACATTCATTTATCAAGGTGCTATATGATCCTACCCTTTGGATAAGTCGCAATGCTGCAATCCACAAACCTAAAAATGTATTGTGCCAGGAGGAATCATTAACTGCCCGCAAAGATTTTATCAAACCTGCGGATGACTCTGGATCAATAGAACTCTTGGGGAAACTTAGAATTTCAATTTAATTCAAGAAACACTGAGCACTGTAAAAATTGTTAAAGAATCACTCGAGCAATATAAAATTTGTTAGCTCATACATATCAGACGTTCAACAGCACTAGTTGCCAGAACTTGCGATCCATCCATGGCATCCTCCAGGAACAAATCGATGGGAAGCCACAATGCAGACCAATTAACGCCATGAGATTGACCAGCAGAAGAAAATAGTGATCCAGAAGCCATTACATCACGAAACTCTAGCTGACATGTTTTTCCTTCTTGTGATAAAAGCTTACTTTTATCAGATGTCCAGTGCAGAAGGACCTCTGGAGTTATTAGCTTTGTGTTCCTCAAAACTACAGAGTTTGCTGCAAGTAGTTTTAACCGCTGGGCAAAACCTGCCCAGTGCAATGGCCTAAAAACCAAAAACATTATTATGTTACATCTTTATCATTGAGGCGTCAAAATTTTGCATTCATTTAATGTTATTTTTGGAGAAATAATATTTTTTTCATATTTTTTATAAAAGACCCAATAATGGGTAAATATAATACAAGAGAGATTCTAATTAAAGGAACTAATTATAAAAAGAAAGGACATCTAAAAAAATAATTAAAAGATAAATGACTAATATTTTCATCCAAATGAAACTATAGTACTATACAATACACAAATATACATTTAACATTAAAGCAGTATAAATTATTTCAACTCCTAGTGGAGTAGTGGTAGACTCAATGAAATATTGCCTTTCTTAAAATCAAAGGAGATAGAGAAAGTAAACAAAGTTAGAAAGAACTACACTTCTTACATATTTCGAAGGGCCAAGCACAAAATCCTTGCAGTTTTCTTATTTTGCAGGAACTGCCCAATTATCTCAATAGCTTTTGCAGTGTTTACTTTAAGCAGACTTTCACTGTTCTCAGTTCTCTTCTCACCAAAAGAATCATGAACATCTAGTTCCATATCATGCAGTTGTGGCCTGATCAGCCACACTGATTTTTCTTCTCCAGGAAGTGCCAGCAATCCTTCATCATCCAATGATGCATCAAGCAGCTGCCATACAATGGAAAAGAATAATTCAACCATAAGTACCCCAGGTTCACACGTTTGGACACCAAATATCTGGGTCAGATGAAGGACATCATCGATGGTTTGCATGATCCTGAAATGGCAGAACATCATTCATGAATCGTTGCCCTCCAGTTGCATAAATAAACATCTGGCGGGTAGGTGATGAAACAAATCATGGTGCAAAGGTTGAGCCATTCCTCCCATGATATTTTAGTGCATAATTAATAAAAAATTAAAAAAAAATAATTGATAATGCAAAACTTCCATAAAGGAAGATAAATCAAAAGATTGCATAGATGAGCTTCTTTCATTTTTTTTCTCAATAAAATTTGTTGATTCTATATTTAAAAAAAAAAAAAAAAAAAAAAAAAGTAGAAGAAGAAGATTGCAGAGATGGGCTTGATGTTACAGGAATTCTATCTAGCAATTCTTTCCTTGTTTAAGGATATTTCCATCAAAGGAAACTTGTTGAACCCTACCCCTAGCCTTTATAAGGTAATCCAGAACTCTAAAAATCTCAACAAAGTGAAGTTCTCTTTCTTTTATTGGAAGCTTGCCCCTATGAGGGTATCAATACTCATGATAACTCTCTCTCCAGAACGGTGCATTATGTGGAAGTGGTCAAAAACTTCTTGGCTTTGCTCAGAGTTATACAGCCGAATACCTTTCAAGGTAAAATTTTACCACTAGGTGTACCACTAAGAAGAATGATTAAAAAGTATGAAAGGGAGAGTGAGGCTAACCACTACACTGCACACGAGTGAAATGCAATCAAATCTACCTTTGGTAATTGGGTCCATTGATTTGGGATGTTAATGAAAAGATATGTCTGCTTAGAACTTCCAGGTAAAGCCTGTACGCTGCAGGTCGAAGCTTTCTATATGGAATTGCCCTGAAGTAAATCAGAGAAAAAATGCCATAAATGTCAACTTTGGACAGTAAATAGATGACAAAAACAAAACAAAACAAAAAGAATAAACAAATAGGAAGAAAAACAAAACGCCAATAAGTTCTAGGCATCTTCCCAACTCACTTCAGTGTCTGACGCAAATTAAATTCTATAAGGGGAATCAGATACAGACTTGAACTTACTATCAACAGTAGACAACTACAGCACGACAAAATTATGGATGATATACAAGCAGAAAGACAATTACGCAACAACGCACGAAATCTATGCATGAATAAAGACGTATGAATGTCGCAATCCATCCGTATATCTTCAGTTTCATTTTCTTTTTATTCTCCGTAACTTAGTTTCAGAATGGTCCACGCGGGTACATAAACAACCATTACCAAATTCAAAGTATTACTTTGAACGATACCGGCAAAAAAACGTAATGAAGCACTCAATACAGTACCTTCTGCATTAAAAATGCACCCTGAACACGATTCAAATAAAAACTCGAGGAAGCGAGAGAGTAATCAAGACCTGGTAGAAAGAAGAGCAATAACCAGCAGAGGAGGAACGATTCTCGCGGTCATTGCTTTCTCAAGAAATTTCCACATGATCGGAACATGATTATCCCAACAAATATGAGAGACCAAGAGCTGGGCGAGCTCAACCGACGGCAAGGAAACGCCTGCGGAATTGAGGGTGGAGCTCAATTGAACCGCCCAAAGCAGTGGATCACAGTTCTTGTCCTGTGCCGACTTCGTAAGCTCCAACACACTGTCCCATAAACCAGAAATCTCCTGCAGTTGACCAGGCGGTTGAGTGGAAACCGCCATGAGAGATCCAAAGCCACAGAAATTCTTCCCTCAGCGAGAGAAACAGAATGCTGAATCGCAAGAAGATTATCAAAAGAAGAGTTAGAGGATTGAAATTTGGGGTTTTGCGAAGTGCGTTTTGAAGGTCACTCCCAATTCTTGAGTCGCTCACAAAGTTTTAAGCTGATGGAATTGTTCTTCGGCGCGTGAAACAATCAAAGAAGAAAACCCTGGTTCAAGCAATTGAAATCGATTAAATTAGATTTTAACCCTCGAACAAGTAATTGAATCTGTGAAACTAAAATTAGACTAATGACTCTCCCCTCTCTAGCAATTTTATTTATGTATTTATTTATTTAGATAAACAAATGTCAAATATTTAATTAAAAGGGGAGTAACAAGATATCCAAAAACGAGGAAAATAAAGAATACATTATTAATGATTTCGCTTCATGTAACAGTAAGATTATTTTTTAATCTTTTTAAATTTAAGGGTATATTTTAATTTTTTTAAAAAATTAAGGATATTTTTTATACAAAACATTAACACTTTCCATCCAAAACTAACAATAACAGTTTTGAACTCATTTGGAAATTTAAAGGTATTTTAAGATATGCGGCATATTGTAACGACCCAAAATTTCCTATTCAACTCCTAAAACGTTACTTTGTGCAGGCATAGGCTTGACAACAAACTTCTAAAGGAAAATTTTAAATAAGAGAATTGAAAACTTTAGTTCATTTCAATAAGGCTCGATAACAAAATCCTGAAAACACCGTACTAGGTACCCCTGACCCAAATCTGAAATAAATAATAATTAAACGAATTAATAAATGAAATAATGAAATATTCATAAATTTAAAATGTCAGATTCCTAAACCGGACCCGATCAAAAGAAACCTAAATGCGGAAATGATAACATGTCCACATGGCCGGGTCACGGATCCCTTTTGTCATTCACCGGTCTACCTTTACTTTACATGAAAACACATGAAAGGAAAATGATGAATATATAAACATACTCAATAAGCAACCCACTACTGGGCCCACTGAGTGAACTATTAGACTTCATGTCGAGGCTAAGTACGCATTACACATCGTAGGCATAGGCATAGGCATAAGCATAAGGGGCGGACCCGAAGGCACGTTTTCGTAAGTAGTGACCTCGGAGGGCACAGTCCTAAGCATAAATGGTGATCCCAAGGGAACATTGTAGCGTAAGCATAAGGCGAACCTGAAGGTTCACGACATACGATGTGGGTAACTCGATAAGAGTGCCAACAGCCACTATCAGTCTCACATAGGCGTAAGCATACAATCGTAGACTAAAATCATGTTGAGATTTTAATACAGTCTCACAATTTGTGCATCAATCAAACACTATAGCTGTTGGGTTTTATATCCTAAAACTCGTGGTTTGTAAACAATAAACTCATTCTGTAAATCAATAAAATTGTTATTGAAGTTTGATTCTGTTATTATTCTATAGTTAGGGTTTTCCATTCTTGTAAATATTTTGTGATATTTTCCTTTTCTATGCTTTGTACACTTGTATATATTCATATCTTTGGTGAATGAAAAGAGAATTCTGATTCTTTCTCAAACCTAAGAGTTTTACATGACATTAGAGCTCTCTAAACAAACTTAGGGTTTTGTGAACCTTAGGGTTTGAGAATTTAGTACCCGTTTGTGATATGTTTAGGGTTTTTTGGAGAGGGGAGTTTATACTTTTGCTCACAGTCGTCATCATTGGTTCGTTTGCCATCGTTAGCCGCCACCGCCAGGGAAAAAAAAGAAAAGAAAAGGCTATTTTTTTGACACCACCTAGTCTGTTGAGGAGCCCAGTCGCCAATCTAAAAAACCCAAAGTCCGGATCCCATCTGACCAGCACGTGAGGCTCACGCACCACTTGTTCCTATTTGCTGTCTGTCCACGCGCCAGCGCGTATAGGCGCGTGCACCATTGATTTTGGTTCGTCTTCTGTGGGTTTCCTCAGTTTTGTTGACTCTTCTTGGTGGTGTGTTTGTTTGGGATATATAGATATATTCATTGCTTGTAAAGACATCTCTTCGGTAAATTAGAGTTTGATTCTCTGTTGTCCGGTGTCTATTTTTTGAGGTAATGGCTGATAAGAAACCAGTAGTCATGTCTGAGATTGTTCCTAGGTGTCAAAAGTAACTGAACACAAGTTGAATGGATCCAACTACTATTCATGGATATCAAATGTTAGCCACTTTATTAAGAGCATGGAGATGGATGATCACATTACAGAAGAGCCATCAATTTATGCTAATAAGAAGATTTGGTGGCGGGACGATTCAAGAATGCTTCTACAAATCAAGAGTTCTATTGACCATGAAATTGTTGAACTAGTAAATCACTGGGAATCAGTCAAGGAACTATTGGAATATTTGGATTTCCTTTATTCAGGGAAAGAGAATATTATTAGAGTGTTTGATGTTTGTAAGACTCTATATCAACCTAATCAAGGAGAAAAATCTCTTACAAACTACTTTATGGAGGTTAAAAATACATGCGCGGAATTCAATACCTTGATGCCAATCAGCACGGATCCAAAAGTTCCAATGGCTCAACGTGAAAAGTTGTTTATCATGAGCTTTTTAGTAGGTTTTGCCCCTAAATATGAGATGACTAAAGATCAAGTGTTGTCAAGCTCAAATATATCATCATTGGAAGAAGCTTACACTCGAATATTTTGTACTGAAAAGACACAAGCAGTTACGTCATCTGATTCTAGTAGTGCTTTGATTAGGCGCACAAATGATTATAGAGGTAATAAGGGGGTTGAATCAAATAGCTCCAAAGGTCATCCCAATAACCAAAGATCAAATCCAGGAGGTGTTTTTTGCTATTATTATCATAAACCTGGCCATACAAAGCGTGAATGCAGAAGATTATTGAATAAGGGTCAGAGGATGCCATCACCCTCTGCACATGTCACCTCTACTCCTGATAATCTTGACAAGTCAATTACGATTTCTGTAGAGGAGTTTGCTAAATTTCAACAGTATCAAGAGTCATTGAGGGCATCATCTTCTACTCCCATTACGACCATCGCAAAGACAGGTAACATTTCTAAATGCCTTTTTTCCTCCACGTCAAAATAGGTCATTGACTCTGGCACTACAAATCATATGACAGGTAATCTCAGTTTATTCTCTAACCTTTGTACATCTACCTCTTCACCTAATGTCACTATAGCTTATGGAACATCCACTCCTGTTTTAGGATCAAGATCTGTCCATCTTACTGAATCAATTTCTTTGTCATCAGTTTTAAATTTACCACATTTCTCGTTTAATTTGATTTCGGTTAGTAAACTCACTCGTAATCTTCATTGTTGTGTCTCCTTTTTTCCTGGTTATTACTTATTTCAGGATCTTACGACGAAACAAACTATTGGTAAAGGACGTGAATTTGGAGGTCTTTTCATCTTTGAACCACAGACATCTATGGCCATCACATGCTCAAGCGTGTCATCTCCCTTTGAAGAGCATTGTCATTTGGGTCATCCGTCTATCTCTATGTTGAAGAGTCTTCATCCCCAACTTCAACAATTATCTTCTTTAGATTGTGATTCATGTCAGTTTACCAAATTTCATCGTTTGATTCTGTATCCTCAAGTCAATAAACGAGCTAGTGCTCCTTTTGAATTAGTCCATTCATATGTTTGGGGTCCATGTCCTGTTGAGTCCAAATGAGGGTTTAGGTATTTTGTTACATCTGTCGATGACTATTCTCGTGTTACGTGGTTATATTTAATGAAAAGTCGTTCTGAGTTACTTTCTCATTTTCGTAACTTCCATGCTGAAATTCAAACTCAGTTTAGTGGTGCTCTTAAAATCCTACAGAATGATAATGCTAAGGAATATTTCTCTCATACACTTAAGTATTATTTAGATGCCCATGGCATTCTTCATCAATCTTCTTGTGTCGATACTCCATCTCAAAATGGGGTTACAGAACGAAAGAATCGCCATCTCCTTGAGACAACCAGAGCTTTGATATTTTAGATGCATGGTCCAAAATCCTTTTGGGATGATGCTGTTTCCACAACTTGTATCTTAATAAATCGCATGCCCTCTTTCATTCTTAAGGGTGAGATACCTTTTCGTACTTTATGTCCCAAGCAACATTTGTTTTCCATTCCAACCAAAATATTTGGTTGTATCTACTTTGTTCGGGATGTTCGGCCTCAACATACCAAGCTGGATCTAAAGTCCTTAAAATGTATTTTCCTTGGTTATTCCCATGTCCAAAAGGGGTATCGGTATTATTGTCCTAGTCTAAATAAATATTTCGTCTCTCCTGATATCACGTTTTTTAACATACCCCATTTTTTTCATCACCTTCTTTCTCTTCGAATAAGAGTCAGGGGGAGCATAAGGAATTAGAGGATGATTTCCTTGTCTACACAGTTATTTCTCCTTCCGATCCTCTTCCTGATTCATCTCTACCTATGGCTACCTCTACTCTTCCACCCATCATTAAGGTCTATACTCGATGACAACCTCATTCAGTTCTATGCCCTATACCAGAGTCTTCTTCGCCATTGAATCTAGAAACGAGTGATGATCTTCCTATTGCTCTTCGTAAAGGTAAACATACTTGTGCTCATCCTATTTCCTCTTTTGTTTCATATAACCATTTGTCGTCTTCCACATGTTCATTCATTGCATCCTTAGAGTCTGTATCCATTCCTAAAATTGTTCATGAGGCTTTGTCTCATCCTAGTTGGTGTGCCACAATGGTGAAGGAGATGACTGCCTTAGATGATAATTGTACTTGGGATTTAGTTTCTCTCCCTACAGGAAAGAAGACTATCGGTTGCAAATGGGTGTTCGCAGTTAAAGTCAATCCTGATGGTTCTGTTGCTCGGTTAAAAGTGTGCCTTGTAGCGAAAGGCTACACACGAATTTATGGCGTTGACTATACTGATACTTTTTCTCCTGTAGCAAAAATGGCATCTGTGAGGTTGTTTATTTCATTAGCTTCAATCAATCATTGGCCTTTACATCAGCTTGATATTAAAAATGCATTTCTTCATGGTGATCTTCAAGAAGAGGTGTATATGGAGTAATCACTAGGGATTGTTGCTTAGGGGGAGAATGGAATGGTGTGTCGCCTGCGTAAATCCTTGTATTGATTAAAGTAGAGCCCACGAGCTTGGTTTGGAAAATTTAGTCAGGTGATTGAAAACTTTGGAATACGGAAGAGCACGTTAGATCATTCGATCTTTTTTAAGAGATCTGAGGGTGGTGTCATCTTGTTAGTCGTATATGTGGATGATATTGTGATTACTGGTGATGATGCTTTAGGTATCCAGTCTCTAAAGACCTTTCTTCATAGTCAATTCCATACAAAAGATTTGGGCATGTTGAAATACTTCTTAAGAATTGAGGTGATAAGAAGCAAGAAAGGAATTCTATTATCACAGAGAAAATACATACTTGACTTGTTGACTGAAATATGAAAGCTAGGGGCTAAGCCATATAGTACCCCAATAATGCCCAACTTACAACTTACAAAAGATGGAGAATTGCTAAAATATCCTGAAAGATATAGGAGTTTAATGGGAAAACTTAATTACCTTCTAGTGACTCGACCCGACATAACCCATTCAGTAAGTATTGTGAGTCAGTACATGTCATGTCCTATAGTTGATCATTGGGCTGCATTGGAACAAATTCTTTGTTATCTGAAGGCTGCACCCAGGTGTGGTTTATTACATAAGGATTATGGTCATACTGATGTTGAATGTTTCTCAGACGCCGATTGGGCAGGATCTAAAGAAGACAGAAGATCAACTTTAGAGTATTATGTTTTTGTTGGTGGTAATTTGATTTCTTGGAAGAGTAAGAAGCAAAATGTGGTGTCACATTGAAGTGCGGAATCAGAATATAGAGCAATGGCACAATCTGTATGTGAATTGATTTGGATATATGAACTTCTTGTTGAGTTGGGATTTGAAATCACCACATCGACAAAGTTGTGGTGTGATAATCAAGCAGCACTTCATATTGCGTCTAATCCAGTATTTCATGAAAGGACTAAACATATTGAAGTTGATTGCCATTTTATACATGAGAAAATTCAACAAGGGTTGTATCTACAGGATATATGAAGACTGGAGTGTTGGGGTTTATGCCCTAAAGTCTCGTGTTCAGTAGTTTGTAAACAAATTTGTATGAACACTTGTGATGTATAATATAAATGATATTTACTTCATTACTTGACTTTGCACATTTAGATGTTTTTTATTTTACCACAAACCAATAAACTAGTGCCTCAAGATTGGGAGCATACCTGTCATTGCTGTTTCAGACTGCTCAGCCTCTCAACGGTTGGTGGCAAAGACCCAATCGTACTATTGCTGTCGGTTTGAACTACCCTGATATGAATTTGGGGGCTGACCTTCCTCACTTCCAGAACCACTTCTAGGGCATTGGTCGGTGGCATGCCTGATAACGGGTAGAAATGCACATTATTACAGTGCAAATAAGTAAAACAATGAGAGAATGTGACGGTAAAAATAAACAATATCATGTCCAAAGGCGCTAAACTGAAGAAATTGCGATCGCACGTGCCCATTGCATAAAAGCAGCTAATTTACTTATTTTCTGCAAGAAAAATGTGTTGGCACAAGTGAAATTGCGATCTGAAGGAATTAGGCATCCGCGCGCTTGAAAGATTGCGATCGCAAAGTCATGCGATCATATGCGATCGTGAGAGGTAGCTCAAGAAGGTGGCCGCTTAAAGACTGCACATTAAGGTGACAACATAATAAATCATGATCGGACGAAAAGCTGATGACGGTCGAATCTGAATTTAGTTGACAAGTCGTTAAAGCCACACTGTAGCAAGTACACTCAACTTTCGGTGACCTTTAATCGACACATCAAAGCAGGAGATTTAATGACCGCCCATCATTGCAATCATTTGAGAAAAAGGCTGCTTCACCTTGAGCTCTATAAGTACCAAAGGCCACCATTGTATCAGATATCGCCATATATATCATATAGAGAATAAGTAGAGCCGTTAGTCTATTCATATTCATACTTATACTTAGAAGACGGAGACGAGCTAAGAGACAAAGAAGCCGAGAGATCATTCCTGGACAGATTGAAAGACTTCCGGAAAGTGCTACAAAGGGAGAGAGGGCCAACACTTGCGAAAGCAAGACTATTCACCTGGACAGAGTTGGAGTGAAAAAGATAGTGTAAAAGGCCACGAGAAGCAAGACATTGCTACCGGGCCTCTTATCTCTACATTCCATTGCTATTCTGTATTCAACATCTTTGTTTATAGAAAAAGGAATTCTCATTTCAATCTATGTTCAATCTCTCCACATTTCGCATGAATAGCTAAATTTCCGAATGGGTTGAGTACTACTTAGCTAGCATGACCTAAGATTTACACTTTATGCGATCATCTTGTCTTATGTATGCATCATTCACCCTTTAGAGATACTTGAGAGAGTAGTCTAAAGAAAGAATCTAGACTTGAGAGAGTCAGATTAGAATCTAGGCTTGAGAGAGTCAGATTAAAACCCCATAAGCAAGAGATAGAAACTTAGACATAAGTTCTATTGCTATTAACACATCGCATGCACCCTAAAAATAGGATATGATAGTATGCGGTCACCTTGTGTATGTATGCATCATTCATCATTGCATAGACAGGAATAGAGGCTTAGACATAAGTCCTATCGACATTTTCGTATACATCGCATGCGTCCTAGAAATAAGAATTATGGCATTTGCATTGAGAGATGGCATGCTATTGTTTGTGTATAGCATGATTGCATAACTTGTACGTAATCTTAGGAAGTGTTAGCTAAACTTTTCTCAACCCGTTCATCGCATACTCATTGTAGTTCTCGATTTCATCAACTCTTTATTTGAACTATGTCGCATAGGAAATATTCTTAAACAAAACACCATCCAACCTATTTGTTTTCACCACCGCAAGGGATTGGTGTCCTAATTCTCCCAGAGTCTCATTGTTTTGTAAAGATACACATTGTTTAATGAATAAAATAAGTGTTATTTAATTTTGGCATTTACTCATATCCAATAAACAAAGCTCCTTAGTTATCTTATGTGAACTTAAGCATGTATATGTGATATACAAGTGTATCATGCCTTAAGTGATAACCTAAATAGGTCTGTAGTATAAGGATTAAGGTGGGATACCTGATCCTGGTGACACTACGGATACGGCCCACTTTGTAGAGGTTTGCAAGTGTTGTAAACTACTATAGATGGTAGATCATGACCATTCATGTGGAGACATGTGAGCGGGGGTGTCCTATACAAAGAGTTTGTATAAGACCTGGACCACAAGATGATTAGACTCTGTATATAAAGTCGTTGGTATTAGAGACTTACATCTCACCTAAACGACCATAGGTGACATAACCTCAATTCTGAGTGTTTTGGGAACTCTTGCCTTTGAGGCGGTCCTTTGATTAGTATGGGTGAGAGTGGCCAGATTGCCAACTCAACATACCCTTTTTAGGGACTTGTCTGATCTGGGAGCTGGGAACTCAATCTACAAGATAGAATTCACTCCTTTCCCAAAGCAAGGATAAGTAGAGAGATTGCTCCCTTAAGGGCTGATTTCTGGGCTTTAGATTAGTGACTAGAGCTTCTCTTTTGAAGAGAAGACTCAGTCATAGTAGAACTATGACTTATGTTCATTTGAGGGATCAATGGTACTTAAGGAGACAGATGTAACTACAGGGGCATAACGGTTATTGGCCCAGCTTTACTTACGAGCGATCTGTGGAGGGTTGTCGCACTGCTGATTGGTTAAGATGGACACATAATATGTCTGTGGTAAAGAGAGTTCAGCTGTCGGTCTTTAGTGGAGTGCTTGGCAGTTAACGAATGGTGGATCTCGTGGTTAAAGAGTTTAGTTAGTTATTCACGTACCATTGGAGCTTCGAGCTACAGGTCCATGAGGTCCCTTTGGTAGCTCATTGGATTCAGTTGAGGATCAGTTCTTGGTGTTGATTTGAAATGTTCAAATTGACAAAAGGTATTTTGATTATATATGATATAATCGGCATGATGTATAAGATACATCAAGTGGAGGATTGATGTAAATGAGATTTACATTAAGTACCATGGAATAGAAAAAGAACTATGGTTTATATGTTTCATGAGGTGAAATATTAAAACTATAGGTTATAAATGTAATATGATAAGTTGGTTATCATTTATATTTATAATAATATTAATTATTGGATAATTAATTCTTTTTCTTTAATAACCAATTGCGTAGGTGGTTATTGGATTCATGGTAACCGTGAGATAAAAGAAAAATAGTTTTCTTAATTTTAGTAAGATTTACATATTGTTGAAAAGTTTTGATAAAAGTTTTTTGAGATTTCTCTCGGCAAGAAAGGATCTCACGATAGTCATCAAGTAAATATAGATTTACTAAACGACGGTTAGGGCGAGCTAAACGATCGTGCAGTGGTGAGCTAAATGGCCTTACAGTATTTACTAAACGATCACTTGCCCAAAGTAAACGATCGTGTAGTGTTTGTAGGCGATAGACCGAGCTAAGCGATGAGTTAAACGATCGTATAGCTTTTGCTAGGCGATCACATAGCTTTAGCTAAAGGATTGGGCATCGACCTATATGATAGGTGTAAACCCCGAATTCTAAATTTCCTAGACAAGTATGTTTAGACAAAGGAATGATATATTAAATATCTAATAAGTAAAAATCCATGTTATTTATAGGAGTTTTGGAGAAAGCAAAAGAAAAACATATTAAATAGGGAAACTCACTTATTGGTTTGGCTGGAGGCACTAAATATGGGGTGACGTGGCAGTTAATCCTTGAACTCGGGAGGCGACAGGAAGATTAAAAGGAAGAGAAACTTCGAAAGCTTGGTTTCGACAATCTACATGAGCAAATTTAGTGAAATCGGTGCCATTTGAAAGTTGGGAGAATCTAGTTTTTGAGGTTGTCTTGCCGAAGAAAGATTACAGGAGAAGAAGAACAAAAAGTGAGGAATTTGCAGAAGAGGCAGAATCTCGGATTAATAAGGGCTTGAGGTGAAGATTGGAAGCTCCAGGCCAAACAATAAGGAATTTTTGGCTGAAATATTGAGGTAAGAAATTAACTCAATTTTAAACAAGTTTGTAGAAGGAAGTTTCTTGAAAAGAGTTCAGGATTTTGAGGTATAAATTTTTGAATTTGAAATCGAGAGTCTGTGCAGAAGCAGACAGCTGCTTGGCAAGAACAAGCAAACAGCTCACCGTGAAGAGCGAGAGCAAGATGAGGAGGATGAGGATCTCGCTCAGGATGATAATCTCGCTGATTTTGTGATGAGGATCTCACTCAAGAAGGAAATCTCGCTAGAAATTGAGCTGAATCTTGTTGGTATGATGAATATCGCTATGTTGAAGTTTGTTAAAGAAATGCTTGATCTCGCTCATGAGGATGAATTCACTCATAATGGTTGTCTCGCTAGCAATGTGATTTTGTTGAGGAAAGTTCTATTAGTAAATGAACTATTTGAGGTATTCTGCTAAGAATTCTAAGGAATTTAACCGGGAATTATGTCCTTTCAGGCCAAGAAGAGCTAGGAGAGGCGTATAACCCGTTAACAGCCTCGATGAGCTGTGAGTGACTATGTGATGATTTAATGTTTTAATGATTTAAAAACTATGAAATTTTTGAAGTTATTTTCCGTGCTAAGTGTTTAAATGAAGTGCCAAGCAACGTATGTTTGAAGCTATTTCTCATGCTAAGTAAAACATGTTTTCCATGGAAATTGACATGATTTAAATATGTTATCTTGCCCAAATACTTTCAATATGTCTTAGTAGCTTCATTTTTATGAAGAACTAGTATGATGGATGAACTAGTATGATGATTTGAGCACTAAGCCTTAGTTTTTAGCTAAATGTTTATAACTAGTTATACAACGGATACTGAAGGACAATGAGAAGGTATCCTAAGGATACTGAAGGACAATGAGAAAGTATCCTAGATAAGTACCTAAGGATACTGAAGGACAATGAGTAAGTATCCTAGATAAGTACCTAAGGATACTGAAGGACAATGAGAAAGTATCCTAGTTAAATACCTAAGGTACGACGGTACTCAGTTATGAGCACGTGCATGTAAGTAATACGACGTTAAGGGATTGAGCAAGGTTATTCTCATGCTAAATTTTATGTGATTGCAAGCAACTTATTTCTATGATTGGAAGCATGGTCAACGCATGATGTTACTAATGCATGAGTTTTCCAAGTATGTTTTCCGTGTCTAACGTATGCTAATGGTTTTTACAAGCTAGTTCAACACGATTTAAGCCAACTTATTTTACAAAGTATGAAGCATGCATTAGGGTTAAAACTAAGGTTGAGTGAAGCTTGATGTATTATGTTTAAATACCTAAGATTGCCAAAGTACATGCGTTGGTATTCCTAAACATAATGAAAAGGAATACTAAAGGTAAGAAAGGTATCTGAATAAATGTACCTCCACATGCACGTAGGTAGTTCTGAAGGAGAGGCCAAAGTATGGGTCTTCTAGGCCATCAACCAGCAAAGAGAGGCTTAAGCATTAGTCTTGTAGCCGATAACAGACGTTGGGAGCTAGAGCGATGTATGCTCGTTCTCAACTAGGGAATAATGATGTTTAATGGTGTTTAAGGGTAGTTATCAATGTTAATGTCTAGAGGAAGTTGCTTGAGATGCCCATCGGTATATTTAAAGAAATCGACGTAGGGATCTCTCCTAGCCATAGTTCAGTATGAAGAGATCGAAGTAGAGGTCTCATCTGGCCATGGCTTGGCACTGGGAATTAGAGCGATGAATGTTCATTCTCAACTAAGATTCAGGTTTCAGATACAATGGTTTTAAAGGTTTTATGTACACGTTGGCTTGGTATATTTTAGTTCCTGTATTATGTTTTCGAGCTTTCAGTTTAAGCATGAGATTTATGTTTTATTAAGTCACTCACTGGGCTTCTAGCTCATGTTTTCAAATGTTTTCCTTTCAGGTAGCAGTCAGTTCCTAAAAGACTTTTCTGCTACTGCTCTGCCACTCAAAGGAACAGGTTGAAGGAAGCGTATTTGAAGACCTGTATTAGTTAGTACACATGTGTCTGTCTTGAGACTAGTATTCTTGATGGGGCTCACTAAGTTGTAATATCCATGTATAAACAATGCTGTGAAACCCTGTAATGTAAATGTGTTAAGTTCTGAGTTAATATGTATGTATTTAGAGTTTGGGCAAAATTTAACAGGTAAGATAGGCAGTAAGTGCCAGCAAAAGGGTTGTAACTGTTGCAGTCACCATTCCATCCAGGTTAGAAGGGTAATCTGGTGCAGGGTGTGACAAGTTGAAATCAGAACAAAAGATTTTGGGAAGAGAAGGGAAAAGTTTATATATATAAGTCTGAGTCCTTAGCCCTTAGCATGTGTACTACCTAAGTAAAAGGAAGATGTCAAGTAAAAGTGGCAAACAGAGCAGGCAGACAGACAACGGGAACCCTAACCCTACCTTTAGAAGTTCCGATACTTGAGGGAATCCATATTTTAGTGAACGTAAAGGTAAAAACCTGGTAAATCAGGAAACGACTTTAGACGGGAGTCGAAGATTCCACAGATAGGAACAGATCCTCAGTCAGAGGACAGAATATTTAACAGGATCGCCAAAGGGTTGACAGAAAGTGTCAAATCAATTCTGGCGGATTCGAAAAGGAAGTACGGTATTGAGAATGACCTAATAGGTATTGATAAAGGACAAAGAGCTACAAGTCGACATAGTATAGGAAGGAAGAAGCCAAGACTTGTGGTTAGTATGGGTGATAGATCAAGGTTTTGGCATCCTATCGAGCTGGTAGCTAGTACGGATAAAAAACCCTTACATTTGAATTGTGGTAAGCATCTTCAAGGGACACGTTATAGAAGGAAAAATGTATGTCTCTAGTACGGACAAACAAGACATTTCAAGAAGGAATGCCCAGCTAGGTCGAGGAGTTCAGCTAGAACACGAAATGACTTTACAGACGATAGATAAGCCTAGTGGCTCAGGAGTCGAGAAAGGGATTCAAGAGAAGAAAAACGAGAAAGGAAGTAAGACGACCACAATGTCAGGGCAGGTTTTATGAAGTGTCCTACCAGGAGGCAGAGAAGTCACCTAATGTTATGAATGGTAAAGTATATTTATGAAATAGTTGCTTATGGTGATATACCTTTATTGTTATCTAGCATGTTGCACTGCTTGTAGAAAAGATTGTAGAGAGCATGTCCCTAAGCAGTTATTATTATGTTGTGGAGAGGTTGTAATAGTATAAGAGTTTTACAGGCTCTGGGTAGTTGTTGATAATTATAGTTATGAAGTGATTCCGTTCGGTTTCCTGGAATTGATGTCACTCTGAAGCATGGATTTCCCGAATAAATATTACAACCGTATGAATTGTTTTAAGAATAGATAGTGTTCGAGAGATTTGGTAGGCAAGAGATAGTATTTGTAGGAAGCAAAGGAATGTTTCAGAAAGCGTAATAATAGTAGTGAAGGCTAGAAAGCTGCTGAGTAAAAGATGTGAAGCCTATTTAAGCCATGTGACGATTTCGTAGGATGAGAAACGGAAACCTGAGGATGTACTAGTTGTAAAAGAGTTCCTGGATGTTTTCCCTAAAAGTTATCAAATTTACAACCTGACAGGGAAGTTGAGTTTACTATCGATTTAATTCCAGATACAACATCTATTTTTCAGGTACCATTAAGGATAGTGCCAGAAGAACTTAAGAAGTTGAAAGTTCAGTTACAAGAATTAATAAATAAGGGTTACATCAGATCCAGTGTGTTACCTTTGGAAGCACCGGTCTTCTATCAAGAAGAAAGATGGTACTCTAAGTTATGTATAGATTATAGGCAGTTGGACAAGGTGACGATCAGGAACAAGTACCCATTGCCTGGTATAGGTGATCTCTTTGATCAGGTAAAGGGAGCCACGATTTTCTCTAAAATAGATTTGAGATCAGGTTACCACCAGTTGAAGGTAGAGGTGGATGTTCAGAAAACTGCATTCAGTACGAGGTATGGACATTACGAGTTCCTAGTAATACCATTTGGACTAAAGAATGCCCTGCAGTATTTATGGACTTGATGAATAGGATATTTCATCCCTACTCGGATCAGTTCATGATAATCTTCATTGATGACATATTGGTGTATTCAAGCAGTAGGGAAGATCACGTGAACCATTTGAGGATAGTTTTGTAGACGCTGCGAGAGAAACAGTTGTATGTCACGTTTAGCAAATGTGATTTCTCGTTAGACCAGGTCGTATTTCTTGGTCATATGGTTCTAGCAGCAGGAGTGAGTGCCTCTAGATGCTTTAAATGTTTTAAGTAAATTGCTAAAGCTTATGAATGTTTAGCAATGCATGTTTACTGGAAGCTATTTATGACAACTATTCTCAAATAGTTACCAAGCAACGCATCTCACACTAATGTTATATTTATGCTATGCTTTTCAATGACCATGAGGATGCGTTAGTATAGAATGTTTTTGGGCAACTAAGTCATTGAGAGATAAGAATATGCAAGTTGAGTATGAGTGGCTCAGTACTGAAGTACACGGAGAAGGTACTGAAGCTCAGTCTTAGAAATTGAATAGCTCGATACTGAAGGACATGGAGAAGGTATTCGAGCAGCTCGATACTGAAGTACACGGAGAAGGTATCTGAGCAGTAGTACCTAAGGTATGACGATACTTAAACTAGAATCACATGATGAAAGAAAAGTTGTTATTGGTAGTGTCGAGATCATTCCACACTAACTATGAATTGACATCGAGGAATTGAGTAAAGGTTCTCTCTCAACTAAGGATGCAAATTATGTTTTAGAAAGTGAACAAAAGGGTTCCTTCCTGGTTAAGTAGTAACGCAGTAAAGAATGATAAGGAATGAGCAAAATGGCCACTCTAGACTAATACTAAGGTATAGTCTAGCAAGATAAGAAAAGTACTATGTGATGTTTGATTTGTCAACAAGTGAAACCTGAAGGGCAGAGGCTGACAGGATTACTCAATCCACTACTAGTACTTGAGTAGAAGTCGGGAGCCACGTAGGTAAACATAGACTTTTCACTAGAAATATAATGTATAGCAGGTTTGCTCAGAGGTTAATGGTAAACGTGAAGTTTATTCTAGTGAATTCAGAGGAAAGGGTGTAATCTAGAGGAAGTTCTAGTCAGATTAATCCTAAGAGGAGGGAAAAGATGAGCAACAGTGAGCTCGAAATGTACCAGGGGTACGTTGAGTATAAAAAATAAGGAACAAAATTGTCAGCAGAAGACAAAAAGGAAAAGGTCCAGATATGCTGATGTTCCAGGTAATAGCTCGAAGTTTGAATTGTAACTGAGCTAGGGACTAGTACAGTTAAGGAAGCCTTATGTACACAGTATGGTAAGCCAAAGTTGGGAAATGTTATAGTAGAAGGAATGTTTTCTCCCAAGTATGGATAAGAAGGACATTCTAAGAAGAGTGCCCTCGGTTAGGTCGAGAAGTCTAGTTGACCTAAATATTGATTTTACAGCTAGTAATTAATTCAAAGGTGTGACGATTGGAAAAGAATGTTCCAGTGGTATTGCTAGGAAATGGAAAAGGACCACCCTAGTAATAAATGAGTACTATGACTCAGTGAGAATGGAAGAGTCACCAGAAGATGTGATAAATACAGTGAATTATGATGACCAAGTTGTTCATACGTACTAGTATCATATACCATGAACAAAGTTAATATCAGAGTAGCGTAACAAAAGCATAGTAAAAAACAAAAGAAGAGAAAAGAAGAAAGAAAAGAAGAAGGTTGTAAAGTTTACGACCAAAGGATGTTATGAAACTCTAGTTATAAATAAATCCGAGCAAATTTCGAGGACGAAATTTCTTTTAAGGGGGAGGTGAATGTAAACCCTGAAGTCTAAATTTCCTAGACAAGTATGTTTAGCCAAAGGAATAATACATTAAATATCTAATAAGTGAAAATTCATGTTATTTTATAGGAGTTGTGGAGAAAAAAAAAGAAAAACATATTAAATAGGGAAACTCACTTATTGGTTTGGCTGGAGGCACTAAATATGGGGTGACATGGCGATTAATCCTTGAACTCGGGAGGTGGCAGGAAGATTAAAAAGAAGAGGAACTTCGAAAGCTTGGTTTCGGCAATCTACATGAGAAAATTTAGTGAAATTAGTGCCATTTGAAAGCTGGGAGAATCTAGTTTTCGAGGTTGTCTTGCCAGAGAAAGATTGTAGGAGAAGAAGAACAAAAAGTGAGGAATTTACAGAAGAGGCAGAATCTCGGATTAATCAGGGCCTGAGGTGAAGATTGGAAGCTCCAGGCCAAACCATAAGGAATTTTTGGCTGAAACTTTGAGGTAACAAATTAACTCAACAATTTGTAGAAGGAAGTTTCTTGAAAAGAGTTCAGGATTTTGAGGTATGAATTATTTAAGTTGAAATAGAAAGTTTGCGCAGAAGTAGACAGTTGCTTAGGAAGAACAAGCAAACAGCTCACCGTGAAGAGCGAGAGCGAGATGAGAAGGATGAGGATCTCGCTCAGGATGATAATCTCGTTGATTTTATGATGAGGATCTCGCTCAAGAAGGAAATCTCGCTAGAAATTGAGCTTAATCTCGTTGGTATGGTGAGTATCGCTAGGTTGAAGTTTGTTAAAGAAATGCTTGATCTCGCTCATGAGGATGAATTCACTTATAATGGTTGTCTCGCTAGCAATATGATTTTGTGAGGAAAGTTTTATTAGTAAATGAACTATTTGAGGTATTCTGCTAAGAATTCTAAGGAATTTAACCGGGAATTATGTCCTTTTAGGCCAAGAAGAGCTAGGAGAGGCGTATAACCCGTTAAGAGCCCCGATGAGCTGTGAGTGACTGTGTGATGATTTAATGTTTTAATGATTTAAAAACTATGATATTTTTTAAGTTATTTTCCGTGCTAAATGTTTAAATGAAGTGCCAAACAACGTATGTTTGAAGCTATTTCTCATGCTAAGTAAGCATGTTTTCCATGGAAATTGACGATTTAAATATGTTATCTTGCCCAAATACTTTTAGCATGTCTTAGTAACTCTATTTTTATGAATAACTAGTATGATGGATGAACTAGTATGATGATTTGAGCACTAAGCCTTAGTTTTTAGCTAAATGCTTATAACTAGTTGTACGGCGATACTGAAGGACAATGAGAAGGTATCCTAAAGATACTGAAGGACAATGAGAAAGTATCCTAGATAAGTACCTATGGATACTGAAGAACAATGGGAAAGTATCCTAGTTAAGTACATAAGGTATGATGGTACTCAGTTATGAGCACGTGCATGTAAGTAATACGACATCGAGGGATTGAGCAAGGTTATTCTCATGCTAAATTTTATGTGATTCCAAGCAACTTATTTCTATGATTGGAAGCATGATCAACGCATGATGTTACTAATGTATGAGTTTTCCAAGTATGTTTTCCATGTCTAACGCATGCTAATGATTTTTACAAGCTAGTTCAACACGATTTAAGCCAACTTATTCTACAAAATATGAAGCATGCGTTAGGGTTAAAACTAAGGTTGAGTGAAGCTTGATGTACTATGTTTAAATACCTAAGATTCCCAAAGTACATGCGTTGGTATTCCTAAACATAATGAAAAGGAATACTGAAGGTAAGAAAGGTATCTAAATAAATGTACCTAAGGTGTTGACGGTACATAGAAACCTCCACGTGCACCTAGGTAGTTTTGACGGAGAGGCCGAAGTATGGGTCTCCTAGGCCATCAACCAGCAAAGAGAGGCCGAAGCATTGGTCTCGTGGCCGATAATAGACGTTCGGAGCTAAAGCGATGTATGCTCATTCTAAACTAGGAAATAATGATGTTTAAGGGTGTTTAAGGGTTGTTATCAAAGTTAATGTCTAGAAGAAGTTGCTTGAGATGCCCATCAGTATATTTAAAGAAATCTACGTAGGATCTCTCCTAGCCATAGTTTAGTATGAAGAAATCGAAGTAGAGGTCTCATCTGGCCATGGCTTGGCACTGGGAATTAGAGCGATGAATGTTCATTCTCAACTAAGATTCAGATTTCAGATACAATGGTTTTAAAGGTTTTATGTACACGTTGGCTTGGTATATTTTAGTTCCTGTATTATGTTTTCAAGCTTTCAGTTTAAGCATGAGATTTATGTTTTATTAAGTCACTCACTGGGCTTCTAGCTCATGTTTTCAAATGTTTTCCCTTTAGGTAGCGGTCAGTTCCCAAAAGACTTTCCTGCTGCTACTCTACCATTCAAAGGAACAGGTTGAAGGAAGCATATTTGAAGACCTGTATTAGTTAGTACACATGTGTCTGTCTAGAGACTAGTATTCTTGATGGGGCTCACTAAGTTATAATATCCATGTATAAACAATGCTGCGAAACCCTGTAATGTAAATGTGTTAAGTTCTGAGTTAATATATATGTATTCAGGGATTGAGCAAAATTTAACAGGTAAGATAGGCAGTAAGTGCCAGTAAAAGGGTTGGTAACTGCTGCAGTCACCATTCCATCCAGGTTAGGAGGGTAATTTTGTGCGGGGTGTGACAATAGGTCTCCGCCATCTCCCACTTGTCCAGTTGTGTACACGATCGTTGTTTCCTTCTTCACTGCCTCACTCTAAGTCCGAACAGAGCCCACCCTCTGAATTCTCACACCGAGAATACCAAGGTAGCCTTGTTGGTGGTGTCATACTCAACTTGACACCGTCGAGGTGATGTGGAGGCCGTTCGTGCTGTTGCTGAGAAGTTCGTGGCCGAGGCGATCATTGAGGACGAGTGTGAAGTGTTCGTGCTGTGTTACGATCGTGTAGATCGAGCGTTCGAGGTTGCTGTTGTTCGAGCGGTCGTGCGCAAAGAAGCGTGGAGACGCATCTTAAAATGTGCGTAGAGTTTGCTCTTTGTTCATTTAAGTTATTCATGTTGTAATTTCTGTATTAATTGTATAACCGCTTGTTTGTAGATGACTGTAAATATGTTGTTCATTCATGATTGTGATTTGGAATAATCTTTTTTCCGTTGCTCATGGAAATCTTGAATCTGATTCCTTAAATTGGTATCAGAGCCAGGTTCTCTGATATTCCAAATTACAACTCTGAATTGAACGCATTTTATAGTCACAGTGGGTTTCTGCATTTGTGGTTAACTGTTTTCTGCATCTGTGGTTGCGTTGATGAATGTTTTGGGTTTAAATTGCCTTTTCTTAAAGCTTTCAGTATTACAAAGTGTTAATTGTAAGGGCCCATGTGTTTTTGGGCGAAATGAACTTTGCAATCGAGTCTGTAATTCAAAAAGTTTGAGTTCGTCGAGTCGTTCATGAAGCTTCGACGCATGAAAATACGGTTCTCAGCAAAGAAGAAGACCAAGCATTGGTCGGATCATGTAGCCTCAGGTAAACGATCATTGGGATTTAACTAAGCGATCACTTAGATTTTTCTAGAAGATCGTGTAGTGTTTTCTAAACGATTGTTTGGATAATGCTAAGCAATGGGGTAAATTGTTTACCATTTCGCATATCGTTGGTTGCCCGATCGCGGGGCGAGGGGGGGGGGTGGAGGTAGACGATCGTAGAGGGAGTAGCGATGCTCGTCATTTAGTAGAAGGTGCACGCTAGGCGATCGTGTAGTTATCAAGCTTCATCGCTTAGTTACTTTCTATGCGATCGTGCGTGTGCGATACGGAGGCACTAGCTAAGCATCGCTTAGGCGATGGTGCTTCGCAACATCGTAGTCGTTTAGACGTTCGTGGAAGGCAGGCGTTGTGCGGAGCACGCTAAGCGATCGTGTACTTCAGGCTTCATCGCTTAGTAAAGGTACACAATCGTGTAGTAACAGCTAAACGATTGTTTGGATTTTTCTAGTAGATCGTATAGTCAATGCTAAATGATCGTTTAGCTCTGGGAGCACTGATAAGCGATAGAACAAAGTGTTTGTTTTATCGTGTAGATGATCGCGGGGTGCTTAGTACACGATGGTTGGAGAAGCAATGTTTTTCCCAAGCTGTTCATGACCCGATTCGCCTATTTGAATTGAAGACTCCTTGTCTTAGTAATAGTTAGCTTTATTTTAGTGTGTTTAAGGCAATTTTACCCGATTCATCAACTTTGGTTGTTTATACATGTGATGTATGGTACTTATATGCCAAAGTTTTTGTCATATAGTTAAAACCCACATTAGGTTGTGTAATTATTCATGCATCATGTATTATAAATGTTATAATCTTGCAAGAAGAAATTACTTGAAAGCATGCGCATGCATCATGAAATATAAGAGTTATATTTTGCATGTAGTGAGCATTAACATACATCATCCTTTTATTATAAGTGTTATGGTTTAAGGGTGAATGGAAGCATGTTTTGCTTGTTTCATTGTGGTTTTATATAAGTGTTATATAAAAGTAGCAATGAATGGACAATGCATTTAGCATGGCAATTAGGCTGTTTATAAGTGTTATGAATGCCTTGCATGTGTTAGCTTAGCATTGTGGTGGTTTCCATTTATAAGTGTTATAAAGGAAATTAGACCTAAAATCAATAATTCAGAGTTACATGCGGACTTAGGGTGAACTCAAATTTTTTAAAAGGGTTTTTAAAATTGGATTGTGATAGACCTAAGTTCATGTGGTTTTAAAGAGTTTAGTAACCTAGATTAATATTTTAAAATTGGTTTAATAGGATTGAATTGGTTGAAATAAAAGATTAAATTTGTTGTAAACCTATCTATAAGGGACCTTTTGTCTAAGGCGGGTTCTGGTTAGGTTGGGATTCTTAAGTTGACGGAAACTTAACACCCCTACCTGGGAACCTACCTAGAAAGGTGAATTAGATAGATTTTCAACAAGCATGCGACAATTTGGTCAAAGATTCTGTTAAAGAGTTTAATGGATGATGATCAAAAGTAGTTTCACTATCTAAGGTAAATGTTACTCTTGAGAAAACCTAAAAGTCACTTAGTTAAAATCCTTAGCCGTATTTTTTCTAAGTAAGCTAAACCCTAGGTTATAAAATACTCAGTGGGAGGAAGAGGCGTATCAGATATGTCTATGATTCCACTCATGTTTCTCCCTGTATGTTCACGCCGTGAGATTCATGCTTGGCCTCGTGGTGCCTAGGATGCAACCCCCTTCGAATGGTGTTTGCATGAGTCAATATCAAGGTGGATGGAGAGAGTGTTTATAGTAAGTGGCTGAAGGGTGTGTGTCAACACGTCCTATGGTCTCTATCATTGGTTCACACCGTGAGATCATTCTGTACTCCATCGTGTCGCCTTTGGTGCGTCCCTCTTTGGATAAGTTTTGTGCAGTTGGTCAATATCAAGGTGGACTCTAGAAATGGATATGGTCACTTTAGGTTTTGCCCCAATCGGATTTTTTCCCTTCGGATTGGCCTTTTGGGACAGACCTGTAGGGGTTAAAATGACGAGTCACACTTATGGGAGATTGTTATGTAAGTTAACGATCTCTTGGCCAAATCAATGATGGCTAGTCGTTATAGGAGTAAGAGTTGTTCTGGTAGACTAGTATTAATGACTGGTTGAGAACTTCTCAATTCAGAGGAGGGATAACTGACCTCCTTTTGACGGCTTTTATCCTAAACCTTTGAAGCGTCATTGCGAAACTCGATGTCACACGGGGTTCATGTTAGTTTTGCTAAAACCTTATTGGATGTTGTTTTGTTTTACAACGGGTATTTGCTTAAAACCTAACGTAGGTCAATGTGTTTTTCTTTTCAGCAACTCGTTAGAATTTTCTTTAAAGCTTTTAAAATGACTGATTACTTACAGTGGAAAGAATCATGTGAAACGAATTTCGTGGCAAACGACCTCCATCCCACTACTCTTCACAAGAGGAGACAAGACAGTAAATATGATTTATTGGTCTTGAAGACGTGTCTCGTAGAGAATGATGATTCTGCCTTGATCCTTGATTCAAATTCTACCAATCATGTCAGTTCCTCTTTCCAAGGATTTAGTTCCTGGCAAACGTTGCCACAGGTAGAGATGACTCTTTGAGTCAGTACTGGTGAGGTTGTTTTAGCTGTTGCTGTAGGCAGGCTGAAGTTATTTGTTAACAAGAAACATTATCTGTTACTGGATAATATTTTTGTAGTTCTTCATATTAAGAGCAACTCAGTTTCTTGTGCGAAACCCAGATTTCCATTATCCTTACTTAAGCAGGTGAATAAGGGATCAACTAGGTGAAAGTTAAATCCGATGTTGAAGTGAAGGAAATTTCTAAGTGTTGAATAGATTTTCCTTGAGTAGCTTTGAGTTAAGCTTTAATTGATGAAAATTGACTAAGTGTTGGACTAGGCATTGCTATGCATTGGCCATAAGATCTTGGAAAGATTACTTGGGCAAAGGGAGAATTTGAAGTGGGAGTGATGCATGCCTTGGAGGTTAGACCAACACATTAGGCTCAATGGATGCGTTGGAAGGATTGTGATGGATGCGTTGGTAGTAGTATACGGCTGAAGAAAGAAAGTTGAAATGATGCATTGGAAGGTTGGATGGCATGAGGGTCGGCTATGCAGAAGGCATACAGACACAAGGGTAAGCGAGGACGCGGGCAAGGCATGCGCTGGAGGGTGGCATGCATTGATGCCAGCGCCCATGCATCGAGCAGCCGAGCGAGCCCTACGAGCAATGCTAAGAGCCCATGCCGAGTGAGCCCATGCGTCGATGCCAGCGCCCATGCATCGAGTGGCCGTGCGAACCCTACGAACGATGCTTTGCGCCCATGCCGAGTGAGCCCATGTGTCGATACCAGCGCCTATGCGTCAAGCGGCCGAACGAGCCTTGCGAGCGATGCTAAGCACCCATGCCAAGCGAGCCCATGCGTTGATGCCAGTGCCCATACGTCGAGCGGTCGAGCGAGCCCTACGAGCGATGCTAAGATGCCATGCCAAGAGATGCGTCGATGCCAAGCTACCGGCCAAGCGCCCATGCCAAGCGACTCATGCGAACGATGCGTTGATGACGAGCGAGCCATGCGATTCATACTATGCAACCATCCTATACGTCGAGGCCGTGCGACCTTGCTATGCGTTAGAGACTGACGATGGCTTGCACGATGGATGCGTTGGACAAAGACCATGCGATCGGCTAGGTTGGACGCATGGTGGTTAACTCATGCGATGGTTAAGGCTTGCGATGACTGAGTGAGTTGGGCTGTGATGGTGCTGTGATGAAAATCAAGGGAAACCAAGGGTTATTATGTGTTGATACCCAAGATAGTGGTATGCATTGAGAAGGGGTGTTGAGTGAACGCATATTAAGTGGAATGGACGCATAAGAAGGATGAGCTCATATGGAGGACGTCATCCTAACATGTGGCTTGTTGGAAAAAAATCTTAAGCCTTGAGAATTTGAGGTGGATGCATGAGGAGACATGCAAAATTTAGTCCCATGCGTATTGGCTATGTAGGAGGAGGACACCCAACATTGCGTTGATAGTGTGAGGTGAAGACACCTCAAGCAGGAGGTGGAAAGGGCTAGAGGTTGGCAATCGCTAAGGAAAACACTTGGATGAGGAGGTATCGACCTTGGAGAGCCTTTGGACTCCTATAAATAGGGCTAAGGACTTCAATGAGGATCAATTCTCTTCAAAGAACATAAAAAAGAGTGTATTGAGAGGAGGCTATGTGTTGATGGTAAGACCATGCGTTGGTCAAGAGATTCCAAGTGAGGAGATGCTGTCGAACAGAAAGGTCAGAAAGTAGCATCAACTTGGGAAGAGAATTTCTCCCAGAATACCCGTGCGTTTGATGTGACTCTAAAGCCATCTAAAAGCTAAAAGAGTCTAGTTTTCATGGTGGGGTTCTGGAGAAGAATCTTCAAGGAATCTGACAGAAGAAGGAGGACAAAGCCGAGGGGTCGAGCTGTCGGGTAAGCTGGGCCAGTCTTGATGTTTTGATGTTGCCGGCCAAACCACGAGAATTTATGAGCTAAGAATTTTAGATAAACTTCCTGAGACATTTTAGAGCATATTTGTAGAAGGAAGTAACTCGAGATAAAGCCTATAACTATGAGTAGTTTGAGCTTTAATTTGAATCTAGAATTTAGGGTTCAAAAGAAGAGCCCGAGAAGACCGAGGAACTTCTAGAGAGAAAAGTTCCTAAACGACCAAGGTGAGTGGTACTTTCCTTTAAGTCTTAAAGCATATCTTTTAGAGTAAATTGTATATTCTTAGATTATGAATGAGTATCTAGCGTGAGAATGAGATTATGTGATCGGGATGGTTAGGGGGTCAATAGACCTAGTGCCTGAGCCCGTAAGCAAAACCTCACGGGATGGTCAGGGGACACGAGAAGTCTAGTTCCTAAGCCTGTGGGAGGATCCTCGTATGGGATGGTAAGAGGGCCGATGGGCCTAGCTTCTGAGCCTATGAGTGGGGAGCTATGTGCACATAGAAGACAAAGGGATCGTAAAGAGTAAACGTTGTATCTAGTAGCAGTTATCTATCTACCGTGTGTGTAGGTAGACAGCATACTCATTCTAGTTAGTTATCAGTTTAGCTATCTACCGTGTGCGTAGATAGAAGTTGAGACTAGACTCGTTCAAAGTTGAGGTTTAAATGTAACCTCGTATTCGTTTGTTATTTATGAGTTGAAATACATTCTAGAAGTTGCTTACCACTCACTGAGCTTTGTGAAGCTCATTCTGTTATTTCATGTTTTTCTTCCTAGGTAGCGAAAGGTGAGGAGTTTCAGGGTGCTGCTAAGGTCAAGGTCTACCACAAGCCACAGTTACACTTTCGGAGAGTTTTACAGTTGTCGTTGTAAACTTCGTAGTTAAGTCTTTGAGTTGTATCAACGTTATATCGTTGTAATAAAATGGGCCTACTTAAGCAGTTGTTGTTTGCCTCCTTGACTTAATCAGTTGGTCATTAAATTTGTTCATTGGTATCAGAGTTATTTCCACAAATGATCCGAGTGAGACCAAAGTGTTTGTTTCCTCAAATGCTATCTTCTTGGAAGAAGATCACATGAGGGATCATAAGCCACGAAGTAAGCTCATTTTACGTGAGATCTCTAATGAGATTGAGACTGCTGAGGGTTCAACAAGAGTTGTTGAACAGACCGACAGATCAATAAGAGTTGTTGAGATCGGGATGTCTAGTCAACCAACTCAAGAGTTGAGACTGACTTGATGTCGTGGGAGGGTTATGAACCCCCCAGATCACTACATGGGTTTGCATAAAGCCCAAAACGTCATTACAAATGATAGGGTCGAGGATCCATTGTCTTTTAAGAAAGCAATGGAGGATGTTGACAAAGATGCATGGGTTAAGGCTGTGAACCAGGAAATGGAGTCTATGTACTTCAATAACATCTGGGAGCTTATTGATCCACCTGATGGGGTAAGACCTATTGGGTGTAAGCGGATCTATAAGCGAAAGGGAGGTGTAGATGGAAAGGTGCAAACCTTTAAGGCTAGACTCGTGGCAAAGGGTTATACCCAAATCGCCCATGAAAATTTCTACAGAATCTTCAAGTTACTCAGAAAAGATGGCCATCATACACCTTGATGACATGCAGAAATGCATGTCATCTTAGGCCTTTTATTTAGAATTATGAAGGCTGTTAAGCAGAATATGCGACATTATGTTAGGAATTCATGAGAAAAGGAGTTTGCGGCGTTTAACATTGAGAATCTCGGCTAACCCATTATTATGCGTTATTATGTGTTCAATTGTCTATTTTTGTAGCTAACGTAGGAAGTGGACGCAAATGCAGAAGCCGGGCTACGACATAGACGATCGCATGTGAAGAAACTCGCAAAGGCGAACGCATACGATCAACGCATGGGTGTTACGATGATCAGCCGCATGCGTCCATCACATAGGAGTTGCGATCATCAAGTGATTGCGACATCGTGAAGAAGTTGAGGTATTAAGTAAATGTGGTCACTGCACGATTGCGGCTATCGATAATGCATAATAGAGGGATCAACACAAGGTTGGTGGAATGAACGCATCAACACATCTCTCGGGAAATTTAAAAGATGATGTTGACATTTCACCTACCACGCCGTTAGTAGCAGAGATTCAAAAAAAGACTAACGCATCGTGAATGTCAGAATCAGAGTAATCCATAAATGTTGTTGGCAATCCAAGCTCTATAAATAGAAGCCGCTGAATAGAATTTCAACTTATCTAGGAATTATCCCTGCGATCCAAACTAATGCGTGAGAAGAAAGCTTGAGAGTTCTACATCTCTTTTATCCATTTCTAGTAACGACCAGAGCCTTCGATCGGAGCTAGATCTCGGGAGAGTCAGTGATAACGTACAGAAATGCACGTTATTACTGTGCTAAGTTATTAAACAATAAAGGTTTGTGTTGATAAAATATGTTAGATTATGTCCAAAAGCATTAAGTTTATAATATTGGGATCGCATGCATTCATCGCATAGAAACAGTTGATTTTTATATTTTTATGCAGAATATGCATTGACACAAGGCAAAAAGAGCGATCACAAGAAATCAACGGACGAGTGCAGCATTACCGCAAGGCTTTTCGGTGATTTGTGTTCGCAAACATCTGCTCAAGAAGGATTTCTGCATAGAGCTGGCGCAACTTGGTGGGCGCATCTGGGTGAAAGGAATAATTAATCATGATGGGACAGAAAGCTGATGACGGTCGAATCCGAATTAAATTGACAGTCGCTAACGATAACGAGTACATTCAGCTTTTCAATGACAAAATTTGACACTTTAGTCAGGGAATTAAAGCCATCCTATCTGTGCAATCATAAGAGAGAAGTCGCCCTTCACCCCGAAGCTCTATAAATACTAAAGGCATCCTTCAGAAAAGGGGTTCACAAGTTCACCAATGCGAATACTTAGATAAATGTCTCCATAGTTTAGCCTTGTCCATAGTTTTCCTTTTTATTTTAAGGCAGAGCAAGAGAAGAGCCGAGGCGCCGGAAGATCGCTCAGGGCAACTTGAAAGAAAACCTGAAGGTGTAGAAATGAGAGCGGGCCGACTCTCGCGAGAGCGAGATTATCTTTTGAACACGAGTAGAAAAGGCAGTGTAAAAGCCTGGGAAGTAAGAGATTACTACTAGGCTCTTTATTCTCTTCTTGCATTGTTATTTCGTACTTCAACTTCATATTTATATAATGGAAGTTCTTATTCTACATCTGTTCACTCTCTTAGCACGCATGAGTACCTAAACTTGTCGAATGGGTTGAGAAGAACTAAGTTAACATGACCTAGGATGTTCATTGTTTGCGATTATCTTGTTTTATACTGTGTCAAACATCCCTTTAGAGCTACTCAAGAGAGAGTCTAAAGAAAGAACCTAAGACTTGAGAGAGCTAGGTTAGAATCTAGACTCGAGAGAATAAGATTAGAACTGCATAAACAAGAGATAGGGACTTAGAGATAAGCTCTGTTTGTCAACCTGAATCACATGCATCCTAGAAATAGGTATGATATTATGTGGTCACCTTATTTGTGTGTGTCTCATTTTGTCATTGCATAAATAAGAATAGAGGCTTATATGTAGGTCTTATAGACTTATCGCATATATCACATGCATTCTAGCTTTAGAAGTCGTAGCATTCGCATTGAGAGATGGTTTACCATTATATGTGTGTTGCATGATCGCATGGCATGAACACATCCTAGGAAGTGTTAGCCGAAAACTTTCTCAACCTGTTCACCGCATACTCATCGCATCTTCCGTTTTATCAACTCTTTTTAAACTCTTCCACATTTACTTATTTCATTAACGCAACAAACAAAAACAACAACTATTTGAGTTACCGGTTACCGCAAAGTTTTCCTGAAAAATTACCACCGCAACCTGTTTCCCCAAGTCCCTGAGTTTGACCCTGGACTTACCAGGAAACTCAGTGGGGTTTACACTTGGATTCCACTAAGAAAACTTGAGTGCTCAACCCATTGTCATCATCGCATTTCATCCATAATTCCACCTCATAAAATAACTCATCAGACAGCTCTACCGCCCATCCATGGCACCACCAACAGCCTTAACACACATCCGCTGGAAGCAAGTCATTGCTTCCAGCCGGTTATTTCATTTTCTTTTCTCTTCTTATATTGTATTGTGATACATTTTGGGATTAATGAATTAATACATTATGTGTTCAATGAATTTTTGTGTTTCCTTCGATTCCATCTCCATCTTTCTTTACTTAGCATCCTTAACTTTCATTACATCACTTAGTAAGATTGCTAGAGTATCGCATACTTAGTCATGTAGATTAGAAATATGAAGCATGTAGCAAACCATCGAGAGGTGTGCGTTACGTGAGTGTGTGAGAAAATCTTGTTTGCTTAGTGTGAAGCTGTAGCAACGACTGTCTATAGGCGGACGCAATGCTTGTCTATGAGTAAAGTCAGCAACAACTAACTTCCCGAGAGGGTAAGTGGTTGGTCGCATTAAGTAATGTAAGCTATTGTTCACTAGAGATAGGAATAATCTTGTGTCAGCCAAGTTCATGTTGTTACCTTGTCTTATGAGTGCAACATTCATCATTTAGGCATACTTGGAAGAGTAGTCTAAAATCCAAATCTAAGACTCGAGAGAGCGGATTGGAACGCATAAGCAAGAATGGGGAACTTAGGAATTAGCTCCATTTTCTATTACACAGCGTATGCACCCTACGGATAGGATATTGCATGCATCTAGAAGTAGGATATGATGGTATGTAGCTATCACCTCATGTGGCGAGATCACGTGAGTGGGTTATGGAGGTTTAGGCATAGCCTTTTTGGCACTATCGGATATACATCGCATACGTCTTAGAATTAGGCTCAAGTGTGTGTAGCATGATTGCATAGCTTGCATTGGCTGAGGTTTCCCTTGCGGTCAAGCTCAGTGTTGTAATGAAGACATCCTCACATTTTATCTATTTTTTCATGCATTTACTACACGTCAACAGTTGCTGTGTCTCTACCTCTCATTCATACTTCTCATTGCGTTGTCTGTTACTTAGGAGTAGGAGTAATGTTAACATAGAAACCCCTCCATCATTCTTTTATTCAACTTCCGCATACACATTACCGCATACATCTAGCTACAAGTCCCTGAGTTCGACCTCGGATCACTCGAGAAACTCGCGTTCGCGTTATACTTGGCGTGAGCACAAGAAAACTTGTGACAAGAACGCATGGTCATTACATACATTCGTTAACGCATAGTTCACTCCAACGCATGACCACCGACGCATGATAATCAACACATACATTAAGCACATGCATCGCATATTGCGTTCGCCTAATTTTAGTTATCAAGTCCTTGACGATTTGGTAATATACAATTTCGTCATCAAGTTTTTGGCGTCGTTGTCGGGGACTTAGCAGCTAATTGTTTGTTGAGTTTTGTGTCTCTGCAGGCAACCTTTTTATCTTGGGAGTAATGCAGCTTGTGCGACTAAGTTGCAACCAATATTGAAGTGTAGGCAATGCGCCGAAAGCCAGTGTTGACCCCAAGGTAGAAGGGTAATCAGTCGCATGAGCTGAAGGTAATTCTAAGCACATGGTGACCAAAATGCGCCCAACAATTGCCGAAAGTTCCAATGGTCAAGGCATATTGACCTAAGCAGCTGAGAGAAATCTCCTGCATGGGAGACTCCTTGCGGTGACAACACTCCAATTTTTCTAGGGACGTCTTCTACTATATCTTTACCTTGTTTTCGTAGTTTAGTTTATTTTTATTTTTTTATTGTTATTTTGGATATGCGGCTTCTTCCTTGGTTGTGGTACGTTTTTTTCTTATAGGTGCAACAATAAGTCTCCTCGGTGCGCAGTACAACGGAAGAATTCCTTTCATCCTTCAACGCATGGCTTCAATCACGTGGATTCCAACGCATGATCGCATGTGTTATTTCATCTAAGGTTCTTTTCTTGTTATCCTTTATGAATTATCCTTTTGAAATTCTCCTTGTCCGATTACGTTGTTTTGCGATGTTTCTATGATGGTACTATAATTCACCGCATCTTCTAACTAAGCATCGCAAGGCGCTCCTTACTTTTAATAGCTTCTTCAAATTTTAAAAGTTTTTAAGTTTTATTGCATGCAAACCTTTGCTCAAACATTTGTTACCGCATTCCTGTAATTTTTCTTTTAGCTTTGCTGTGAGAATGCTGCCAACCTCTAAGTTTGGGGGTGACAACGGTCTTGGAGAATTGCGTTCATTACATGGCGATAAAAAAAAAAGAGAGAGAGAGAATTTTGAGAATAACAACTCCACTGTCAATGCAATGAGGAGACCTATGTTGATAAGAGTTAAGTTGTGAAAGGCACTTACCCGTAGTTGGATGTTCGCATGACACACGTGGGGGCTGATAACGGGCGGAAATGCACGTTATTACAGTGCTAAGTTATTAAACAATGAAGGTTTGCGTTGATAAAATATGTTAGATGCGTCCAAAAAGCATTAAGTTTATAACATTGCGGTCGTATGCATCCATCGCATAGAAACAGTTAACTTTTGTTTTTTATGCAGAATATGCGTTGACGCAAGGCAGAAAGCGCGATCAAAAGAAATCAACGGATGAGCGCAACATTATCGCTAGGCTTTGCGGTGATTTGTGCTCGCAAACATATGCTCAAGAAGGATTTCCGCATAGAGCCAGGCAACTTGGTGGGCACATCTGAGTGAAAGGCGTAATTAATCACGATAGGACAGAAAGCTGATGACGGCCGAATTCGAATTAAGTTGACAAGCCGCTAACGATAACAAGTACACTCAGCTTTTCGGTGACAAATATTCGGCGCATCAGTCAGAGAATTAAAGTCATCCCATCTGTGTAATCATAGGAGAGAAGCCACCTTTCACCCCAAAGCTCTATAAATACCGAAGGCAAACTTCAGAAGAGGAGTGCAGATACTTAGACAATTTTCTCCATAGTTAGAATAGCCTTGTTCTTAGATTTTCTTTTGTTTTAAGGCGGAAGCGAGAGAAGTGAGATTGTTCCGATAGACCGTTCCAGTGAACTTGGGAGAGTGCCAAAAGCTTCAAGATCAGAGAGAGGGCCAGCTCCTGCAAAAGCAGGAATATCTTTTGAACAGAATACAGTTGACAGTGTAAAGGCCTTGGAAAGCAAGGGATAGCTACCATGCTCTCTATCGTTAACTTCATTTTCATTTTGTACTCAAACTAATTTATAGAAATGGAATTTACTTCTCTATATTTGTTCACTCTCTGTTTATTACGCATGAGTAGCTAAATCTGTTGAATGGGTTGAGAAACACTTAGCTAGCATAACTGGGGATCTTCATTCTATGCGATTATCTTGTATTATGTATGCTTCATTCATCCATTAGAGATACTCAGGATGGTAATCTAAGGACAGGATCTAGGCTTAGAAAAGTCAGGTTAGAATCTAGACTCGGGAAAGTCAGATTAGAATGCATAATCAAGAGATAGGTAATAACTGGCATTTCTGCCAGTTATCAAAAACTTGTTGGATAAAAGAAAAGATGATGGGGTTATTGCACGCAATCATGCGTTGTACATGCTAAGCTATGCGTTTATGCCCATACGTCGGAGGTCATGCATTGGAATGAAAATGCGTTAATCTAATATGCAATGACCATGCGTTCCTATCACAAGTTTTCTTACCTTCTCGCCAAGTATAACAAAAATGCAAGTATCTAGGGTAATCCGAGGTTGAACACAAGGACTTATCACTCAATAATGCTTGTGAAGCAATGCGTTTGAGGTGATGAATAAAAGTAAAAAGAAGAAGTTTAATGGATATACACACTACTCCTACTTCTAACTAAACAGATTAAGCAATAAGAGACTTGTGATGAGAATTGGTAGATACACAACAACCGTCAATGCATAGTAATGTTTATTATCTTAAATTGCTCAAGTAATCCCAGCTCGTCACACTAATGCATCGCACATCTCTTGATAATCAGCCGCATGACTATATCTCTATAGTGCATGGTTGCGTCGAGCATAAGATTGTGTCTATCTCTAGGAATAATGCATACTTTGCTTTAGTGCGTTCCATCTCTTACCTTCTCAGGCAGTTAGACACGGCTAATTAACTTATAGACAAGCATTGCAACAATCCATTGACAAGTGTTGCTACAACCTTTCACCAAGCAAAGAGGATTAACTCACTATACTCGCACAATGCACACCTCTCGGTGGGTTGCTACATGCGTCTTATCTCTAGGCTACAAGATTAGGTATGCGATCACCTTTGATAAATAAACGATGAAGGTAAATGAAGATAAAGATAAAGATGATGAAGAAGATGGCATTGAAGGAGTCAAGATATGCATTGATTACAAAATGTCTTAATATCTTAAGCTAAAATGTAATACAATACAGAGGTTAGAAGAGAAATGAAAGACTCTACGTCAAGGTTGCCGGTGGTGCCATGGATGAATGGTGGAGATGTCTCTCTCGAGCTCTATCTCCGGCGAAAGCTCCGGTCATCACTCGGTCTAGTTTGTAAAGATGATGAATTCTCATTAAAAATCTCGCTCATGCTCTCATCTATGATTGCAAACCTCTGCCTCATGGATACCTTGAAATGAAGGTCCAAGGGACTATTTATAGAGTTTAAATGCCGACAACTATCATGATTGTGTTATGTCTCACTACTGCCTTTGCTGCGGTATGGGCAATGTCACATCATCTTATCTTGTTGATACTCCCAAGGTATGCGTCCGAGCTTGATTCAATTGAAGTATCAACACATTCTACCCATCTTGCAATCGCCCTTCTATTATGGTTGTCACTCCGTGGCCGCAATCTTCAAGTGATCACCACATTCACTTGATCACTACAACTTCCATGCGATGGGTGCATTCGATCACCGCAACTTCCATGTGATGGATGCATGCGATCACTGCATGCATTCGTCTATGCGATAGCTCGGTTTTCAGTGCATGTGTTTGTCTTTGCGGTCGCTTGGCTTCAGCACATGCGTTTGTCTACAATTACTTATTTCCAACACATGTGTTTGATTCTTGCGATAGCTACAAAAATAGACACTTTGGCACGGAGTAACGCATAATATTGGGGTCAGTGAGGATTTAGGTGCTAATCGACGCAAAACTCAATTTTTCACAAATTCTAATTATTATCACCGCATTTCTACTTGTTAGCCCTCATAATTCAAAATAAAAGGCTTATAATAATTGGCATTTCTGCCAGTTATCAATAGGAGCTTAGGAATAAGCACTGTCTGCTATTAACGCATCGCATGCATCCTAGATTTAGGATATGATTGTGTGCAGTCACCTTGTCTTTGTGTGCATCTTGCATCATCGCATAGGAAAAGAGTAGAGACTTAGAAATAATCTTTATGGATATTGTTGCATTCAACATATGCATCCTAGACTTAGGAGCACCGCATTTTCATTGGAAAATGAATTGCTGTTGCATGAGTGTAGCATGATCGCATAGTCTGACGCATTCCCAGGAAACGCTAGCTAAAGACCTTCTCAACCTGTTCCTCTGCATACTCAGTGCATCTATCACATAATTAAACTTTTCTCAAATCCGCCGCATTCATTTATTTTATCAATGCAAACAACAACCCAAGCAACTATTGATTTATTTGGTTACCGCAAAGTCTTCTGAGAAATTACCACTGCATATTGTTTTCCCAAGTCCCTGAGTTCGACTCTGGACTTACCAGGAAACTCAGTGGGGTTTAGACTTGGATTCCACTGAGAAAACTTGTTGCTTAATGCAATTCCATCACCGCATTTCATCCATAATTCCACCACATAAAATAAAGCATTAGGGGAAAGCCAAAATGAAGGCAAGTCGCCAGGATCAACGCATAAGCGCAACTCCTCTGTCCGGCGCAAGCCAAATTAAGCAAGACAAGAGTTGAGTTGAATATGGAACACAACCGAAGTTGGATGCCCGCATGACACACGTGGGGGTAAGCCAAAACGAAAAGCATAACCAGGTTCAACGCCACATTTGAATAAGTAATCGCAAAGTTTTGAATTGTTTTGGACGAACGCATTCTCAAAAGCTAAAAACAAAGTTGCGGTGAATGAATAAAAAGTTTTTGAGCAAAGGCTTGCCGGATTTAAACTTGGAAAAGATATTTTTGAAGAAGCGGCCAAAGTGGACGAGAGCATTGCGGCGATGGTTAGAGGTATGAGTAAATTATATTATGAGAAGCTGGTCATCGCAAAGGAAAGCAAAAAGGTGAGTTAGAATTTCTTGAGTATAACACATTTAAGGACAAGCATGATTCTAAGTTTGGGGGTGTGATGACATGCAGGAATGCATGTCATCTTAGGCCTTTTATTTAGAATTATGAAGGCTGTTAAGCAAAATATGCGACAATTATCTTAGGAATTCATGAGAAAAGGAGTTCACGGAGTTCAGCACTGAGAATCTTAGCTAACCCATTATTATGCGTTATTATGCGTTCAATTGTCTATTTTTGTAGCTAATGCAGGAAGTGGACGTAAAGGCAGAAGTCAGGCTACCGTATAGACGACCGCATATAGAGAAAGTCTCAATCGAAAAGGCGAACGCATACGATCAATGTATGGGTATTGCGGTGATCAGCCGTATGCGTCCATTGCATAGAAGTTATGATCGTCAAGCGATTACGGTCATCGTGAAGAAGTTGCGATATTAAGCGAATGCGGTCACTGCACGATTGTAGCTACACGATAACGCATAATAGAGGGATCAATGCAAGGTTTGGTGGAATGAACGCATCAACGCATCTCTCGGGAAAATCAAAAGATGATGTTGACATTTCACCTACCACGCCGTTAGCAGCAGAGATTAAGAAAAGGACTAACGCGCCGCGAATGTCAGAATCAGAGCAGTCCACAAATGCTGTTAAGGATCCAAGGTCTATAAATAGAAGCCGCTGAGTAGAATTTCAACTTATCCAGGGATTATCCCTGCGATCTAGACTAATGCGTGAGAAGAAATCTTGAGAGTTCTACATCTCCCTCATCCATTCTGAGTGACGACCGGAGCCTTCGATCGGAGCTAGATCTCGGGAGAGTTAGCTCCACGGCCCATCCATGGCACCACCGGTAGCCTTGACGCACATCCGCTGAAAGAAAGTAATTGCCTCCAGCCGGTCATTTCATTTTCTCTTCTCTTCTTATATTGTATTGTTTTACATTTTGGGATTAAGGAATTAATACATTATATGTTCAATGCATTTCTATGTTTCCTTCGATTCCATCTCCATCTTTCTTTACTTAGTATCCTTAGCTTTCATTGTATCACTTAGTGAGATTGCTAGAGTATCGCATACTTAGTCATGTGGATTAGAGATATGAAGCATGTAGTAAACCACCGAGAGGTGTGTGTTGCGTGAGTGTGTGAGAAAACCTTGTTTTCTTAGTGTGAAGCTGTAGCAATGCCTGTCTATAGGCGGACGCAATGCTTGTCTATGAGTAAAGTCAACAACAACTAACTGCCTGAAAAGGTAAGTGGTTGGTCGCATTAAGCAATGTAAGCTATTGTTCACTAGAGATAGGAATAATCTTGTGTCAGCCAAGTTCATGCTGTTACCTTGTCTTATGAGCGCATCATTCATCATTTAGGCATACTTGGAAGAGTAGTCTAAAATCCAAATCTAAGATTCGAGAGAGCGGATTGGAACTCATAAGCAAGAATAGGGAACTTAGGAATAAGCTCTGTTTGCTATTACACAGCGTATGCACCCTACAGATAGGATATTGCATGCATCCAGAAGTAGGATATGATGGTATGCGGCTATCACGCTCATGCGGCGAGAGCACGCGAGCGGGTTATGGAGGTTTAGGCATAGGCTTCTCGGCACTATCGCATATAAATCGCATACGTCCTAGAATTAGGCTCAAGTGTGTGTAGGATGATCTCATAGCTTGCGTTGGCTGAGGTTGTCCTTACGGTCAAGCTCAGTGTTGCAATGAAGACATCCTCATATTTTATCTATTTTTCCATGCATTTACTATGCGTCAACAGTTGTTGTGTCTCTATCTCTCATTCATACTTCTCATTGCGTTGTCTGTTACTTAGGAGTAGGAGTAATGTTAGCATAGAAACCCCTCCATCATTCTTTTATTCAACCACTGCATACACATTACTGCATACATCTACCTATAAGTCCCTGAGTTCGACCTCAGATCACTCGAGAAACTTGCGTTCACGTTATACTTGGCGTGAGCGAAAGAAAACTTATGATAGGAACGCATGGTCATCGCATACATTCGTTAACGCATAGTTCACTCCAACGCATGACCACCGACGCATGATAATCAACGCATACATTAAGCACATGCATCGCATATTGCATTTGCTTAATTTTAGTTATCAAGTCCTTGACGATTTGGTAATCTAAATTTCCGTCATCACACCTCTGTGTTGGATCGATATGGAAACCCTAGAGGGGGAGTAAATAGGGTTTAATTAAACTTTCTTTTTCTAAATTAACCCAATTAAACTAATTAATACATTTTTTTATAAATAATAAGAAAAATTCAAATTATGCAACAAATAAGATGACAAAAAATGTGATAATTTAATTCTATCAAATTTTAGCAAATAAATAAGAACAAACTAAAACATACAATAAATTGCTTAAATTAATAGAAAAAATAAAAATGAAAGAGTTAGAGAAGAAGACACCGTAATTTTTATAGTGGTTCGATCAAACTCGACCTATTCCACTTCCCAAGCGCGTCTTGGGAATTTGAATAAAATCTTTCCGATTCTTTCTACGGATTAGAGCCCAACCATTACACCACTACTCCTTTTACGGGTTCAAGAGCAAACCCTATCCTTTCCACAATTTAGGATCAAACCGTTACAAACGTTGGAATTTTTGAAGAACACAATACAACTCTCACTAGAGTGGATTTACAAGTTTAAGCGCTCAACAAGTTTATCCTCACAATACAATAATACTCTTTCACGAATAAGATGAAAAGAAAAAAATTGAGAACTTAAAGAGATCAACAATGGAACTTTTGAGTTTTGGAGGATTATAAAAAATTTGTTAGTTTAAAATTTGGAGAGGAAGATGGTTTATATAGAGATGGAAAAATTTTTAGAAACCAAAATTAATTTGGACCATTGGATTTTAGAAAAGAAAAATCAATGGTGGGGATTTTAAACTAAACTAGTCGTTAGATACAAACAAAATATAATATTAAATTTATTTTCTTTTGAAATTCATTTTCTTTTTAAAATTAATCCAAAAAATAAAAAAACATACCATGTATCATGAACTAGCCATTAGACACAAACATAAAATGATATTAAATTCATTTTTCTTTTAATTCATTTTCTTTTAAAATTCATTCTCTTCAAAGTCAATCCAAAAATAAAAAACATACCATGTGTAAAAAACTAGCCGTTAGACATAAACATAAAATAATATTAAATTTATTTTCCTTTTAAATTTCTTTTAAATTTCAATTTTTTTTAATTTTAAATCAAACCAAACATCAAAAGTCCATCATATGTTAATCTCTTAATGATCCACCATTCAACCAATATGCTGCCACATGTCTACATGTAAATGGTCTGGTTATGCCACGTCATCCACACAATATTTTCTCTATAGACTTGTTTTGGTCATATCGTCTTCATTTTAGCTCTGATTTGAGTGATTCAAGAGGTGTTGGAATCGTTTTTCCGAGCTCTACGCTATAGACATATTAAACACTAAGATTTTCAGTAATTAAAAATTGAGTTTGTTATCATCAAAACATTGATTAATTAAAAAATTTGAGATTAAGGGCCAAAAAGTCAACAATCTCCCCCTTTTTGATGATGACAAACCATTTAAGAAAAATAGCTTGAAATACATGTAAACCATATGTAGCACATAATAAAATTCAACATATCACCATAAAGATCATTCTTGAAATTCACTGAAAAAAATAAATTCTCCCCCTAATTAATACAATCAAAATCATAACAAATTTATAACATATTTTTCTTAAACTTCTCCCCCTTTTGGAATCATCAAAAAGAATAATTAAGAAAAATTTAGAAATAAATAAATGTTTCCCTTAAAAATATGAACATAAATTTAGCACAACTCCCCCTAAGAATATTAACACATGCTTTCCATATCTCCCCCTATCAAAATGCCTTCTAAAAGATTTAACAAGTAAAATTATAAAATCAAGAGGCATCACAACGAATAATACCGAGCTCAAGCCTATTTTTGCAAAAGTTTTCTTCATTCAAAGGCTTGGTAAAAATATCCGCTAATTGATTATTAGAGCCTACAAATTCAAGAGTAATATTATCATTTTGCACATGCTCTCTAATAAAGTGATGCCTAATATCAATATGCTTAGTCCTAGAATGATGTATAGGATTTTTAGTCAAATTAATAGCACTAGTATTATCACAAAATATAGGCACATTATCAAACTTTAATCCAAAATCACAAAGAGTTTGTTTCATCCAAAGAATTTGAGCACAACAACTAGCAACCGCAATATATTCAGCTTCGGTAGTGGATAAGGCAACCGAATTCTACTTTTTACAAAACCAAGAAACTAAGGAACTACCAAGAAATTGACAAGTCCCACTAGTACTCTTACGGTCAAGTAAACTACCCGCAAAATCCGCATCGGAATATCCTACCAAATTAAATTCAACATTTCTAGGATACCATAAGCCTAAATCAATAGTACCAAGCAAATATTTAAAAATTCTTTTAACGGCATGTAAATGTGATTCCTTAGGACAAGATTGAAATCTAGCACAAAGACATACACTAAACATAATATCAGGTCTACTAGCGGTTAAATAAAGTAAAAATCCAATCATACCTCTATAAGTTTTTATATCCACACACTTACCTTTTTCATCCTTGTCAAGCTTAGTGGATGTGCTCATAGAAGTTTTTGTAATTTTACCTTCATTGAATTTGAATCTTTTGAGCAAATCCCTTGTGTATTTTTCTTGACTTATGAAAATACCATCCTTGAGTTGTTTGATTTGGAGTCCAAGGAAGAAGCTAATTTCTCCCATCATACTCATCTCAAATTCACTATGCATATAAAAATTCTTCATACAAAGATGGATTAGTGGAACCAAAAATAATATCATCCACATATATTTGTACTGAAAGCATATCATTTTCTTTAGTCTTAATAAAAAGAGTAGTATCAATTTTACCCATTTTAACTAAGTCTAACATACCAAGCTATTGGAGCTTGTTTTAAGCCATAAAGAGCCTTTTTCAACTTATAGACATGATTAAGGAAATCAAAACTTTCAAACCCCGTAGGTTGTTCTACATAAATTTCCTCCATGATATAACCATTTAAAAATGCACTTTTCACATCCATTTGATACAAAATGAAATTCTTATAAGAAGCAAAAGCAAGCGACATTCTAATAGCTTCTAATCTAGCAACGGGTACAAAAGTTTCTTCATAATCTATTCATTCCTCTTGACAATAACCTTGAGCTATAAGTCTAGCTTTATTTCTAATGATATTTCCATTTTCATTTATTTTATTTCTAAAGACCCATTTAGTTCCAATTATAGAAGCATGAGAGGGCCTAGGGACTAACTCCCAAACTTTATTCCTTTCAAATTGATTTAGATCTTCTTGCATAGCTAAAATCCATAATTCATCATTTTCGGCATCTTTAAAACTTTTTTATTCAATTTGAGAAACAAAAGCAAGATTATTAAACATATTAAGAGAGGAACGAGTTTTCACACCTTGTTTGGGATCACCAAGAATTAATTCTTTGGGATGAGAAGGAGCATACCTCCACTCTTTAGGCATGGATGAAGAACCAACTTCGTTCTTTTCGATTAAGCTCACCTCTTGCTTACTTGAAACAATTGCCTTGCCTTTGTTACTAACAAGTAAATCTCCAAAATTTCCTTCTAAAACATCACTATAAATAGGCTCATTAGAAATAACATGCAAGATTCATCAAATAGTACATGCATAGATTCCTCAATTACTAAAGTTCTTTCATTGAAAACTCTATAAGCTTTACTAGTAGAGGAATAGCCAAGGAAAATACCAACATCCGTCTTAGAATCAAAATTTCCAAGTTTTTCTTTGTTATTCAAAAAAACATTTGCAACCAAAAACTTTGAAATACCCAATATTTGGAATTTTGTTATGCCAAAGTTCATAAGGAGTTTTATCCAAAAAAGGTCTAATTAAAACTCTATTTAAAACATAGCAAGCGGTGTTAACGGCTTCCGCCCAAAAGTATATAGCTAAACCATAATCATGCAACATTGATCTAGCAAATTCTTGCAAATTACGATTTTTCCTTTCAACTACACCGTTTTGTTGAGGAGTTCTTGGAGTGGAGAAATTATGAGAAAAATCATTTTCTTCACAAAAAGTTTCAAAAGCATTACTATCAAATTCTCCTCCATGATCACCCCTAATTTTAGAAATCAAAAAACCTTTTTAATTTTGAACTCTTTTTGCAAAACTAGAAAAACTTTTCAAAGCATCATCCTTATGTTTTAGCATCAAAATCCAAGTAAATCTTGAAAAATCATCAACTATCACAAAGGCATAATAGTTCTCTCCAAAACTAGCAATTCTAGAAGGGCCAAATAAGTCCATGTATAATAGTTGAAGGAGTTTAGTTGTAGAGATTACATTTTTAGATTTGAAAGAGAACTTAGTTTGCTTACCCATTTGACAAGCATCACAAACTGTCTTTTTCAAATTTAAATTTGGGAAGACCTCTAACCATCTTGGAAATATTTTAAATTAAGTGCATGCTAGCATGTCCTAGTCTTCTATGCCATAACCAAGAATCATTATGTAAAGCCGATAAAATTTATCATTAATATGATAATCATTCGAATCAATAGTATAAACATTTTCATCTCTATTTCCAACAAATATAACTTTTCTATCACTAGTATTTTCAATGATGCAATTCTTTTTATCAAACATAACTCTAAAGCCTTTATCACACAATTGACTAATACTAAGTAAATTATGCTTCAAACCATCAACCAAAAGTACATTTTCAATTAAAATAGAAGATTCATTACCTATACTACCTTTACCAATTATTTTACCTTTCTTGTTGTCACCAAAGGTTACAAGACCTCCATCCTTTTTGGAGAGAGAGACAAACTTGGATGGGTCTCCCGTCATGTGCCTCGAGCAACCACTATCCAAGTACCACTTGTTTTCTTAGAGATTTTCAAACAGACCTACAAACACAAATGTTCAAGTTTGATTCTTTGGTACCCACACTTGTTTGGGTCCTAGATGGTTAGCATTGAAAAACTTGGGAATCCATTTCATTTTTTCATAGACATTTAAGGCATTGGATTTAGACAAGTAACAAGAATAAGTTGTATGTTCAAACTTGCCACATGAGAAACAAACAACATTATGCAAAGATTTATCTCATACAACAAATTTATGCACTCTAATTTTCTTGGAGAAATTATTCCTTGGAGCATTATGAAACTTTGCCCTTTGAGAAAAATTTCTTCTTGGAAAAGTAGTATGAGCATATTTCAATTTAAAACACTTAGATCTAATATGGCCTTCAACACCACAATAATGACATATAGGATCAAAGTTAGATTTAACATACTTAGACACAACCTTAGGCATATTAAGCTTAGGCATATTATGAGATGCTTTAACAAAGATAGTTTTAGAACTTGAAGGAGTAGAACATTCATCAATATAGCCTAAACCTCTTTTATCACCAAAAGGCTTGCCTACTTCAATTATCTTGTCTAATCTTTGAGCACCTATTGTCAACTTTTTAATAGATTCTTTAGCCTTATCAAGTTCTTGCAAAGCACTAAATTCCTTTTCTTTGAGTAATTTAATCAAATTATCTTTTTCACAACTATCATGCTCAAGAAATTTAACTTTTTCAAGCAAGGCATTTTTCTCATCACAATCAAAAGCATGCTTGTCACAAGAGGTATTCATTTCATCAATATGCATAGCATCATACTCATTCTCTTTTAAGCAAGCAATTTTTTCAAGTGAAGACTTATTTTTACTAGATAAAACATTGTATTTCTTTTTAAGCACAACATACTTAGAACTAAGTTTTTCTAAGTCATTTTGCATATTTTCAAAAGTTTCGAACAATTCATTATAAGAAAGAGGTTCTAGAGTTACCTCATCATTTTGTTCATCCTCTTTGTCACTATGAGCCATGAAGCAAAAATTGGCCACTTCTTCATTATCACTCCCACTTTCTCTTTCATCGCTACCATCCCAAGTAGCTTTCATTGCTTTCTTCTTGGATTTCTTGGATGATTTGAGAAAAGGAAAATCGATTCTAATATGACCCGACTTCTTGCATTCATAGCATATTACCTCATCCTTTTTGCTCTTTTCAACTTTTGACTCTTTTTGGTTGGAGAGATGCTTCTTGAATTGCTTCTTTCTCTTGATGAAGTTCTTATACTTAAGTGAAAGATAGGCAACATCATCTTCATCAAGGTCATCTTCATCTTGAGATTCAACTTCTAAAGACATGGTCTTTAAAGCTATACTCTTTTCTTTCTTTTTCTTCTCATCCTCCATGTTTTTCTTGATCTTTATCTCATGTGTCAACAACGAGCCCATGAGTTCATCAATGGAGAGAGATTTGAGATCCTTTGCCTCTTGAATGGCGGTGACTTTAGGCTTCCATTGTTTAGGCAAAGACTACAATAGCTTCTTTATCTTCTCAAGATTTGAGTACTTTTTCCCAAGTCCTTTTAAAGCATTGACAATGTTAGTAAATCTAATAAACATATCGGAAATAGCTTCATTTTCATCAATTTTAAACATTTTCATATTGATGAACTAACATGTCAATCTTTGTTTCTTTTACTCGACTAGTTCCTTCATGAGTAATTTCTAATTTATCCCATATCTCTTTTGCGGTTTTGCAAATAGACACTCTATTATACTCAAAGCAAAAAAATAAGCAATTAATAGCTTTGGCATAAAGAGCATGCTTTCTTTTCATTTATTGACCATTCTTCCTTAGGTTTTATAGTGCTAACACCATCAACATCTTTTGTTGGAATTTTAAAACCCTCCTTAACAATATCCCATAAATCATAATCAATAGAAAGCAAGAAAAATCTCATTCTATTTTTCCAATAACTGTAATTAGTACCATTAAAGAAAGGAGACTTTGTAATAGATTGACTATCGGTAAAATGGATAAAACCTAAAGTTGCCATAGCTCAAAAACAATTAAGTTTATCAAGAAATAAATATTTCAAGAAGAGCAATCCGCTCTGATACCAATTGTTGGATCGATATGGCAACCCTAAAGGGGGATGAATAGGTTTTAATTAAACTTTTTTTTTTCTAAATTAACCCAATTAAACTAATTAATACACTTTTTATAAATAATAAAAAAAATTCAAATTATGCAACAAATAAGATGACAGAAAATGTGATAATTTAATTCTATCAAATTTTAGCAAATAAATAAGAACAAACTAAAACATACAATAAATTGCTTAAATTAATAGCAAAAATAAAAATGAAAGAGTTAGAGAAGAAGACACCGTAATTTTTATAGTGGTTTGGTCAAACTCGACCTACTCCACTTCCCAAGCGCCTCTTGAAAATTTGAATAAAATCTTTCCGATTCTTTCTACGGATTAGAGCCCAACCGTTACACCACTACTCCTTTTACGGGTTCAAGAGCAAACCCTATCCTTTCCACAATTTAGGATCAAACCGTTACAAACGTTGGAATTTTTGAAGAACACAATACAACTCTCACTAGAGTGGATTTACAAGTTTAAGCACTCAACAAGTTTATCCTCACAATACAATAATACTCTTTCACGAATAAGATGAAATGAAAAAAATTGGGAACTTAAAGAGATCAACAATGGAACTTTTGAGTTTTGGAGGATTATAAAAAATAAAATTTGTTAGTTTAAAATTTGGAGAGGAAGATGGTTTATATAGAGATGGAAAAATTTTTAGAAACCACAATTAATTTGGACCATTGGATTTTAGAAAAGAAAAATCAGTGGTGGAGATTTTAAACTAAACTAGTCGTTAGATACAAACAAAATATAATATTAAATTTATTTTCTTTTGAAATTCATTTTCTTTTTAAAATTAATCCAAAAAATAAAAAAACATACCATGTATCATGAACTAGCCGTTAGACACAAACATAAAATGATATTAAATTCATTTTCTTTTAAAATTCATTCTCTTCAAAGTCAATCCAAAAATAAAAAACATACCATGTGTAAAAAACTAGCCGTTAGACATAAACATAAAATAATATTAAATTTATTTTCCTTTTAAATTTCTTTTAAATTTCATTTTTTTTAATTTTAAATCAATCCAAAAATCAAAAGTTCATCATATGTTAATCTCTTAATGATCCACCATTCAACCAATATGCTGCCACATGTCTACATGTAAATGGTCTGGTTATGCCACGCCATCCACACAATATTTTCTCTATAAACTTGTTTCGGTCATATCGTCTTCGTTTTAGCTCCGATTTGAGTAATTCAAGAGGTGTTGGAATCGTTGTTCCAAGCTCTACACTATGGACAGATTAAAACACTAAGATTTTCAGTAATTAAAAATTGAGTTTGTTATCATCAAAACATTAATTAATTAATTAACTAAAATTAATTAATTTGAGATTAAGGGCCAAAAAGCCAACACTCTGGAAAGTGTTTGACGTATTGCATAGGCCGAACAGCATGCGTCGAAATGCAAATGTTCCATAAGGGCGGGTGAACGTGGTTGTCTCTTGATCTTCAGGAGCAATCATGATTCGGTTATGGCCGGCATATCCATCCAAGAAGTAATAGTAATCATTTCCTGCTAAGCGGTCTAGAATCTGGTCGATAAAAGGCAAAGGGAAATGATCCTTCTTTGTCGCCGCATTCAGTTTGCTGTAGTCCATGCAAATCCGCTAGCTACTGACAGTCCTCATTGGTATCAGTTCATTATTTACATTTGGGACTACCGTCATCCCTCCTTTATTTGGTACACACTGCACGGGGCTGACCCACATGCTGTCGGCGATTGGATAGATAATCCCTGCGTCCAACCACTTGATTATCTCCTTCTTCATGACCTCCTTCATTGCAGGGTTGACTCTGCGTTAATGTTCGATCGATCATTTCTGATTGTCCTCGAGACTAATCCTGTGCATGCAATATGCGGGGCTAATTCCTCTAATTTCTGCTAGCATCCAGCCAATTGCTTTTATGTACTTTTTAAGGATGCTCAGTAGCGCATTCTCTTGATCTTCATTAAGTGCAGAGGAAATTATTACTGGTAGCGTTTCATTCTGCCCCAGAAAAGCATACTTTAGGTGGTTTGGAAGGGTTTTCAACTCTACCGTCGGTGGTTGTTCCAAGGATGGTTTTTGTGTTTTTCTTTCTTCATTCATTGTCAGCTTGTCTTCTTTGGTTGTTGTTTCTATGATCACATTGTAGGCTACTATGGATTCGGTCACATCCCTATCTTCATTTTCATCTTCAGACTTTTCTTCTAAATTCAAACTAGGTTCATCATCGAACTCAGTGAGGTCTTCTTCTTTCCGGTATTTCATGGCTCGGATAATATCAAACCTGAGCTTCTGTCCATTCACGCTCAGTGTGATCTCTCCCTTGTACACAACAATCTGGGCGGACTAGTGGATAAAAATGGCCGTCCCAGAATGATGGGTACATCCTTGTTCGATTCATAGTCCAGGATGATGAAGTCTATCGGTAATATAAATTTGTCAATCGTGACTAGGACATCCTTCACCTTTCCTTCTGGATGCACAAGTGATCTATCAGCTAGCTGAAGAGTCACCGCCATGGGCGCCAGCTGCCCTACATTTAACTGCTTAAAAATGGAAAGGGACATTAAGTTGATGCTGGCCCCGAGATCGCAAAGTGCTTGACCAATATATAACCTTCCGATCGAGTAGGTTATTGTGAAACTTCTAGGGTTGCGCATTTTTGGTGGAATTATGGATTTTGAATTTTGCGTCAATGCCACCGTTGCGAACTTACCAGTGCTTCTTTTCTTCATCACCATATTCTTCAGAAACTTTGCATACTTTGGCATTTGTTCAATCGCTTCAGTGAAAGAAATGTGGATATGCAGCTGTTTCAGCATGTCCATGAAGCGTTAATACTGCACTTCATCAATTTTCTTCTTTTTAAGTCTTTGGGGGAATGGTGGCAGCTGTATTTTCACGATTCCCTGCTCTTTTGGCTTCGAAGTGGACGCAATATCTGGATCCATCGTCTTCTATTCTTCTGTTTCTTTTTGGGTCTGTGGTTCCATCGGAATTGGAGCAGTCTTGCTTGGCTCCTTCTTCTCCTCCACCACTGTCTTTTCGCTTCACAATGTCACAGCTTGGCATTGCTTCTTTCCCATATTCCCTGGGTTGCATGGAAGCTCTGTTGAGCTCAGCAATGCCCCTTGCGGTTTACTCTTGAGTTCACCCGCAATTTTTCCTATTTGAATTTCAAGATTGCAGATAGACGTCGCTTGATTCTGAAGCACTGTTTCATTCTTTTCAATATATTAATTCAGCAAGCTCTCTAAGGATGAAGATTACGACACCTGCAAACTACTAGCTTGATTTTGCATTTGATCGTTTGTTCACGGGAAAAATCCTGGTGGCCCTTCTTTCAGCGCCATTGGTTGAAAATTTTGTTATTGATTTTTCCATGAAAAGTTAGGGTGGTTTCTCCACCCAGGGTTGTACATATTGGAAAACGGATTATTCTTCACGAAATAAACAGAATGTGGGTTTTTCGGACACTCTTCCATTGGATGGCCTTCACCGCAAGTAGCACAACTTGTGCTCGCTTGGTCGATTGCATTGACTTGCCCCCTTTGCATTCCTGGGTTGCTGATTGCGATTCCTTGTATCAAATTCATCATCGCAATCATTTGGTTTTGCAAAGAAGTGATGACCCAATTATTTGCATCACTGTCTTTAATTCTCAGTCTTTGATCGCTTTCTCTCCAGTTTTCGTGATTTTTCGAAATGAGATCAAGTATGTTCTTAGCCTCATCATATGTTTTGTCATGCAGACCTCTAGCTGCTGTTGCATTGGCAGCCGTCTGCGATGTAGGGTTCAGACCATGGTAGAAAATTTCCATCTGTAAACAATCTGGTAAGCCATTATGCGGGCAATTTGTTACCAGCCTTTTAAACCTCGCCAGGCGTCACTGAGCGATTCATCGATATCCTATTCAAAATTGGTAATCAGCTTCCTTCTTCTAGCGTTCTCCATCGGGGGGAAGTACTTCTTCATGAACTTTTCCACTACCTGTTCCCATGATGTAATCTCCCCTGGTTCGAAAGAATAAGCCCATTTTCGTGCCTGGTCGCACAACGAAAATGGGAACAGTGTTAATCGAACCTCCTCAGCGGAGATGTTTGGGAACACAAACGTATTACAGATTTCAATAAAACTCTAGAGGTGGGCGTGTGGATCCTCGCCACGCCTACCGCCAAACTGTTCGGCAGTTTGAATCATCTGCAGCATCACCAGTTTCATCTCGAACCTCGATCCGTCAAGAGCTTGCCTCATGATTCTTGGTGAGAAATCATAACAGTTGGGCGACGTATAGTCCTGGATGGGCCTATCGCGGTCGTTCACCAAGAGTATGGGATTCACCATGATATTATTTGCATTTGGTGCTCTATCTTCTAGTTGCTCCGCCATGTTTGGCTCTTTCTCTTGTTATTGTTGTTTTTTTTTTTCTTCTTCTTCTTTGGAAAGTTGTCTCAATTTCTAGGTCGTAATTGGGCTCAAGATTTTGTCCTTTGCTCATAAGATGCCTGCTTCTTCCCTTACCTAAGGAGAGACAGTGCACAGAGATGGAAAGTCTGCAAAGAAAACCAAAAAGTTACCGTTAGCACAATCCGTACTGCTGTAGTCCCCGACAACGACGCCAAAAACTTGATGTGTGGTTAATGCAATGAAATAATGGTATATATTGTGATGGTGGTATATGCGTTGTGCATGCAAGTTTTCCTAGCGAAATCCAAGTATAAATTCTACTAGGTTGCCTGGTAAGCCCAGGGTCGAACACAAGGACTATGGAGACAGTATGCAATGGTGGTTTCAGATTTCTTTGCGGTGACAAATAAAACAATGCGTTGGTTGGTATGCGTGTTTAATATATAGATTCTATGCGGCGGATTTGAGAAAAGAGTTAATAATGATGAAAGTTACAATGAGTATGGGGGGAACAGGTTGAGAAGGTATTTAGCTAGCGCTTCCTGAGATTGCGTTCAAGCTATGCGATCATGCTACACACAAACAACAGCAATTCATCTTCCAATGTAAATGCTATAGTTCCTAGTTTTAGGAAGCATGCGATGATGTCTATAGGACTTATTCCTAAGTCTCTATCTCTTGACTTATGCGATGATGAATGCTGCACACAGGTACAAGGTGACCGCATACCATCATATCCTATCTCTAGGGTGCATGCGATGCGTTAATAGCAAACAAAACTTATTCCTAAGCTTCTATCTCTTGATTATGTGGTTCTAATCTGACTCTCCCGAGCCTAGTTTCTAATTTGACTTTTCCAAGCCTAGATTCTATCCTTAGACCACCCTCCCGATCATGTCTAAAGAACGAATGACGCATACATAATACAAGATGATCGCATAAAGTTAAGATCTCAGGTTATGCTAGCTAAGTGCTTCTCAACCCATTCGACAGTTTAGTTACTCATGCATAATGTAAAGAGAGTGAACAGATGTAGAGATGCAAATTCCATTTTATAAATAAGTTCAAAATGCAGAATGACAATGGAAAATAAGGATAGAGAGTCTGGTAGCAATGTCTTGCTTCCCATGGCTTTTACACTGAGTTTTCTCTACTCTGCCCAAAAGAATGTTCGCTTCTGCAAGAGTCGGCCTTCTCTCTATTCTCAACGCTTCCTGGCACTCTTCCGATTTCACCAGGACGATCTTTCAGCGTCTTCTCTCTTCATTTGCCTCCGCCTTCTAAGTATATAAAATTACAGACTACGGATAACTAAGTATAAGGAGAAGAAGAACTCTCAATTCTGAATAGCGAAACCTAACTCGTTTAACGAAGGTGGCCTTCGGTATTTATAGAGCTTCAGGGTGAAGAGCTTTTTCTCTCAAATGATTGCATTGATGGGATGTCATTAATTCTCTGTCTGATGCACCGATTAATTTTCACCGAAAAGTTGAGTGTACTTGTTACAATGTGTCGTTAATGGCTTGTCGACTAAATTCGGATTCGACCATCATCAACTTTCTGTCCCATCGTGATTTATTAAGTTTTCACCTTGATGCACCGTCTCTATGTGGCTACCTTCTTGAGCAGATTTTCTCGAATGCATACGATCGCATAGCCTTGCGGTCACAATCTCTTAATGTGCTCGGATGCTGATTTCCTTAGATCGCAATTCTGCCTTGCGCCAACGCATTATCTGCTTTAATGCGACGGACGAATGCGATCGCAATGTTCTAAACTTAATGCTTTTGGACACGATTTTATATACTTTTACCGTCCCAATCCTACATTGTTTTACATCTTTGCGTTGTAATAACGTACGTTTCTGCCCGTTATCAAGTTCCTTTCAGATTTGGAAGTTGTTCCAAATATGAATTTGCCTATCACTCTTTATTGTGATAACAGCAGGGTTGAGGCAAATTCGAAGAAGCTTCGGAGTCATCGTCGGGGTAAGCACATAGAACGGAAATATCACCTGATCAGGGAGATTGTGCATCCGATGAGGTGATAGTCACGAAGATCGCATCGGAATACAACGTTGTTGATCCCTTTACAAAGCTGTTTAAAACATATAAAGCTGTTTAAATCATGAAACAGTAAAACCGTTTCTTAGTTGAGAATAACCCTACTGTGGTTAAAAATAATCCCAACACCAACTGCTAGTCAAGAGAGAACCATTTTTCTCAATCTCTAACTCTACCTACGTGCACGTGGCCATACTAAGTACCATCATACCTTAGGTACTTCTGCTCAGATACCTTCTTACATGTCCTTCAATATCGAGTTTCTAGGATACTTCTCAAATGTCCTTCGGTATCAAGTGGGTTTGGTACCTTCTCAAACGTCCTTTAGTACCAAGTTGGTTAGATACCTTCTCAAATGTCCTTCGGTATTGCGCTTTAAGTAAAACTAGTCATAAATGAATTTCTCTTTAAAGCATGTAAAGTATAACACATAAAAATATGGCTTTAAAGATACTAAGCATGCTGGGTATATTTAACATATATAAATAGCTTTTCAACAAACTTCCCACGCATGCATGCGTTTAAAACATAACTCATGGTTTACTTGGAAATCACTTTGTAAAACTAGCTGGCATGAGAATAATCTTCTTTAAAGCATGCTTTATTTAAAACATTGTAAATATTTTTTAAAATGTTTTAGTCACTCACCTCGATCGCTTAGGAACTTTTCATTCTAGAAGTTCCTTGTTTACCTCAGGCTCCCTTTTTCACCCCTAGAATCCAAATAAAATTTACAACTCAGATTACTCATAGTTATAAGCCTTATTTTTAGATACTTACTTCTAAAAAAATGTTCTAAACTATATCAGGAAGCCTATCCTAAAATCTGAGCTCAGAACTCCTCGTGTTTTGGTCGGAATCACAAAATCTCCAAGACTGGCTCAAGCTTACCCAACAGCCTGACCCTTCTATATTCTTCTCAATTTCAAGCCCAATCTTTAGAGATTTTTCTTCGGCAGCCCTACCCTGAAAACCAGACTTTTAGAGCTTTCAAGTGGCTTTAGAATCACTCCAAACGCATGAGTATATTGGGAGAACTTTTCGTTTCAAGTTGATGTTGTTTTCTATACTTCACTGTCCACTGCGTCCCCCTTCAAGCTCTATGATCAACACATGGATTTTGCTCTCAACACAATGTTTACTTAGCTATCCCACTCTTTTTAATGTCTTTTTAAATTTTGATAGAAAAAGAAGTCCTTAGCCCTATTTATAGGCGTCCAAACACTCTCCAAGGTCGACACCTCCTAGTTGGCTGCATGTCCAAGTGTTTCCTCCTCACACTATCAATGTAATGTTTCAATCAACGCAATCTAAGTGTCCTTCTCCTACATAGCAACCGCATGGGCTTCAATTTGCATGTCCTCTTATGCAACCACCTCATTTGCTTAAGGCTTATGGTTTCCTCCCAAGAAGACACATGTTTGGTGACGTCCTCTATGTGAGCTCATCTTTCATATGCATCCACAACCCTTGGATGTTCAACGCATAGTAGGCCTTTGTTCCACTTGGTTTTCCACTCACTACCATCGCAATCCAACTTAGCCATCACAAGAGCCAGCCACCACCAATGCATAGGATGGCCGCTCGTCCTCGACGTATCGCTCACTCAGCATCACCGCAAGGCTCATTTGGCATTGACGCATGGCGCTTGGCATAGGCGCTGGTCACCAACACAAGGGTGTGTGGCATAGGCGCTAGGCATCGCTCGCAGGGCTTGCTCGGCTGCATGGGCACTTGGCAGGGCACTTGACATATAGGCTAGGCGCTTGGCATGGGCACTCGACTCATAGGCTGGGTACTTAGCAGAGGCACTCGATGCATGGGCGCTTGGCAGAGCGCTGTGCATCGACGAATGCCACCCTTCCAACGCATGCCTTGCCCGTGTCCTCGCCTACCCTTGTGCCATCCAACCTTCCAACGCATCACTTCAACTTTCCTTCCTTCAATCACATACCACCACCAATGCCTTCATCACAACCCTTCCAACGCATCTATCACCTAGTTTTATACTTAGCCAATTTTTTCAAGTTTTTTCCCAAAAGTCAAGCTTCCAAATTTTCTCTTTTCCTCTAATTTCCACCCTTTTCTCTACCATTACACACTAGTGTCCACATCAACCTACTCACCACACTGGTCTCAGTAGGGAACATACTCAAGTAGAGAAATTAGGATTCGGGATTCACATTTACCTCCCCCTTATGAAAATTTCGTCCTCGAAATTTCGCTACTAGTCCATCAATTAAACAACTGCGGATACTTGTTTCTGATTTTCTCTTAGGCTTCCCATGTTGCTTCTTCCATATTATGGTTCCGCCATAGTACCTTTACCAATGGAATTTTCTTATTCCTTAAAACCTGTTCCTTTCGGTCAAGAATCTCCACTGGTTCTTCTTCGTAAGACAAATTTTCCTTCAATTGTACTGGTTGCTCAGGCAACACATGGGTAGGATCTGGCACATACTTTCTAAGCATTTCCACATGAAACACGTCATGAATATGAGATAATTCTGGAGGTAAATCCAATCGATATGCCATTGGGCCAACTTTTTCTATTATCTCGTAAGGTCCAATATATCTCGGGGTTATTTCCTTTCCTACCAAACCTGAGTATTCCTTTCCACGGAGATAACTTAAGAAATACTTTATCACCAACTTCAAACTTCAATTCTTTTCTCCGCTTATCGGCATAACTCTTTTGTCTGTCTCGAGCCGTCTTAAGATTATCTCTTATAATCTTAACATTGTCTGATGTCTGTTGCACAAGTTATGGACCTAGTAATTTTCTTTCACCGACTTCATCCCAACATATCGGAGTTCTACATGGTCTTCCGTATAGTGCCTCATATGGTGCCATTCCGATACTCGAATGGTAATTGTTGTTATACGTAAATTCGATCAACGATAGATGCACATCCCAACTGTCTTTGAATTGCAATATACATGCTCTTAGCATGTCCTCTAATGTCTGGATTGTCCGCTCCGACTGACCATCCGTCTGTGGATGAAAAATGGTACTAAAAACTTGGTTCCCATAACTTTCTGTAAACTAGGCCAAAACTTCGATGTAAATCTGGAGTCTCGATCTGATACAATTGAAACTGGAGCTCCAAACTGACTCATAACTCGATCAACATACAGCTTAGCTAATTGATCTAAGGTAAAAGTAACTTTAACAGGTAAAAACTTAGCTGTTTTTGTCAATCTATCCACGATTACCCATATACCATCATAGCTCGTTGGTGTCCTAGGTAATCCAAATAGGAAATCCAACGTAATATGCTCCCACTTCCACTTTGGTACTGGGAGTGGATTAAGTAATCCTGCTGGTCTCTATCTTTCCGGCTTAACTTGTTGACATATTAGACACCTGCCAACATACTCCGCTCTTTCTCTTTTCATACTTAGCCACCAGTACGATCTCTTTAATGTTCTGTACATCTTCGTATTGCCCGGATGCATAGCATAAACCGAACTATGTGCCTCTTCTAGAATGGCTTGTTTATGTGCTAAGTTATTAGATACTCATACCCTACCTTCTTTTAATAGCACTTTGTCGGCTCTTAATTGGTAGTCCGTCCTCAATCCTTTACCTATTTCTTCAGCTAACTTCTGAAGATCGGAATCCTTTAATTATTCACGTAGAATATCTTCTACGAGAGTATGACACACTTGAAATGAAGCTAGTAAACCTCCTGTTTGACCGATTGATTATGTTGCCATAGCATTATAAAACTCATGAATCAGTGTACCCTTCAATGAATTGATACTAGCTCTAGCTGATCTAGTTTTTCGACTTAGGGCGTCAGCTACCACATTTGCTTTACCTGGGTGATAGTCAATTGTGCAGTCATAATCTTTGATTAACTCGATCCATCTTCTCTGTCTCAAGTTCAGCTTCTTCTGATCAAAGATATACTTCAGACATTTATGATCCGTGAATATATGACAATGCTCACCAAACAGGTAATGTCTCTATAACTTTAGAGCTAACACAATTGCGGCTAACTCTAAATCGTGTGTAGGGTAGTTGCATTCATGCTTCTTTAACTGTCGAAAAGCATAAGCTACTACCTTTTCCTCCTGCATCAGCACACATTCTAACCCTTGTCGGGATGCATCACAGTAGACCTCAAACTCTTTACCTGGTGTAGGTAAAGTTAATACGGGTGCTGATACTAACCTTTGTTTCAACGCTTGAAACCTATGCTCGCATTCTGGGGACCACTCAAACTTCGCATCTTTTCTGGTCAGGTTTGTCAACAGCAGGGCTATCTTAGAAAAGCCCTCCACGAATCTCCTATAATAACCTACAAACCCGAAAACTGCGTACTTCTGTTACATTCAGGGGTCGTTCCCAGTTGACTATTGCTTCTATCTTTTGGGAATCAACGCTAACTCCATCAGCTGAAACTATATGCCCAAGGAATACGACTTGGTTTAACCCAAAATCACACTTACTAAATTTGGCATATAACTTATTTTCCCTTAGCATCTACAACACCATCCTCATATGTTCTTTGTGTTTCTCTACACTACTAGAATATACTAGTATATCGTCTATGAAAACTATCACAAACTAATCTAGATAAAAATGAAATATCCTATTCATCAAGTCCATAAATACCGCAGGAGCATTTGTCAATCCAAACGACATTACTAGGAACTCTTAATGTCCATACCTAGTTCTGAATGCAGTCTTTGGAACATCTATGTCTTTCACCTTCAACTGGTGATAACCTAATCTCAAATCTATCTTAGGGAACACTGTGGCTCCCTTTAACTGATCGAAGAGATCATCTATACGAGGAAATGGGTACTTATTCTTAATGGTCACCTTCTTCAACTGTCTATAGTCTATGCATAATCTAAGAGTACCGTCTTTCTTCTTAACAAACAAGACTGGCACTCCCCAAGGCGACACACTGGGCCTAATGTACCCCTTATCTACAAGTTCCTGTAACTGAACTTTTAACTCCTTCAGTTCTGTTGGTGCCATCCTATATGGTGCCTAGGATATAGGTGCTGTACCTGGGACTAACTCAATAGTAAACTCTATTTCCCTGTCAGGTGGTAAGCCTAGTAACTCTTCAGGGACCACATCTAAGAATTCTTGTACCACAGGTACATCCTCAGGTCTCAGTTTCTTATCCTGTGAAACTGACACATAGGCTAAATAGGATTCACATCCCTTACTCAGCAGTTTCCTAGCCTTTACTGCTGATATTAAACTTCCTGGGAGTATTCTTTTACTTCCTACCAAGGTTATCTCTTTTTCACCTAATTTCCTAAACAATATTTCTCTCTTAAAACAATCCGTAGTGGCATAATTTTTACTTAGGAAATCCATACCTAAAATAACATCAAACTCTAGTAATTCTAATAGAATCAAGTCAACCCATAAACTCTGATTTCCAAGAATTACTTCACAATTCCTGTAATACTCATGTACAACTAGAGTATCTTCTACAGGCATAGAGATAAACAAATCCTCATTCATACGCTCAGTCACTCTATCTATATGCAACGCATACATGCTAGATATGAATGACTGCGTAGCACTAGGATCAAATAATGCATAAGCAGATCGTTTACATAAAGTTATCATACCAGTTACGACATCTGAAGCCTCTTCTGCTTCCTGGTGTGTCATAGCGTATACTCTACCCTGTTGCTGTTGTTGTTGCTGTTGGGGTCGTCCAGCTACCCCTTTCTGCTTAGCTGCACTGGATCCCTCACCTCTAGCTTCGGTCGCTCTGGGTTGATCTACAATCTGGGTAACTCCTCTTTGCTCACTTTGTGCTCCATAAACTAGCTAGGGACAATCTCTCTTGAAATGCCCCGCTTGTCCGCACTGAAAGCACACATTCCTATTGCCATAACATACTCCTGTATGGGGCCTACCACAGTTTACACAAAGTGGTCTCCTTCCTGTATTAGCTATTGACTTGCTAGCACAACCCGATATTGATCTACCACTCGGTCCAGCTGCAGGTCTTGACCTCTTTCGACTCGAACCCTGTTGGCTCGTGCTTCCAAAAATTCTCATACTCGACTGTCCAAAGAACATGGTCTAAAACTCTTGCCTCTTGTTTCTCCAGGCGTCCTAAACTATCCCGCATTTGGCTGGAGTATATCTTCCCTCGCTACACCCCGCTCAACTCTGATAGCGGTCTCCACTAACTGAGTGAAATTCACCCAATTAGATGTAGAGGTAACGGGTGTACGTATCTTTCTTCTTAGGCCATTCTCAAATATTCTACACCTCTCTTTCTCTTCCACAATGATCAGAAGGGCATACTGAGATAACTCAGTAAATCTTTGCCCATACTCAGCAGCCGTCATCAATCCCTGAGTTAGCCTAAGGAACTCCTCCCTTTTCGCTTCTTTAAAAGCACTAGGGTAGTATTTATCCTCAAATACTTGTCTGAACTCAGACCAAGTCATAGTTTCCGAACTACTCCTTCTGGCCTCTATCACTTTCCACCATTTCTCAACCCCTTTCTACAGTAAGAATGCCGCTAACCCGACCTTACGGTCCTCAGGCACCTCATAACCTTAAAAAATTTCTTAATCAAGTCCAACCAAACCTCAGCATCTACTGGATCTGTGGCTCCATCGAACGTCGTGGCACCTAAAACTTTCAGCCTCTCAATGCTGAATCTCTTCTCTGGATCGGTCTGAATCGATCCTACACTCGCCGCCAATCTCTGGGCGATTCTATCAAACATTCGATCCTCCATCTAGGGATCTACATCTACCCATGGGCTACTCGACTAATTTACAGAAGTCACTTCCTACTCTACTAAGTCTCTAACTCTTTTCCCTTTTGGATCTGGGTTCTGTCTAGCTTCAGGACCTCTACTCGTAGGGTCAACATTCCTCTCCTGAGTCTGCTTGCTCAGTCTGCCACTTCTTCTCATCATCTTTGCCTAATTATTAAGTACACATGTTAGAGACATACTTATGGGACTTAATCTACTGCATGAACTCTCTCTTTCACCCAAAGTCTTATGCTTTAATACTAAGCTAGCATCAACTAACTCTTTAACCTCCCCAAAAACTTATGCTCAGATACCAAGTTGTCACACCCCACACCAGACCACCCTCTTAACCTAGGAAAGGGCGTGACTGCAACAGTTATCAACCATTTGTTGACACTTACTGCCTAATAACTCTTACGGAATAACTCTGATACCAATATATAACTCATATACAGCGGAATGTCTTTAGGCCAAAAATTTATTAATTTAGAAACATAACATGTTTAGAGTCATTACAACACTAGATTCATAATTCCCAAAGCCCAAAAACCCTAGTCCCTATATGAACAACGGAAACATGTGTACAATATTTACAGTAACCACCTAAGCCAACGGGTTTCAATATCTTTATCCTTTAGTGGCAGAGTAGATGCAGAGCTATTTTCTGAGGATTTGACCGCTACTTGGGGAAAGAAAAACATTTGAAAACGGGGTGAGATTGCTAGCCCAGTGAGTGACTTAAGAAAGAAAACTAATTCTCATGCAAAAGTCTCAATAAAAAGTTTAAACTGAAATATAAACTTCTACAGTACCTTATACTGCAGTATAAACATTTTCCAAGCATAAAACATATAAAGCTGTTTAAATCATGAAACAGTAAAACCGTTTCTCAGTTGAGAATAACCCTATTGTGGTTAAAAATAATCCCAACACCAACTGCTAGTCAAGAGAGAACCCTTTTGCTCTATCTCTGACTCTAACTACCTACGTGCACGTGGCCATACTAAGTACCGTCATACCTTAGGTACTTCTGCTCAGAAACCTTCTCATATGTCCTTGAGTATCGAGCTTCTAGGATACCTTCTCAACTGTCCTTCGGTATCAAGTGGGTTTGGTACCTTCTCAAATGTCTTTCAGTACTAAATTGGTTAGATGTCTTCTTAAATGTCCTTCGGTATCTAGTTGGGCGAATACCTTCTCAAATGTCCTTCGGTATCGCGTTTTAAGTAAAACTAGTCATAAATGAATTTCTCTTTAAAGCATGTAAAGTATAACACATATAAAAACATGGCTTTAAAGATACTAACATATGCTGGGTATATTTAACACATATAAATAGCTTTTCAACAAACTTCCCACACATGCATGCCTTTAAAACATAACTCATGGTTTGCTTGGAATCACTTTGTAAAACTAGCTGACATGAGAATAATATTCTTTAAAACATACTTTCTTTAAAAAAATTTAAATATTTTTTCAAATGTTTTAGTCACTCACCTCGATCGCTTAGGAACTTTTCACTCTAAAAGTTCCTTGTTTTCCTCGGGCTCCCTTTTCACCCTTAGAATCCAGATTCAATTTTCAACTCAGATTACTCATAGTTATAAGCCTTATTTTGAAATACTTCCTTCTACAAAAATGTTCTAAACTATCTCAGGAAGCTTATCCTAACATCTGAGCTTAGAACTCCACGTGGTTTGGCCGGAGGCACAAAATCTCCAAGACTGGCTCAAGCTTACCCGATAGCCTAACCCTTCTGTCTTCTTCTTAGTTTCAAGCCCAATACTTAAGAGATTTTTCTCTGGTAGCCCTACCCTAAAAACCAGACTTTTAGATCTTTCAGGTGGCTTTAGAATCACTCCAAACGCATGAGTATATTGGGAGAACTCCTCGTTTCAAGTTGATGCTGTTTCCAGACTTCACTGTCCACTGCATCCTCCTTTAAGCTCTATGATCAACGCATGGATTTTGCTCTCAACGCAATGTTTACTTAGCTCTCCCACTCTTTTTAATGTCTTTTTGAATTGTGATTCGAAAAAGAAGTCCTTAGCCCTATTTATAGGTGTCCAAACACTCTCCAAGGTCGACACCTTCTAGTTGGCTACATGTCCAAGTGTTTCCTCCTCACACTATCAATGTAATGTTTCAATCAACGCAATCTAAGTGTCCTTCTCCTACATAGCAACCGCATGGGCTTCAATTTTTATGTCCTCTTATGCAACCACCTCATTTGCTTAAGGCTTAAGGTTTCCTCCCATGAAGACACATGTTTGGTGACTTCCTCTATGTGAGCTCATCTTTCATATGCACCCACAACCCTTGGATGTTCAACGCATAGTAGGCCTTTGTTCCACTTGGTTTTCCACTCACTACCATCGCAACCCAACTTAGCCATCGCAAGAGCCAGTCACCACCAACGCATAGGATGACCGCTCTTCCTCGACGCACGCTCACTCAGCATCACTGCAAGGCTCGTTTGGTATCGACGCATGGCGCTTGGCATAGGCGCTGGTCATCGACGCAAGGGCGTGTGGCATAGGCGCTGGGCATCGCTCACAAGGCTCGCTCGGTTGCATGGGTGCTTGGCAGGGCACTCGACGCATGGCCACTCGATAGGCACTCGACACATAGGTTGTGTACTTGGCAGAGGCGCTTGGCATGGGCACTCGATGCATAGGTTGGGTACTTAGCAGAGGCGCTCGACACATGGGCGCTTGGCATGGGCACTCGATGCATAGGTTGGGTACTTAGCAGAGGCGCTCGACACATGGGCGCTTGGCAGAGCGCTGTGCATCGACGCATGCCACCCTTCCAACGCATGCCTTGCCCGCGTCCTCGCCTACCCTTGTGTCATCCAACCTTCCAACACATCACTTCAACTTTCCTTTCTTTAGCTGCATACCACCACCAACGCCGTCATCACAACCCTTCCAAGTTTTTTCCCAAAAGTCATGCTTCCAAATTTCCTCTTTTCTTCTAATTTCCACCCTTTTCTCTACCATTACATACTAGTGTCCACATCAACCTACTCACCACACTGGTCTTAGTAGGGAACATACTCAAGTAGAGAAATTAGGATTCGGGTTCACATCTTATGATTACATATGATATAATCGGTATGATGTATAAGATACATCTAGTGGAGGATTGATGTAAATGAGATTTACATTAAGTACCATGGAATAGAAAAAGAACTATGATTTATATGTTTCATGAGGTGAAATATTAAAACTATAGGTTATAAATATAATATGATAAGTTGGTTATCATTTATATTTATAATAATATTAATTATTGGATAATTAATTCTTTTTCTTTAATAACCAATTGAGTGGGTGGTTATTGGATTCATGGTAACCGTGAGATAAAAGGAAAATGGTTTTCCTAATTTTAGTAAGATTTACATACTGTTGAAAAGTTTTGATAAAAGTTTTTTTAGATTTCTCTCGGAAAAATGGATCTTACGGTAGTCATCAAGTAAATATAGATTTACTAAACAACGGTTAGGGAAAGCTACACGATCGTGCAGTGGTAAGCTAAACGACCGTACAGTATTTACTAAACAATCGCTTGCCCAAAGTAAACGATCGTGTTGTGTCTGTAGGCGACAGATCGAGCTAACGATTAGCTAAACGATTGCATAGCTTTAGCTAAACGATTGGGCATCGACCTATACGATAGGTGATGACATGCAGAAATGCATGTCATCTTAGGCCTTTTACTTAGAATCATGAAGGTTGTTAGGTAGAATATGCGTCAATCATGATAGGAATTCATGAGAAAATGAGCTTGCGTCGATCAGCATGTTGAATCTTAGCTAACCCGTTGTTTTGCGTTATTATGCATTCAATGTTCTATTTTTGTAGCTAAAACAGGAAATGGATGCAAACGCGGAAACCGGACCACCGCACAAACGACCGCATGTGGAGAAACACTCCATCGCAAGGCCGAACGTGTCGATCAACGAATGGATGTTGCGATAATCAGTCGTATGCCTCCATTGCATGGAAGTTGCACTCACCTAGTGATTGCGGTCATCATGTAGAGTTGTGGTATTAAGCGAATGCGGTCATTAAATGATTGCGGCTACGTGACAATGCATACTAATGGGATCAACGCAAGGTTGGTGGAATGAACGCATCAATGCATCTACCATGAGAAAAACCAAAAGATGATGCTGACATTTCACCTAACACGCCGTTAGTGGCAGAGGTTCAGAAAGGATTAACAAGTCGAATGTCAAACTTAGAGCAGTCCAATTAATGCTATCGGCGACCTAAGCTCTATAAATAGAAGTTGATGAGCTGAAATTTAAGTTATCTGGGGATGATCCTTGTGATTCGGGGATTTTCCCCGTGATCTAAACAAATTACGTGAGAAGACGCTGAGAGTTCTTCACCTTCTTCATCCATTCCGAGTGAGGACCGGAGCTAGATCTCGAGAGAGTCAGCTCCTCCGCCCATCCATGGCACCACCGGCAGCCTGACGCACATCCGCTAGAAGAAAATCTTTTATTCCAGCCGATCATTTCATTTTCCTTTCTATTCTTATATTGTATTGTATGAAACTTTGTGATTAAAAAATTAATACAATTTGTTTTTCAATACGTTTCTCTGTTTCCTTTGACTCCATCTCCATCTTCTTTGCTTAGCATCTTTACTTTCATTGCAACACTTAATGGGATTGCTTGGGTATTGCATATTAGTCATGTGGATTAGGGATATGAAGCATGTAGCAACACGTCGAGAGGTGTGCGTTGCGTGAGTGTGTGAGTAACCTTATTTGCTTAGTGTGAAGTTACGACAACACCTGTCTATAGGCTAACGTATTGCTTGTCTATGAGTAAAGTCAGCAACAGCCAACTGCCCGAGAGGGTAAGTGGTTGGTCGCATTAAGCAATGTATGCATTGTTCACTAGAGATAGGAATAATCTTGCGTCAACCAAGTTCATGCGGTTACCTTGTCCTATGAGCGCATCATTCATCATTTAGGCATACTCGGGAAAGTAGTCTAAAACCCAAATCTACGACTCGAGAGAGTAGATTGGAACGCATAGGCAAGAATGGGGATCTTAGAGATAAACTTTGTTTGCTTCACATAGCGTATGCACCCTACACATTGGATTTACATGCATCCAGGAAGTAGGATAAGGGGTTATGCGGCAGCCATGCTCATGCGGCGAGACCTAGTGAGCTGGTTATGGAAGTCTAGGTAGGCATAGGCTTCTCGGCAATATCGCAGATACACCGCATACGTCCTAGAGTTAGGTTCACGTGTGTGTAGCATGATTGCATGGTTTGCGTTGACTAAAGTTGTCCTTGCGGTCATTCTTAAAGATTGCAATGAAAACATCTCCGCATTTTTATCTATTTTCCCATTCATTTATTTCATGTCAAGTGTTGTCGTATCTCTATCTCTTATGCATATTTTCATTGTGTTGTCTGTTAGATAGGAGTAGGAGTAGTGTTAATATAGAAACCCCTCCATCATTCTTTTATTTAAACCGTCGCATGCACATTACCGCATACATATAGCTACAAGTCCCTGTGTTCGACCTTGAATTACCCGAGAAACTTACGTTCATGTTATACTTGGCATGAGCGCAAGAAAACTTGTGACAGGATGCATGGTCATCACATACATTTGTTGGCGCATATTCATTCCAATGCTTAACCATCAACGCATGACTAACAGAGCATATCTTAGTAACATGCATCGCATACCGCGTCCACGGGATTTTAGTTGTCGAGTAAAAATTGACTTCTAATTTCCCATCATCACACCGAGAATACCAAGGTAGCCTTGTTGGTGGTGTCATACTCAAATCGACACCATCGAGGTGATGTGGAGGTTGTTCGTGCTGTTGTTGAGGAGTTCGTAGTCGAGGTGATCGTTGAGGACGAGCGCGAAGTGTCTGTGCTATGTTGCAGTCATGTAGATCGAGCGTTTGAGGTTGTTGTTGTTCGTGCGGTCATGCGCAAAGGAGCATGGAGACGCATCTTTAAATATACATAGAGTTTGCTCTTTGTTCATTTGAGTTATTCATTTTGTAATTTATGAATTAATTTTATAACCGCTTGTTTGTAGACGACTGTAAATGTGTTGTTTATTCATGATTGTGATTTAGAATAATCTTTTTTCCGCTGCTCATAGAAATCTCAAATCTGATTTCCTTAAAAAAATAAGCTGGAATCAAAGGGAACTTGGAGAATGCTCATAGCAACAACCCAATGAATCACACTTTCTTCTACCTGAATTTTCAACTAAAATTCTATCAATTGCCTTAATTTAACTTCACTCCAATCTCTTCGATATATTGTAGACCATCATGCAAAGGGATTTTCTGCATGGGATGCAGCTCATGCTTGGAGTAAATGAAGTTTGAAGATAATGGGTTGTTTGTGAGTTACTTGAAGATGAAGTTTGAAAAATCCTATTTTTCCTTTTGTGTATTTTCTATTTCCAAAATCCAAAATTGATTTTAAAATCATATTTTATTTCTAAAATCAAATTTTACAAATTTTACAAATTAATTTCATAAATTAATTTTCTAATAAAATTAATAAATAATTACTTAAACAATTTAAATAATTCTAATTAATTTAATATCTAGTATTAAATTAATTTTACACAAATTCATCTTCATATATTTAAATCATATTTAAAATAAACTCTCCAATTTCGTTTGATTCTAATTTGAACGTTTCAAATTAACTTATCACGCTACTTTAGAGCTAATCCATTTCCAAGCTAGTAGGGGGACCTCGTGGACCTACTGATCATGGGCTCCAACGATCGGAGATTAATTGACTAAACTCATTAGACCGATCTAACTGTCACACCCCGTACCAGATTACCCTCCTAACCTGGATGGAATGGTGACTGCAGCAGTTACCAACCCTTTTGCTGGCACTTACTGCCTATCTTACCTGTTAAACCTTGCTCAAACCCTGAATACATACATAATAACTCAGAATTTAACACATTTACATTACAGGGTTGCACAACATTGTTTATACATAGATAGTACAACCTAGTGAGCCCCATCAAGAATATTAGTTACTAGACAGACACATGTGTACTAACTAACATAGGTCTTCAATTACGCTTCCCTCAACTTGCTTCTTTGAGTGGCAGAGCAACAGCAGAATAGTCTTTTGAGAACTGGCCGCTACCTGAAAGAAAACATTTGAAAATGTGAGCTAGAAGCCCAGTGAGTTACTTAATAAAACATAAATCTCATGCGTAAACTGAAAGCTCGAAAACATAATATTGGAACTAAAATATACCAAGCAACCATGTACATAAAACCTTTACAACCATTGTATCTGAAACCTGAATCTTAATTGAGACCCCTACCTCGATCTCTTCATACTGAGCTATGGCTAGGAGGGACCCCTATGTCGATCTCTTTAAAAATATATCGATGGGTATCTCAAGCAACTTCCTCTAAACATTAGCATTGATAACTACTCTTAAACACCATTAAACATCATTATTCCTTAGTTGAGAATGAGCATACCTCGCTCTAGCTCCCAACGTCTGTTATCGGCCATGAGACTCATGTTTCAGCCTCTCTTTGCTGGTTTATGGCCTAAGAGACCCATACTTCAGCCTCTCCTTCAAAACTACCCACGTGTATGTGGAGGTTTCTATGTACCGTCAACACCTTAGGTACATTTATTCAAATACTTTTCTTACCTTCAGTACTTCTCTTCATTGTGTTTAGGAATATCAATGCATGTACTTTAGCAATCTTAGGTATATAAACATAGCACATCAAGCTTAGTTTTAACCCTAACGCATACTTCATACTTTATAAAATAAGTTGGCTTAAATCGTGTTGAACCAGCTTGTAAAAACTATTATCATGCGTTAGATATGGAAAACATACTTGGAAAACTCATACATTAGTAACATCATGCGTTGATAAATAATATTCATAAGCATTAGCAATTCCAAACTATCCTTCTAGCCTAGGAGAAGATATGACTGCCTTTATCCTTAGTTGAGAGTGAACTACTAGATCTAACCCTCAACGTCAACCTTAGTAGGGAGAAACCTTTTGCTTAATCCCTCGACGTCGTATTACCTAGGTGCACATGGTTATAACTGAGTACCGTCATACCTTGGGTACTTCTACTCAGATACCTTCTCAAATGTCCTTCAATATCGAGCTGTTAAGATACCTTCTCAAATGTCCTTCGGTATCAAGTTGGTCTGATACCTTCTCGAATGTCCTTCGGTACCAAGTTGGTCAGATACCTTCTCAAATGTCCTTTGATATCTGGTTGGGCGGATACCTTCTCAAATGTCCTTCAATATCACGTTTTAAGTAAAACTAGTCATAAACATTTAGTTGAACACTAAGGCTTAGTGCTCAAATCATCACACTAGTTCATTCATCATACTAGTTCATCATAAAAATGGAGTTACTTAAACATGCTGAAAGTATTTGAACAAGATAACATATTTACATCATGTTAATTCCATGGAAAACATGCTTTACTTAGCATGAGAAACAGTTTCACAAATACGTTGCTTGGCACTTCATTTAAATACTTAGCATGAGGAATATCTTCAAAGAAATCACAGTTTCTGACACTTAGCATGAGAAATAACTTCAAGGAAATCATGGTTTCTAAACCATTAAAACATCAATTCATTACATAGTCACTCACAGCTCGTTGGCCTTTTAACAGTATACGCCTCTTCTAGCTCTTCTTGGCCTGAAATGACATAATTCCCGATTAAACTACTTAGAATTCCTAGCAAAATAGAACTTTCTTCATCAAAGACAGTTTTACCAGCGAGATACTCATCATGAGTGAATTCTTCTCATGAGCGAGATCCTCCTCATGAGCGAGATCCTCATCATGAGCGAGATCCACCTCATGAGCGAGATCCTTTCATCCTAGCGATACTCACCTTTTCAGCGAGATTCAGCCCAATTTCTAGCGAGATTCCCTTCTAGAGCGAGATCCTCATCACAATTTAGCGAGATTTCCTTCACTAGCGAGATCCTCATCACAAAATCTCGCTATAATCTCCACGGTGAGCTGTTTGCTTTCCCAAGTAGCTGCCTACTTATGCACAGATTCTCTATTACAAACTTAAAAATTCATAACTCAAAATTCAGACCTCTTTTGAAGAAACTTTCTTCTACAAACATGTTTAGAATTGAGTTAAATTTCTTAACTTAAAATTTAAGCCAAATATTCCTTATAGTTTGTCCTAGAGCTTTCAATATTCACCTCGAGCCCTGATTAACCCGAGATTCTATCTCTTCTGTAATTTCATCACTTTCTATTCTTCTTCTCCTGCAATCTTGCAAGAAAACCTTGAAAACTAGATTCTCCTAGCTTTCAAATAACACTGATTTCACTAAATTTGTTCATGTAGATTGCCGAAACCAAGCTTTCGAAGTTTCTCTTCCTTTTAATCTTTCTGTCGCCTCCCGAATTCAAGGATTAATCGCCACGTGCCAAACCAATAAGTGAGTTTCCTTATTTAATGTGTTTTTCTTTTCCTTTCTCCACAACTTCTATAAATAACAAGAATTTTCACTTATTAAATATTTAATATATCATTCATTTGGCTAAACATACTTGTTTAGGAACTTAGAATTCGAGGTTTACACTTAGCTACACAAGAGTTTATTTCTTCTAGCTTCCATCCTCTAACCCTCCTAAAACATGGCTTCATTCTCATTAAGAGACATCTCATTACGTACTCTTACTTAAAGTAATTAGGGTTCGGGTTTTACACTAACCCCTATTCGTTAACTAATTCGTCACTCCACTAAAGCTCATAGTCGAACTCCCCTCACTATAGATATATTATGTCTACTCAATATAACCATGATTAATAAGTCAACCCTTCACTGGTTGTTCATAATAACGGCTGGGTCGAATCTCCATTTTATGCCTGAAATTACCTCTTATTCCTTAAGTTCCCATTGATCCCCTAATGAATAATTGTTTTGTGATCCAATCAACAAAACCGAGTCTCTCTCGGGCCAGTGAGAGGGCGGGGCCCCTTGTTCAAGACCCAGAATCAGCACTTAAGGAAACAACCTCTCTACTATTCCTAAAAGCGAGTAGGAGTGAATTCCATCTTGCACCCTATGTCCCCAGCTATCTATCTGGTCTTACCCCTAAAATGGGAGGTTATTAAGCCAACGTTGTTGAGCCAACCCTCATCTATGCAAATCTAAGGATAATCCCAAATAAACAAGAGTTCATAGTTAGCTCAGGATTAAGGTCAAGTTACCTAGGTCATCACTTTGAAATAGTCATTCATAAAATGTAAACAGCGTTATAAAGTAAAAGTGGCTGATTTCGTGGTCTGATCTTGTACAAACCCTTTTGCACAAGGACACCCCCACTTCTCATGTCCCAACATGGACGAATTAGGATCACTTCATTTGTAGCACTTTACAACTCTTTGTAACAACTACAAAACAGGCCGCATCCAATAGTGTTACTAGAATAAGATACCCAATCTTATTCATATACTATAGATCATTTTGACTATTTACTCGAACCTGATCCATCTTTATGTCTCCACATAAAGTTCAAGTACTCATCCAATAGTCAAGGGACTTTTAGGTTTATTGGATTTCTATCAAGCAAAACATCTATTCAATAACACCTTATTGAATTTCGAAAATAAGTTCCATTGATTACAAACCACGAGTTTTAGGACATAAAACCCAACACAGAGCAGATGCAAAGCTACCTTATGAGGATTTGATTGCTACCTGGGGGAAAGAAAAACATTTGAAAACGGGATGAGCTTGCTAGCCCAGTTAGCGACTTAAGAAAGAAAACTGATTCTCATGCATAAGTCTCAATAAAGAGATCATACTGAAATATAAGAAAATTGATTCTCAAGCATAAGTCTCAATAAAAATATCATACTAAATATAAATTTTTACAGTAACCTTGTACTGCAATATAAACATTTTCCAAGCATAAAACATGTAAAGTTGTTTTCATCATAAAACATTAATTGTTCCTTAGTTGAGAATAACCCTGTTGTGGTTCAATCCCAATGTCAACTGCTTAGTCAAGAGAGAACCTTTTTGCTTAATCTCTGACTTTGACTACCTACGTGCACGTGGTTATATCTAAATATCGTCATACCTAAGGTACTACTGCTCAGATACTTTCTTAATGTCCCTCAGTATTGAGCTGCTTGGATACCTTCTCAAATGTCCCTCAATATCGAGTGATAACTGATAAAAATACAAGTTATTACAACTCAAATAAGTAAAACAATGAGAGAATGTGATGGTAAAATAGGCAATATCATGTCTGAAAGTGCTAAACTGAAAGGAACTGCGATCGTGAGTGCTTATCGCATAAAAGTAGTTAACTTACCTATTTTGTGCAAGTACAATGCGATGGCGCATGTGAAATTGCGATCCAAAGACACAATGTGTCAACACGCTTGAAGTTGCGATCGTAAGTCATGCGAACATGAGAAGTCTCTTAAAAAGTTAACTGCATAAAGACCTCCCATCAAGGTAACAACATAATAAATCATGATGGGACGAAAAGCTAATAACGGTCGATTCCAAATTTAGTTGACAAGCCGTTAAAAGCCACACTGTAGCAAGTACATTCAACTTTCGTTGACTATTAAATGGCGCAACAGAGTAGAGGAATTAATGGGACCCATCATTGCAATCATTAGTAAGAAAAGCTGCTTCACCTTGAAATCTATAAATACCAAAGGCCACTAGAGAGAAAAGGGACAATCTGCACACGCATGTATTCATACATATACATAGAGGACGGAGAGAGCAAGGAGACGAGGAAAAAGCCAAAAGAAAACATTCCCAGATAGATCGAGAGACTGCCAGAAAGAAACACAAAGGAGAGAGGGCCGACACTTGTGAGAGCAAGAATACACAACTAGAACAGAGTTGAAGTGATAAAGAGCAGTGTAAAAGGCCATGGGAAGCAAGACATTGCTTATTGGGCTTTTCATTTCTCAAATCCATTTGTTATTTTGTATTCAATACTTTATTTGCAGAAAATGGAAACTTAATTTCAATCTATGTTCAATCTCTCCATACCACGCATGAGTAGCTAAATTTCTGAATGGGTTGAGAAGTACTTAGCTAGCATGACTTAAGATTTACATTTTATGCGATCATCTTGTCTTATATATGCATCATTCACCCTTTGGACATACTTGAGAGAGTAGTCTAAAGATAGAATCTAGACTTGAGGGAGTCAGATTAGAATCTAGGCTTGAGAGAGTCGGATTAGAATCACATAAGCAAGAAGTAGAAACTTAGACATAAGTTCTATTGCTATTTACACATCGCATGCGCCCTAAAAATAGGAATGATGGTATGCGGTCACCTTGTTTTATGTGTGCATCATTCATCATCGCATGGCAAGAGTAGAGACTTAGAAATAAGGAATTGAGGCATTCTGCATTGAGAAATTTAGTACTGAAATTTATGTGTAGCATGATCACATAATTTGTGCACAATCTTAGGAAATGTTAACTAAACCCCTTCTCAACCCCTTCATCGTTTACTTATTGTAACTCTACGCTTTCATCACTCTGCGTTCAACTCTGTCGCATAGGAAAAATCTCAATCAAAACACTATCCACTTCATTTATTTTGACCACCGCAATAGAATCAAAGAGTATGTCGCATATCTACTTAGTAGTCCCTGTGTTCGACCCTGGACTTGCCAGGAAACCTAAGGAGGCTTATACTTGAGCCTTGTTAGGAAAACTTGCATGTTCACCGCATAACACATATCACCGCAAACTCACACCATAACACATCAAAATTTTACGCATCATCGAGCTTAAAGTAAAACTAGTCATATTATGACTTTCTCTTTAAAGCATGTAAAGAAATACGCATAGAAAAGATGTCTTTAAAGGTACTAACGCATGCTTGTGTACTTATACACACATAAATAGTTTTTCAATAAACTTTTATACATGGCATGCGTTTAAAACATAACTCATAGTTTTCTTGGAAACTATTTTGTAAAACTAGCTAGCATGAGAATAATCTTTCTTTAAAACATGGTTTCTTTAAAAACATTGAATATTTAGTCAGTCACAACTTTTAGGACTACTCCTCAAGGGTCGATATGCTTCCAACATTGGTGTCAATCCTGTGGACACAAAAGCATATATTTAGCTACTAGCATTGGTCTCCCTTTTGAGACTAACCCTCAAATAAGCTTTGCATTTAGCCTTCACCTAGAAGACCCCCACTTAAACGCATACCTTACTATAGGTCTAGTACTTAAAATTTCTTTGAGACTTTGGCTCTTGCTATGCGTCCAACACTCAACACAAATGCATCCCCACTTGTGCAACCAACACTTGCTCTAAGTGTTCCTTCAGCCACACATGTCATCCACAAAGGTTGCTATGTGTCTAAGACTCCAATGCAAGCCTTCCTTAGCCCACAGTAGGTCAAACGCATCAATGTGCCCAACCCTTAGTCTATCCGAGCGTTATACTTTGAGCTGCTAGTTTACTCAACCCAAGCAGTTGTCTACTTGTCATGAAATTCCATATTCAAATTACGGAATTTGTAACTCGAATTCTATTACTCATCTCAATAAATTTCCTTCTACAAACTTGTTTCAAATTGTCTCAGAAAGCTTACCTTAAAATTTCATCTTCAAATTGCTCATGGTTCGTTCTAGAGACTCAATTTTTTATCTATAGCCCGGATTCACCTATAAACAAAACCTCTGGTCACTTTTTCCATTCTCCGGCCTTATTCCGGTGAGACCTTCTTCCAGCAGTGTCACCTCTAAAATTAGACTCTTAAAGCTTTCCAATGACACTAAGATCTCTCAATTTTCACAAAGGAATTGATCAAACTGAGCTTTTGAATTTCAGCCTTCCTTTTATACTACTTCCTACCGTTTACCATTAAAGCCTAGGATGACACCTCCAGCTTAGATGAAGCTAAATCCGGTGCTTAGGATAGTTGTTTCCCCTTAATCGGTGGTTAAGACTGATTACTTCATCTACTATCAATGCATGATTTAACTAGGTTCAACGCACACCTTAGTTCTCACGCAAATCTATACCAATTCATTTGTTGTGTGCCTTGGCCTCCTCTTGGCCTCAAGCCTCAACACAACTTCAGCACTTTTAGCTTTGCAAAGCCTAACCCACGCAAGCTCTACTCATTGCATGACAAGTTTGACCAACGCACAACTAGCCTTACCCCAGGGCACAGCTCGTACGCACACTGAGTAGCCAGCGCTCAAAGCCCAGACAGGTCCGCTCACACGCAAGCCTCAATCGTTTAGCACAGCGCCTAGTGCATAGCTCTCGTTGTCGCTGATCGTGCAGTGCTGACACCTATCGTCTAGCGCTGACGCCTATCGTGTAGCGCCATCACCTCATCATTTAACGTTATCGTCTATCATGTAGCATTATCATCTAGCGCATCACTTCGCATCATTTAGCATCACACATAGCTACACGATCGTCTAGCACATCGTTTAGCACTGCCCGTTGCTACACGATCGTCTGCGCGCACAACTCTAATGCTCAGCACCCACGCTCACGCACACCTGAAACTGCCGTATGCATGCTAACCTCTCAAGACTTGGTTGCCACATGCCTTGTCCACGCATAGCTTTTCCTCTTGGCCACACTTTGGCTTCCTTAAATGCCCAACTAACCTCTCAAATGAGCAAGGCCAACACCCTTGACTCAACTCCAAAGCTTAGCACAAGGTCAACACATGGGCAAACACTTAGCCATTTTTCTAACTTCCAACACTTGGGTCAAACTTTCAAACTTAAACATTTCTTCTAACTTTTCACACTTTTCTCTACAATTGAACATTAATTCTCACATCAATCTACTCACCATACTAGTCTCAGTAGGGAACATATACAAGTAGAGAAATTAGGGTTCAGGGTTCACAAAACCGCTCTTTGAATTAATCCCATGTTGCTTGGCCCCCATTAGCTTCTATCATTCTTTTAACTGAGCGCCACCAACACTTGGCATTATCGATGAGAACAGAGGCAACACACTACAATTTTTGCCATTTTGGACACTTCATGTACTGAAAAATCCCTTCCATAGTGGACAACCACAATTATGCTTTAATGGGTCTTTTAGAGACCCATTAAATGTCAGAAGATCATACTTCTTGAAGTTCCGTAGGTACTCGGCCTCCAAAGAAGGGCCTGCCCCAGCCTGATTTAGTGCCCTTTCTTGGGTTTGAACTTATGGTGTCGAGCCTGATGGGGGTGGCATCTGCTGTGACCATGCATGCTGAGCTATCTGCTCGGCCACAATGTCCCTTAGCTGCTCAACCACAACCTGCATGACGACATTCCCAATTGCTGCAGCATGGCAGTATACTCCGTCGGAATCTCTAAGGGTGACGATTTTGGCGGGGCCACGGTCGAATTTCGAGGCCTGCTTCTTGGTCTAACCTTTTGCCAAGTTGACCCAGAAGGGTCAAGAGGCGATGGGTACCGCGTCTCTGGGCTTTGCACCTCAAGGTCTTGTACATTAAGGTCATGCTTCCCAACAACATTCTTACCTTGACTTCCCCTTCCTCTAGTTCATGGTGCCATAACATAATAACCACACAAAATGGTTGAACAAGATGCTTACAGGGAAACCCATCAAATACGACAATACGACAGGTAAAGTTTCATTCATAATTTCCTAGAGGACCCCCATCTTTTTAAGGGACGTACCTAGCGATGACGAGAGATCCGTTCGTGGGCCATAAGGAACATTTTGAACTCACGAGGTAAGTCAATCTATTGAACCTAAAACTTAGACTCTGATACTAACTGTAAAGATCCAAAATTTCTTATTCAACTCCTAGGATGTTACTTTATGTAGGCATAGGCTTGACAACAAACTTCTCAAGGAAAAATTTAAATAAGAGAATTGAAAACTTTAGTTCATTTAAATAAGACTCAATAACAAAATCCTAAAAACACCGATCAGGGTACCTCTAACCCAAATTTAAAATAAATAGAAATTAAACAAATTAACAAATGAAATAATGAAATATTCATAAATTTTAAAATGCCAGATTTCTAAATCAGACCCTATCAAAAGAAACGTAAGTGTGGAAGCGATAACATGTCCAAATGACCGAGTCACGGATCCCTCTTGTTATTCGCCGGTCTACCTTTACCTCTACCTGATAAACATGAAAGGAAAAGGATGAGTATATAAACATACTCAGTAAGCGACCCACTACTGGGCCCACTAAGTGAACTATTCGACTTCCTATCGAGACTAGGTGCATATTATGCATTGTAGGTATAGAGCATAGGCATAAGCATAAGGGGCGGACCCGAAGGTACGCTTTCGTAAGTAGTGACCCTGGAGGGCACAATCATAACCATAAATGATGATCCCAAGGGAACATTGTAGCGTAAGCATAAGGTGAACCCGAAGGCTCACGACATATAATATGTGTAAACCGATAAGAATGCTAACAATCACTATCAATCTCACATAGGCGTAAGCATACAATCATAGACTAAAATCATGCCAAGATTTCAAAATAATCTCACAATTCGTGCCTCAATCAAACATTGTAACAACACATAATATCACAATCTCATGGCATCAACCCAAATTTCCATAATTTCAACTAACCAACAAACATGTCATAACAATTCAAGTCAACATAGGAACCAACACTTAATAATACTTAGGCTTGAGGGCGAACCGACAGTAGGTAACTTATCGATGGCACGAATGGGTCTCGATCGACGGCGGAATCGAGTGGAGTGGCTGATTCGAACGAGGTCCACGGCTGGCTGAGCGGCAGCAGCACGATAGGACTTGGGCGGCTGGGAGAAGAAGAAAAAAATCGGGGACGGGGGGTCTGGCGGCCACGCGAAGGAGAAGAGAAGAAAGGAAAAAAATTGATTTCCCTTTTCTTTGTTTTACTTGCACACATATCGAGGGAATATTTAAAGACTTTCTTCTCTCCTAACCCTAATTCCCAAAATAACAAAATAAATTTATATTTATTAACACATTTTTTTCTTTTCTTTGCTTTTTTTCGGGGTGTCACACATATTTTAAACAATTCTAGAGTTAGTAAACAAAAACGAAGTTATTTATATGTAGCATATGGATTTGAGATTTTCTTTATATTAAGTGTAAAAATTGATTAAAAAACTAATGTTTATGTAGGTTTATATCTTCAAACATTATGATTCCAATTAATTGGATCATATTTTGTAACAAGAATTTGAATAATTCTTTTTGTAATTCAAATTAAAAAATACATTAGATCTGCTTGCATAGAAAAATTAATGGTTTCTTATCAACATGACACTCAATTTGGTACAATATCTACTTGACTTTTTTTGGTGTATTTTTAGTTGTCTAATGTAATAAATGGACCAATAAAAATACAATACATCAAAAAATTTGTAGTGTGACCAATAACTAAGGACTTATTTGATAAACCCTTCATTTCATGTTTTAGTCATTAGTTTTTCGTTTATGAAAATTGTCTTCTCTAAAGAGGACGTAATGAAGAAGCCTACCATTAAATATTATAAATGTATATAATGAGGGTCCAAATACAACTTGTCTAAATATCTCCAATTGGGTTAAGGGATTGTTTGAACTTTATCTTTTTAACCTGTTAAGGCAGCAAGAAAGTAATGATTTCAGTGAATGGTAAATCTTGTAGATGTTGGGTTGTATGTCCTAAAACTCTCACTTTGTGAAGTTAAACATTTTCTATTAACAATAAAGATGTTATTGACATTTATTCAATAAAGTTGATATTGAATTTTTAAATTGCACTTATAAAGATTAAATCCAATAAACTAAGATCCATGGCTATTATATGAATACTTGAACTTTATGTGGAGACATAAAGTTAGATCAAGTTCGAGTAAATAGCCAAAACGGTGTATAGTATATGCATAAGGTAGGATACCTTATTTTAATAACACTATCGGATGCGACCGCTTTGTTGATAGTATAAACGATGTGATCCTGAATCGTTCATGTAGAGACATGAGAAGTGTGGGCGCCCTATGCAATGAGTTTGTATAAGATCGGACCAAGAAATAAGTCATTCTTACTTTGTAAATGTTGTTTACTATTTAAGATTGATTGTTTTGAATAAATGACCTCGGTAATTCGATCTTAATCTTGAGCTAACTTTGAACTCCTGTTTATTCGAGATTATCCTTAGATTTGCATAGGTGAGGATTGGCTCAACAGCGTCAGCTCAATAAGCCTCCCATTTCAGGGATAAGACCAGGTAGATAGTTGGGGACATAGGGTGCAAGATGTAATTCCAGGGGTAAAACAGCATTTGACCCAGCCGTTATTACGAACAACCTGTGAATGGTCGACTTACTAATTATGGTTAAATCAAGTAGGCAAAAATATATCTACAGTGTGAAGAGTGCAGTTATCAAGCTATAGTGGTGTAACTCGGTAGTTAACGAATATTGATTAATTTGATCTTTAGTGTTTAACCAAATTAATCTCAAATCATTAGAGTTCATGATCCGTAGGTTCATAAGTTCCTCTACTAGCTCATAAAACATTAACACCTTGGATGAGTGAATTGAGTGATTTTGAAATGTTCAAAATCAAATTTAATATTTTCAATTTGAAATGTTCAAATTGAATTTAGGGTTTTAAATTTGAAGTGTTCAAATTTCCAATTAGGGTTTGGATAATTATATTCGATATAATTAACGTTTAATTTTGTCAAAATTAAACGAAATCGAAGAGTTTAAAATATTTAAAGATTGATTTAAATATTCGTTACATGAATAGGATTCATGTTTGGAATTAGATGTTTGATTAATTTAATATTTGATATTCAATTATTATTTAATTAATTAAATTTTTTTAATTAATAAAAATCATATTTATTTTCAATTTTCAAATTTTCAAATTCAATTTTGAGAACTTAAAATTCTATATTTGATTAATTTTGAATTAATCAAAGAGCAATTGAAAATTATTATTAGAAAATTAGAAAATTAAATTTGATAGTGAAAAGTTCCAAATTTCTTTGTTTTGAAGTAAATTCTCGCTAATCCAACACCTAGCCCATTTGCAAGGTCAAACTAAAGTGCCAGCATTATGGTTGATTGCTTGCATGTATTAGATACATAAATACTTCAATTTTAGAATTGAAGAGATTGATGCTTGTTGGAAATTCAAAATTTCTACAGAAAGTAGTTGTTGCTAGACCCTCTCCATTTCCCTTCACAATTCACTTGAATTCTGAGTTCCACCACTCAAATCCAAGGCTAATAGTAGAGAAGACACTCTTGGTGGTCTATTACTGATTTGAAGATCAAATTCGTGGAGAATAACTCGAATTTGGAAGATTCTTCAAAGGTATATGTTCTGGAAACCCTTCTATCTTGAAAATCAGTTTTACATGCTTTTAGAACTCAAATTAAGTATAATTAAAGGAAACATATTTAAAACTCTTGTTTATGTGCCTAAAATCTCAGTGCCAATTTCGGTGAAAATTGGGAGACCAAGATTTGCATCAATGATACTCAATGAGATACTCTAATGGTTGCCCTAACATGGTCACTATCCAAAATATTGGTCTCAATTTTCACTAAAATTGACATCTAAGAAGCATAGATACAGATACGAGACATAGATACGACACGACACAAACACGGTGAGATGCCATATTTTAAAAGTCTAGTACACGACACTGCAAGGGCACGCTTATTAAAATATACATTTCTAAAATATGTATCGATTTTATACTAAAAGAAAATTAAAAGTAGATAGGTTGATGCATTTATATAAAAAAATTTAGTTTTATATATTTCACACACAAAAGTTATTATTATTATCATACATGTGCCTTTTTAGTGCTATTCAAAAAGTATTCTATGCATATATAATACATTTGTTGTATTAACGAGTGTTCTATATGTGTTCAACAGTGTCAGAGTGTCCAAGTATTTGACATGTGTCCAACATGGTCAGAGTGTCCAAGTATTTGACATGTGTCCAACATGAACACATTAGTTAAACTTAAGTATTCGTGCTTCTTAGATTGACACCAAGATAGAGACTGAGTGAATGATAGGAGTGAAAACCAGTTCGTCAATTTTGGAGTGAATCAATTTTGGGTTATTAACTCTTTTGGATTGAGTTCAAATAAGTAAAAAATTTATGGATTGGGTTGGCTCATATGTCACCTATAATAACCCAAACCAACCCGAACTTATTTTTAACTTTAAAATGTATTTTTTTTCTTATGAAATAATGAAATATACATATATTTATTTTAATTTTATTTAATTTCATTAGTTTTTTGGATAATTTTGTAACGACCCAACTTTCTAATCTACTACCAGTACACTACTACATGCATAAGCTTGACAATGTATGTTTCTCAAAGAAAGATTTAATAAAAAGGACAACTTTTATTTCCAAAATAATCATATCATAAAATATTGTTCAAGGCACCCCCGACTTTGATTTAGGATAAATTAAAACGTAAATCAAGCCAAAAATAAAATAAAATAAAAACGTAAGTGCGAAAGCATCATCATGTCATGACCGGGTTATAGATCCCTCTTGTCATTTGCCGGTCTATCTTTACCTTTACCTAAAAAACATGAAGAGAAAAGAATGAGTATATAAATATACCCAGTAAGTGACCCGCTACAGGGCCCACTAGATGAGCTATTAGCATTCCTATCGGGACTCAAGTGCACATTTTACATCGTAAGTATAGACATAGGCATAAGCATAAGGGGCGAACCCGAAGGCACACTTTCATACGAACACGATCATAGGCATAAGGCGTGATCTTGAAGGCTCACAACATACAATGTGCATGTCCCAATAAAAATACTAATAGTCACTATTGGTCTAACATAGTTATAAGCATACAATCATAGTCCTTAATCATGCCTGAAAAGGGTCAACCACACTCAAAACAAATCATCATTCAGATACCATAGCACTTATGTACAATCATAATTTTCGTGGCATAAGCATAAGCCTCTGTGACCCCATCAACAATCAAACATAGCAAGTATCATGGTAAGTCATAATATTTCAAACCAATACATAGAATCATGCTTTCAGTACAATCTTATACTTAACCACAACTAGGGTTTGAGGGTGAACCAGTAATGAAGCGCTTACCTCGAGTTTTAGACACAAAACCTTCTTCTTAGTTTAACATAAGTTTGAATCAAGGTTCCTAACGCCAACCATAAACACACAATTCAACCTGTGAGGTCGATCCCCAAAACATACACAATTTATTCCAACAATCCCCACATAACTTATCCCAAAACTTGCCAAAATAAATCTATTGAAGAATTGAGCAGCCCGCTAAAACGTCCTAAAACCTTAACTTCAAATTCCTAAATTCAAAATTGAACTCATCGTCAGACTAAAATTACACTAGATAGCCAAGATTTTTTAAGAAACCCAAGAAACTGACCGAAAACAACCAAATCCTTATCCAACAAGGCGCGAGTAGAGGGCCATTCGAGTAGACTCGAAGCTGTCTAGATGAATTTTGCCGCAGACGCCGAAGCTTTGTGGTGAACGACGGGTTGATTGTGCGGGACGAACAACGTCCGAGGGTTTTCAGGCGCGACGAACGACGAGCTGGCTAGCTGGGATTGGCAGCACGATCGACGATAGCATTTGGCTGGACTGTGATTGGCAGTGCGATCGATGACGACGACTGACGGGGGCTTTGCTCGGTGGCTGGATCTCACGAGGTACGGCTGAGCACTGGTTTGAGGAAGAAGAGAATTTTTTCTTTATTTTTTTTTTCTTTAGTTGCACGTAAATCGAGGCCCATTTAAATAAATTAAAAAAAAACTCTTAAACCCTAATTTCCTCCTTTTCCTGAACTAAAAATATTTTTTCCCCAACAACACCAAAATTTAATTTATTATTTTTTTGTCACTTCAACCCAAAAATTAAGATCCCGATAGGATTTAAATCTCCACCAACCCCAATTAAGACTCAATTGAAATCCATCCAATCCAAAGCCAAAATTAAATTCTATTCCTAATAATCGAATTAATTTCATATCTTGACCAAGATTAATTTAAATCGATTTAACCAAAATAAACAAATTCTGAATCTCTAAAATTTGAAGTCTAAAATTAAATAATCAAGATAAATACATACAATTTTCAGGAATCTGGCTTGTCATAATCTACCCTCCTTAAGAAACTTTCGTCTTCAAAAGTTCTAGTCTTGAAAGAGTTCTGGGTACTGGGCTCTCATTTCCTCCTCTCTTTCCCATATTGCTTTCTCGAACTATGGTTCTACCATAGAACCTTCACCAATGCCACCTCCCTATTGTGCAAAGCCCTCACTTCCCTTGGAATAATCTGTATAGGCTTCTCCTCATAACTTAGGTTCTCGTTCAACTGCAAGGGCGCGAAGTCCACCACATGAGATGGATATGTTATGTACTTCCTCAAAATTGAGACATGGAAAACATCGTGAACTACAGAGAGAGACGGTGGAAGTGCCAACCAATAGCACCATACACGACCATAGGTCAGTTGATGATATTCTACTCATAGGAAATGAAGTAGAATGTCTAGCTAATGTTAAAAGATGACTGGCATTGCAATTCCAAATGAAGGATTTGGGAGATACACAATATGTTCTTAGGTTCCAAATAGTTCGGAATCATAAGAACAGAATGCTAGTGTTAGCTCAGGCATCTTATATAGATAAGATGTTGTCTAGATATAAAATACAAAATTCCAAGAGAGGTATGTTACCTTCCAGGTATGGAATTTATTTGTCTAAGGAACAATGTTGTAAGATACCTCTTGAGGTTATGAAATGAATTCCCTATGCATTAGTAGTTAGATGTTTGATGTATATCATATTGTGTACATGTGTCACACCCCCTCCCAGATTATCCTTTTAACCTAGAAGAGAATGTGACGATAGCAACTTATCAACCCTTTTGTGGTACTTACTACCTAACTGACCTGCTTAACTTGTTTAGAAACCTTGGATACAACACACATTTACTAAGGAACTAAAACTTTTAACATATTTAACATCAACAGAGTTTCACCATAACAACATATATTCAACTCATATACAAACCCAAGTTCTAATAGGTCTCAACATACTAACAAGTCCCTATATGACCAAAACATGTGTACAAATATTAACAGAACCAACACCTAAAGTTAACTTTTAGCCGGAGACTTTAGGTGGCAGAGTAGCAACTCAGTTATCTTATGGGGAGGTGATTATTATCTGGGGAGTAAAAACGTTTAAAATGGGTGAGCTACTAGCCCAGTGAGTGACTTAATAGAAATATAAATCTCATGCTTAAACTGAAAGCTAAAAAACTGAATACTGAAAACTGGGAACTTGCCAAGCAAACATGTATATAAACTTTAAAACTCATCGTATTTGAAAACATAGTTGAACTGATTCCTAATTGAGAGAGAACCCTTTTGCTCGATCCCTCAACATTAGATATCCTTGTTTAAGAGATAATCCTTTTGCTCTGTCCCTTAAACATAAACCTAGGTTGGGGTGAGAACCTTTTTGCTCAATCACCTTGCAGCCCATGCTGGGAAAGAACCCTTTTGTACAATGGATTTGGAATATCAGAACATGGCTCTAATACTAATTGAAGGAACTCTTATCAAAGAGTATCTATGAGCAGAAGCAAGATCATTCCAAATTCATTGTGATAGAAATACCGCATTCACAATCAAAAATACAAGTTATGCATTTACAAACAAATTATGGCATGCTTTACAAATTTAAACAACAAAGGAATGAGAGACATACCTTTGGAAGAACTTTTCTTCCCTTGAAATCTCGCTCTCGTTCAGGAAGGCAACTCTTGTTGTCGCTGAGATCATCAAGTCTATCGTCCACGAAATCTCGTTGTTGTCTACCACCGAACGGACTTCTCATGAATAGGCAAAAAGAACGACACCACCACTTGGTAACCTCGGTATTCCCGGAGTGAGAATCCAGGAGGTATGGGCTCTGTTGGATTTGGTAGAGGGGAGGAGGAAACAACGATCATTTACCATGACCAAGCAAGTGCGAGAGGTTTTATGTCTATCGCGTAGACGGGTGCTTAATTGTTTAGCAAAAGGTACATGATCGGACTGATCGTTTAGACGATCATTTAGGTAAATCGCTTGCACGCGTGATCGCTTAGAAAAGACTATGCAATCATTTAGGAAAAGCTACGCGATAGTTTAAGAAAAATATGCGTGTACACGACCGTTTAGGATAACTTGAGCTATCGTGTATGCTCTCGTTTACTAGATGATGGGCAGTGTACTAAATCATGAAGCGATTATCCGATCTCTTTGCAAAATGAAAACTATTTTCATTCTATCCTTCAATTAAGAGAACTGAATGTAACCTCCCACTATCTCGTGCGGTTATGGAGAAAAACCAACAATTATTTCATAATTGTTTAAATAAAAAAAATAATCATATTATATTTATAACCTATAGTTTAATATCACATCATATGCAACATATAAACCATAGTCTTTTTCTCCTCCACTAGATGTAAATCATATTTTATCCTTTTCCTCCAATTAATGTATCTCATACATCATGTCAACTATATCATATATAATTGACCAGTTTAATCATATCATATATAACCAAACTTCCTCTTGTCAATTTGAACACTTCAAATGGACCCAAAAACTGATTCTCAAATTGAATCCATTGAACTACGAATGGGACCTTATGAACCTATGGCTCGAAGCTCCAACTGTACGTGAATAGCTAACTGAACTCTTTAGCCACGAGATCTACCATCCGTTAACTGCCAGACATTCCACTAAATACCAACAGCTATACTTTTCTCACAACAGATATATTTCTGTATCTATCGGATATAACCAATCAACAGTACGATAACTCTTCACAGATGGTTGTAAGTACAACTGTGCCAATTTATCATTTTGTCCCTGTAGTTACATCTAACTCCTTAAGTACTACTGATCCCTCTAATGAATAATATAACATAGTTCTACTATGTGTGGACACTTCACAGGCCATGAAAAGGTATGTGGCATCACATCGTTCAAGCCTCGGAATCAGCCCTTAAGGGAAAAATCTATCTGCTTACCCCTACTTCCAGAAAGAAGTGAATTCCATCTTGTGTAGCTGAGTTCCCAGCTCCCAAATCAGACAAATCCCCAAAGTGGTAGGTTTGAGTTGGCAATCTGGCCACTTGCACCCATGAAAATCAAAGGACCGCCCTCAAATGTAGGAGTTCTCAACTCACTCAAGATTGAGGTCATGTTACCTATGGTCATCCTAGTGAAGTGAAGTCTCTGTCATGAACAGTGTTATATAACGAGACTATAACACTTCGTGGTCCAGTCTTATAAAAACTCCTTTGTATAGGACACCCCCTCTCGCATGTCTCCACATAAATGATTAGGATCAGACCATCTGTAGCAAGTCACAATACTTGTAACTATTCTACAAAGTGGGTCGCATCCATAACATTACCAGGATAAGGTTTCCCTCCTATATCTATATACTACAGACCATTTTGGTTATCACTTAAGGCATGTTATACCTATATGTCTTCACATACATGCTTAAGTTATAATGACAACCAGGGATCTTAGTTTATTGGTTTGTGGTAAAGCAATAAAACATCCAATGTTTCATAGACAATAGTGAAGAAAAATATCATATATTATTACACCACAGCGTTTGTTCAATACAATGTTTATAAACTACAGAACCCAACGAGAGTTTAGGGCATCAACCCCAATAACTTGAAAAGTTCAAGGAGTATAAGGTAGAAGTTGAAACTCTGTTAAGAAAAACTATTAAAGCACTTCGATCTGATCAAGGTGAAGAGTATATGGATATAAGATTCTAAGAGTATATGATAGAACATGGAATCCAATTTCAACTCTCAGCACCCAGTACACCTCAACAAAACGGTATATCAAAAAGGACAAATAGAACCTTGTTAGACATGGTTCATTCTATGATGAGCTATGCTCAATTGCCTAGCTCGTTTTGGGGGTATGCAGTAGAGATTGCAGTTCATATCTTGAACAACGTTCCCTCAAAGAGTGTTTCTAAAACACCTTTCAAGTCATGGAGGGGGGGGGGGGGGGTAAACCTAGTTTCCACTACTTCAGAATCTGGGTTGTCCAACATATGTGTTAGTGACAAAACCTAAGAAATTGGAACTTCATTTAAGATTATGCCAATTTGTTGGTTACTATAAGTAAACGAGAGCTGGTCTATTCTCCAATCCATAAGAAAACAAATTGTTTGTATTAAAAAACGCTACATTCTTGGAAGAAGTGAAGGAAATCGGACATGAGGATTTCCATGAGAAGTGGAATGATCGTTCCAAATTCCGTTTGTATTTAAACATACACAATAACAATCAACAAACGAAAACTAACTGGTCATGCAACATACGAAATTACAACATGCTTTTAATAAGATCAAGGGAAAGAATAAACATACCTTTGAAGATTCATCTTCAAAATCCCTCGATCACGAACGCTTATACAATCTCCAAGACTATAACTCATGAACGCTTGAACACAGTGATCGCAACACAACACGGTCAATCAGCAACCACCACACGAACACCGCGAACTCAACGAACGGCCTCCAAATCCTCGACTACGTTGAGTTGAGTATGACACCACTACAATGGCTACCTTGGTGCTCTCGGTGTGAGAATCTAGAAGTGTGGGCTATGTAGGGACTTGGTTAGAGGAAGAGACCATAGGAAGAACAATCGTGTAAATAATTTAGCAAGTGGGAGATGATAAAGGTTTATCGTATAGACGATGCCCAATCGTTTAACAAATGTTATGCGATCGTTTAGCAAAAACTCCGCGATCGTTTAGCTAATGGCCAGCTGAGTGAACTATCGTGTAGTGTCACTCCACGATCATTTAGTTTCTCTTCAGCTATCGTTTAATGAATCTAATCCACTTGACAGCCTTTCCGTGAGTAATTCCGAGAATAGAAAATCTCAATTATACAACTACTAAATTTAGGAAAACATTTTTTCTTTTATCTCACGGTTACCAAGAAACTACCAATAATTGGTTATTAGAGAAAAAGATATAATTATCTAATAATTAATATTATCATAAATATATATGATAATCAACTTACAATATTATATTTATAACCTATAGTTTTTAATATTTCATCTCAAGAAACATATAAACCATAGTTCTTTTTATATTTCATGGTACTTAATGTAAATTTCATTTACTTTAATCTTCCACTTGATGTATCTCATACATCACACCGATCATATCATATATAATCGAATTTCCTCTTATCAATTTGAACATTTCAAATCAACACCAAGAACCGATTCTCAACTTGAATCCATTGAGCTACCAAAGGGATCTTATAGACCTGTAGCTCGAAGCTCCAACGATATGCGAATAATTAACTAAACTCTTTAGTCACAAGATCCCCCATTCATTAACTGTCAGTTACTCTACTAAAGATCGACATTTGAACTCTCCTTACTAAAGATATATTATGTGTCCATATCAACCAATCAACAATGCGATAACCCTTTACAGATCACTCGTAAGTACAGTTGGACCAATAACCGTTATGCCCCTGTAGTTACATCTAACTCCTTAAGTACCACTGATCCCTCTAATGAACATAAGTCATAGTTCTACTATGACTGAGTCCTCTCTTCCAAAGAGAAGTTGTGGCCACTATGTTCAAGACCCGAAATCAGTCTTTAAGGGAGCAATATATCTACTTACCCCTGCTTCAGGGAAGGAGTGAATTCCATCTTGTGTAATTGAGTTCTCAGCTCTCAAATCAATCAAATCCCTAAAAAGGTAGGCATATTGAGTAGGCAATCTGGCCACTCTCACCCATACTAATCAAAGGACCACCCTTAAAGGCAAGAGTTCTCAAAACACTCAGGATTGGGTTCATGTCACCTATGGTCGTTTAGGTGAGATGTAAGTCTCCAATATCAACGACGTTATATACAGAGACTTGTCATCTCGTGGTCCGGTCTTATATAAACTCTTTGTATATGACACCCCTGCTCGCATGTCTCCACATGAATGGTCAGGATCTACCATCTGTAGTACTTCACAACACTTGCAAACCTTTACAAAGAGGGTCGTATCCGTAGTGTCACCAGGATCAAGTATTCCTCCTTAATTCTTATACTACAGACCTTTTTAGGTTATCTCTTAAGTCATGATCCACTTGTATATCTCATATACATGCTTAAGTTCACATACAATAACCATGGAGCTTTGTTTATTGGATATGAATAAATGCGAGCTAAAATAACTCTTATTTTATTCATAACAATGTGTATACATTACAAACTACGAGACTCCGAGAGAATTAAGACATCGATCCCAACAAGAAGACCACATGAGAGATCATAAACCACGAAGCAAATTAGAATTATATAAAGCTACTAAAGAATCAACAAAAGTTGTTGATGATGATGTTGGTCCTTCATTAAGAGTTAATGAAGGGACTAGCACTTCAAGTCAGTCTCATCCTTCTCAATTGTTGAGAGTGCCTCAACACAGTGGAAGGGTTGTAGCACAACCTGACTGTTACTTGGGTTTAATTGAAACTTAGATCGTCATTCCAGATGATGGCGTTAGGGATCAGGTATGCAATGAATGTCGTAGACAAGAACCAATGTGTCAAAGCCATGGACCTTGAAATGGAGTCAATGTACTTCAATTCAGTATAGGATCTTGTAGATCCACCTGATGGGGTTAAACCCATAGGGTGTAAATGAATCTATAAGAGAAAGAGAGATGTAGCTTGGAAGGTATAGACCTTCAAAGCTAGATTCGTAGCAAAGGGTTATACCCAAAGGGAAGGGGTTTAATACGAGGAAACTTTTTTCCCTATTGATATGCTTAAATCTATACGAATTCTCTTGTCCATAACCACATATTATGACTGAAATATGACAAATGGATGTCAAGACAGCCATTCTGAATGGCAATCTTGAAGAGAATTTCATTATGTCTCAGCACGAGGGGTTCATAGCATAAGGCCAGGAGCAAAAAGTTTGTAGACTGAATCAATCCATTTATGGGTTGAAACAGGCATCCAGCTCTTGGAATATTAGGTTTGATATTGCGATTAAACCTTTTGGCTTTGACCAAAGTGTTGATGAGCCTTGTGTTTATAAGAAGATCATCAATGATAAAGTAGCTTTATTAGTACTTTATGTGGACGATATCCTACTCATTCAGAATGATGTAGAATACCTTACTGTGTTAAAAAGTGGCTAGCAGCCCAACTCCAAATGAAAGATTTAGAAAAGGCACAGTATGTTCTTGGGATCCAAATAATTAGAGATCATAAGAATAGAATGCTAGTTATGTCTCAAGCAACTTATATCAACAGGATGTTGATTTGATATTCAATGTAGAACTCTAAGAAGGGTTTATTGCCTTTCAAGCATGGAGTTCATTTGTCAATGGAGCAGTGTCCTAAGACACCTCAAGAAGTTAAGAACATGAGACGTATTCCCTATGCCTCAACTATGGGCAGCTTAATATATGCAATGCTCTACGCTAGGATAGAAATTTGTTATGTAGTGGGAATAGTTAGTAGGTATCAATCCAATATAGGGTTAGACCACTGGACTGCGGCTAAGAATATCCTCAAGTATCTTAGGAGAACAAGGGACTATATTCTAGTGTATGGAGCTAAGGATTTGATTTTTATAGGATACACAGACTCTAATTTTCAAACTGACAAGGATTTTAGGAAGTTCACGTCAGGATCAGTGTTCACCCTAAACGAGGGAGTTGTAGTATGGCGTAGTATTAAGAAAGGATGCATTGCAGACTCAACCATGGAGGCTGAGTATGTAGCTGCTTGTGAAGCAGCAAAGGAAGCAGTTTGGCTAAGGAAGTTTCTAAATGATTTGGAAGTTGTTCCAAACATGAACTTGTCGATCACCTTATATTGTGACAATAGTGGGGTTGTGGCCAACTCGAAAGAACCTCATAGCCACAAACGAGGAAAGCACATTGAAAGGAAGTATCACTTGATATGAGAGATTGTGCAATGAGGAGATGTGATCGTCAAAAAGATCGATTCCGAGCACAACATTGCTGATCCATTTACGAAGGCTCTCTCAGCTATACAATGAGAAGTGTTCGAGATATGTACATTGTGTGATCTAAGGCAATGGGAGATGTGTAATGGGTATGAGATACCCTAGTTTATTATATTTTGATTTGTATTTGTAGCATCCTCGTTGTTTTTGTAATGTACATCCCACTAACTAGAGTTTTAGTTCAGGGAGTTTGTTGGGTTTTATGCCATAATAAATAGTGAATGTAATCAAATGACAGTCATTAATAAATAGTTATTAATGTTTTTCTCAATAAGTGTTATTGATGTTTTATTTAATTCTGTCTTATTAACCCTAAAATTCAATAAACTAACATCCTAAGCTGTCTTATGAGTCTTGAACCATATGTAAAGACATATAGGAATCAATGTTCAAGATACAACCTAAAGAGTCTATAGTAGATACATGAGTGGAGGTATCCTGGGCAATGAGTTTGCAAAGATCAGACCGCGAAATAGTAACCACTAGATGTAACTCCATTGACTAGTTAGGTTTCTGTTTCAATAGGATGACCTAGACAACTTAGTCTTAGTCCTGAGTATATTATGAACTTTTGTTCACGAGGAATTGTCCTTTTGATTTGTATGGGTGAGAGTGGCCAGTTCATCGACTCAATATGCCTACCATTTTGGGGATAAGACCGAGTGGGTAGTTGAGAACATAATCATACAAGATGAATTTCACTCCTTCTCGACTTCAAGGTAAGTAGATGAGTGTTCCTTAAGTGGTGTCTTTGGAACTTGAATAAAGGGCCCTACCCTCTCACTGGCTCGAGAGGAATTTCTTTTTAATGGTTGAACCATAAATATGTTATTCATTAGAGGAGCACTGGTACTTAAGGATGTAGAGGTAACCTAAGAGTAAAATGGTAATTTGACCCAACTAATGTTACGAACACTCGTGAAGACTAACTTGTTGTTATTGGTCTATATCCATGGACATAAAAACATATATGTAGTGAGAAGAGTGCAGTTGTGGGTCTTTAGTAAAGTGTACCCACAGTTAACGAATATTGATTAATTTGGTTCATGAGTTTATCCAATTAATCTTACATCGTTGGAGCTTCTGATCTACAGGTCCATTAGGTTCCCTTCCTAACTTGTAAAGTGTATTGAGGTAATTTATCATTAAATTGAATTTGAAATGTTCAAATTCAAAATTGGGATTTTTTAATGTATGTTGATACATTTTAGTATAAAGTTTTGTTTTAGACTTTATTATTAATTTTGGATATGATTCAAAATTAGTAAATGCGAGAACGAAGTATTTGAAAGGAGCTCAAATATTAATTCAATATGAATAAGATTCATATTGAAAACTATAGGTTAAAACTAATGTGCATTGGATGCACATTAAAACTATAGGTTAAATGAGAGAAGTGTTTTTTAATATGATTCAAATGGGAAATTAAATTAAATGTGATATTTAATTAGATGATTAATAGATTGAAGAATTAATTAATTATTAAATTAAATTAAATTAAATTAAAACCTGAATTTAATTAAACTAATTAAATCAAAACTATAGGTTAAAATTAATGCACATTAGATGCACATTAAAACCATAGGTTATGTAAGATGGAACCATTTAATTATGATTTAAATGGTTATTGGTTTTTATTTATTTAGTTAAATTAAATAAATATTTTTATTTAATTTTAATTAAATAAAAATGTAACTCTCCATTAGAGAGGTTGGATGAATCCCACATCTCCTCACTTCTCTCTCTCATTCTCTTTGTATAAAGAAAAAAGATGCTGAAAGTAGAGCAGTTTTTTTTATTTCTCTTTTTTTTCTTTTTTTCTTTATTATTTTTTTTCTTGTAGAAGCAAAAACTCTCTATGTTTTTCCCAAAATCCTCCCAATTTCTATAGAAAATCCCACAATTCTCAAATTCTCAATTTTTCTGCAAGAATAGGGAGGACTCCAAGTGGTGGTGTCCAATCCCAAATCGTACAAAAGAGTACCACAGAATTCCTAAAAGGTTTGCAAGGTAGGGTTTCTTCTCTTTGTAGGTTTTGTTTCTAGAATTGCATGCTTAATCTATTTTGATCTGTAGTTTTTATTTTTTTAAAAAAATTGTTTTGTTTTTAAATGCCATTTTGAAATAAATTTTGGGTTCTGTATGTTATGGCTTCCACTGTGCCTTAGGGTTTTCATCCCTACACCATTCCTCATTCCTAAGGTAATCTTCCTCGAAGAATTACCACCATCGGTGCAGGAGAAGAAGAACTCAAGAGAAGCTTTTCTCTATCGTTCCACTGCAGAGCACATCAGCACCTTTACATCAGACCTATGGGAAGCAAGAAATGGTTGTCGATAATCATCCTCCTCATCTATTCATCTTTTTATTTTACTTCTCAATTTTGTATTTCCATTTCTGCACATTTTTCCTCTCATATTATAAAGAACATATTTAATTTATTTTAATACATATCATGGCTTCAACTATTCCATCTTCTATCTCTTCCATTTTTTTTTTACTTTTTCATGAGTAGCTAAATCATTAGCGAGTTGGGATGAGTTAATCCTTATTCCAGCGAGTTTAATGATAAGTGAAAGTTTATTTGGTTTAGTGTGTACTTAAATCCGACTTTTGATTCCATCTAGCTAATTAAATCAAATGGTAACAATCAACTATTAGAGAGAGCAAGTGATTGTGGATCTCGCTAAACTAATTAAGTAGTGTGTTTAGAAATAAATATAACCTTACGTTCCAAGTAATCTAAGCGTGCATCATAGAAATATGATTTATGTGGTTAACTCGCTGAGAGGTGTAGTCTTTAAAGGTTACGAACATGAACAGAAGCTTGTTATTAAGTTTAAAGGATCGAAGGTTGCTTATCTCAACTCCATCTTCTTATCTATTTTTTCTAACTACTATGTTGTGCATCTACCTTACACAATCACCACCGGATTTGCATTACTTATTTAGTTACTTTTTAGTTTATGCCTTAAACATCAACAATCTCTTCTTTATTTGATTACTTCCCCGCATTTTAAGTAAATAACCATTAACATTGTTTTTATTTAATCAAAATCCCTATGTTCGACCTTGATCTTCACCAAGACTACATATCATTAGGTTTATACTTGGGGCTTTTAAGAGAAAACTTGTGTGATTTGGAGATTTTTATTAGATTAACTAAGCACAATTGAGCACACAACAAATTTTTGGCACCGTTGTTGGGGATCTTGCTTAAGATTAACTAATTTGGTTTTTGGCTTTAATTCACAGGAAAACCCCACTTAAGGAGTATTGCAAATTTTTGTCGGAATTTTTCCAATAGTATGTGAGCAATGGTACACAAGCGGAGTTCAATATTGACCCTGAGAGCCAGAGCTAACTGGTGTAGAAGACAAAGACACAGAAATATGGCTAAACAACAAGAGAATCCCAATGCACCAAACTTATCCAATAACAATAGACGCACAGGTCAATCCCATTTTATTGGCACATGATCGAAACATACCTATCAAACTTATATGCGTCGTCAAACCTATATGATTCCTCACCAGGAATCATGAGTTCGGATTTTTATGGCATAAGGTTTGAGATGAAGTCGATTATGTTGGAAATGATTCAAGCAACAGGTCAGTTTGGTGGTGTGACAGGCAAAGATCGACATGTGCACTTAAAGAGCTTCATGGAGATCTGCAACACCTTTGTGATTCATGGAATCATAGCTTAAGGAATTAAACTATCATTGTTTCCCTTTTCTATCAGTGATGAGGTGAGGCAATGGGCGTACTATCTTGAGTTGGAGGAAATCTCAACATGGGAGCACATGATTGAGAAATTCATGCAAAAATACTTCCTACCAACTATGAACGCCAAATGCAGACGAGATATTGCTAATTTCAAGTAGAATGATGTAGAAAATTTGGGTGATGCTTGGGCCAGATTTAAAAGGCTTGTTAGAAATTGTCCACACAATGGGTTGCCAGATTGCATCCAGATAGAGATATTCTACGAAGGTTTGAACAAGCTATCGCAATGAATAGTTGATTTTGCAGCAGTAGGAGGTTTGTTAGGCAAAACTTACATAAAGGCTAAGAAAATTTTGGATAGAATTTCGAGGAATAATGATGAATGGGTAAACAATAAGTATGGAACTAGAATTGTGGAAAAGAGAACTACGAATGCTGGAGCACTAAAATGGTTACGGTCACAGCCCTCTCAGCACAAATGGTGGTTGTGACTAACTTGTTAAAGACTGTGGCATTGAATCAAGTAAATGTCAATAGTATAAATTAAGTCAATGCATTGAGCCAAGTTGCGGCGGTTGGATGCATGGGATATAGTGAGCCGCACACCTTTGACATGTGCTCACATAACCCTTAGTAGTTTGTTTTATTATCAACAATCTCTTCAGCAACACATATAACCTTGGATGGAGAAACCATCCAAATTTATCATGGAAAGGGAGTCAACAGACTGATCCAACTGGGGGAAACCAACAAGGAAATAAAGGTACTTACTTGAGCAAGGAGTAATCCTTCTTCATTCAAACGAAAGGTACACCGCCAAGCTTTCATCAAGGGCCTCAAGGCCACCAGCAAATGCAAGATAAATCATACCATGTTGGGAATGTCCTAGAACTCACAGTTCGTGTTAAACATTCTATTTATCAATAATAATAAGTTGTTGATTTTGCATTCTATTATGAAAATCCAATAAACATATCCATGGCTATAGTTTGAACACTTTAACTTTATGTAGTGACATAAATAGGATCAAGTTAACTGTATATAGCCTAAATGGTCTAATAAGTATATGGATAAAATTGAGTATCTCATCTTGGTAAGACTATTGAATGTGGCCCACTCTGTAGTTGTTACAAGAAGTTGTAAAGTGCTACAAATGATGTGATCTACAGATCATTCATGTTGAGATATGCGAGTGGGGGTTCCTATGCAATGAGTTTGCATATAGATTGGACCACGAAAATGGTCACTTCTCTTTATAACGATCGTTTAATATTAAAACTGACTATTTCATTAACGATCGTTTCATTATTAAAACTCCTGTTTGTTCGAGATTATCCTTTGATCTGCATGGGTGAGAGTAGTCCAACAGCACTGCTCAATAAGCCTCTCATTTTGGGGATAAGACCAGATGAATAGCTGGGGACATAGCCCTGCAAAATGGAATTCACTCCTACCCGATTTAGGTTTAGCAGATAGGTTGTTCTCTTAAGTATAATTCCAAGTCTTGAACAATCGGAGCCTCGCCTTCTTACGATAGAGAAAGAACTTGATTCATAGGTATTATGAATCAAAATTGTTCATTAGAGGGTCAGTAGGAACTTAAGGAACAAGATGTATTCACATGGGTAAAACGGTGATCTTGACCTAGCTCATTACGAACAACCTGTGAAAGATCGACTTACTCATTATGGTTATATCAAGTAGAGATAATATATCTACAGTAAGGGGAGTGTAACTATGGGCTATAGTGGAGTGACCCATTAGTTAAAGAATGGGGGTTAATTCGGTATAATGAGTTTAGCCAATTAATCTCGGATCGTTGGAGCCCATGATCTGTAGGTCCGCGAGGTCCCCCTACTAGCTCGTAAATGGATAAGCTTTAGATTTGAAACATTCAAATTAAAATTAAACATAATAGGAGAATTTATATTTAAATATGATTTAAATATATGAAGGTGGATTTGTGTAAAAATTAATTTAATATTTGATATTAAATTAATTAGAATTATTTAAATGATTATTTATTAATTTTATTAGAAAATTAAATTATGAAATTAATCACAAAATTAATAATATTTTCAATTTTAAAAATCAAATTGTTTTTAAAATCATTTCATGAAAGTAGAAAAATTGGAAAATTGCACAAAATAGAAAAATGGGTTTTTCCATTACCATCTTCAACTAGCTCACTCAAAAAACCATTCACCTTATCTTCCATCACTCCAAGCATGAACTGCATCTCATGCAATTATCTTCTTTGCATGTTGATCTGCAATAAATAAAGAAAATTGAAGTGGAATTAAGGCATGCATTCAAAGAGGTTTTTGAGCAAAATTCGTGCTGAAGAAAGAGTTCTTCAAATAAACTGATGCAGTGAGCTTCTCCCAAGTTTTGCGTTCGTTCAAGTTGTTCTTGGGTCCCACAATTCATTCTAAAGCTCCAAGAGGATAGTGGGGAAGATCTTGAGGTGGTTCACGAAAAGTTTTGGAGAAGAAAACTACTGAGGATCAAGATCTTGAAGAGATCTACAAAGGTATGACTTGAAACCCTCTTATATTAGATGAGCATGCTTTAGTTTCCGCCAAAATTAATAAATTAGAATGCTTATTGATCCTTGTTACTTCTGCTGCATGCTGATTTTCTCTTACATACCAAGTATCCAATTCCTTCTCTCCCCTAGAAATCCTTTTGAATGAATATATTTAGAGAAACGATGGGTTGCTTCAGAGCCAAACAACACCTATCTAGAACCTAGAGCTTCAAGTAAGTCAAATTGCTAGAGAAATAAAAATTAGGCCACAAGGGATGTTACCCAGTAATACTAAGGTCCCTAAGCACTCTAGTAACAATGAAAAAGAGCAGTGCCAGGCAAACAAATTGTGAAGTGGGAAAACACTGGCTGCCAACGCATCAGAGTTTGAAAATCAAAGACAGCAGTCCACATCACATCAACCTAATCTTACTTCAACTACTCGAACAACTAAATCTTTGTCTAAGATTGACCTAGAACCAACAACCAAGAAAAGTGGAACATCAAAGCAAAAAAAAAAAAAAATAGTGCTCAATGTAAGTTAACAACGAAACAATAATGCACTTCAACATCTCTCTTATAGAAATGTTAGAGCAAATGCTCAATTATGTGAAGTTCCTGAAAGATATCCTTTCAAAGAAAAGAAGACTTGGGGAATTTGAAATTGTCATCTTAAAGCAAGAGAGTAACGCGCCATTTTAGAAAAATTTGCCTGCCAAGGACACGTAGAGCTTTACGCTACCATGTTCAATTGGAGGAATGGACGTAAGGTAAGCCCCTTTTTTACTTGGGCGCAAGTATTAACCTAATACCTCGCTCAAATTTTAAGAAGTTGGGAATTGGGAAAGCAAGGCCCACCACAGTCACCTTGCAGCTTGCCAACTACTCTATAACACATCCAGAAAGGAAGATGTAGGATCCATATTGCAACCTAGAGATAGGAGATGAATAGGTTTTATTAAAACCAATGAACACTTTTCACTAAGTAGGTCCAATTAAACAAATCAATATACTTTGTGAAAAAACAAGTAATTTAAATAATAGTTTTATACATATACATTCACTTTAAATGACCAATAAAGCGACATGAATAAATTCAAGCATCCAATTTAATTTTCATAACAAGGTTGGTAATATAAATATGCAAAGATAAATTCAACCAACCTAAATAGACAAATGCGAGCAATTAATTTCAAGGAGAAATTATAGCAATTAATTTCATGCAAATGAAAGATAATAATAAATTAATTACAAAATTAAATAGGAGAAGGATAGAGAAATTGACACCGTGATTTTATAGTAGTTCGGCACAACCAACCTACATCCACTTCCCAAGCTCCTCTTGGGTATGTCGCTACGAACTTGACTTTTTTCACGTTTTAGAGTCGAACTGTACAACATTCTTTTTCCGGACGCAAGAACAAACCGAATCCTTTCTAATCTTGAGGACCAAACTATTACAATGATTTTTTTAGGGATCAAGAGCAACCCTTACAATAGTTTGAAAAAATAAAGAGCATACTTGACAAACTCTTTATAAAAAGGGATTTACAAATTTTAACTCACAACAAATTAATCCTTACAATACATAAAATGCTCACCGTTAGACACAAGCAACTCAACTAGCCATTAGACACAACCAACCGTTAGACACAAGCAAAATAATAATAATAATAATAGATATCTTTTAAATTCATTTCTTTTAAAACCTAACAAAAAAACAAATGCTCACCAAGTATCCAAAACTAGTTCTTAGATACAAGTATAAAATGATATTAAATTTATTTTCTTTTTAAAACCAATTAAAAAATCAAAAGCCCACCATGTGTTGCTCCTCCATTGCTCCAAGTGGCATCTTTCAATTTGGTCCACTTTGATGATTTGGCTGCCATATCATCACCTCAACTATTTTTTTTTCAGCTTGTTCGACTATATCTTCTTTGTTTGAACTCTGATTTGAGTGATTCAAATTGCATTTGAATCATTGTTCCAAACTCTAAGCAATAGACTATTCAAAACACAAAAATTGTTAGTGAATAAATTTAGGTTTATTATTATTAAAATATTACTTAATTACTTAATTAAAATTACTTTGAGACTAAGGGCCAAAAAACCAAAAGTCTCCCCCTTTTCTATGATGACAAACAACATAAGAAAAATGAAATTCAAAGAGGTGTGTGATATGAAATATGTACTTGAATAACAATCAACACTCTTACATAATTTCAATTCACTTGAAAACAATGGATATTTCATTAATAACATGCTTTCATTCTTCTTATTATCTCTCCGCCTTTTGGAATCAATAAAAAAAGGATAAATTTTTGGTTAAAAAACACTTGTGGTCCTTAAACTTTCATGAAAGTAATAATTTAGTCCGCGAACTTTGATTTGTAATGATTTAGTCCCTGTACTTTTATTTTTATAATGATTTAGTCCCTGAATTTTAGTATGTAACAATTTAGTCCTTGTACTTTAAAATTCATAACAATTTAGTCCCTAACATAAACGAACTTATCAAAATTAGATGTCAAGTTTTATCATTATATGATGTACAATTTGTATTTTATAAGAATAACGAGTCTCTAATTAGTTTATTTGTTTATTTATGTAATAAATCTCATTAAATCTTAACACTAATTTCTACAATAGGGACTAAATTGTTACAAATTTTAAAGTACAAGGACTAAATTGTTACATAGTAAAATTCAAGGATCAAATTATTACAAACCAAAGTCCAGGGACTAAATTGTTACTTTCATGAAAGTTTATGGACTAAAAGTGATTTTTAACCTTAAGAAAAATATCATAAAAACATAAAAGTTCTTAAAAAAACATAAACACATAATTTTGCAAGCCTTCTCCTATTGACATGCCTTGTAAAAAAATAAGCAACTACATTGTAAATTATAGAGGCATCATATAAACTCTAAGATCAGTTTCACAAATTTCTCTCCCTTTTGAAATCAATTGAAACTCCCCCTTAATAATGAACAAAGAAAAAAAAAGCACATAAATCAACTTGAGAGTAGAAATATAAACTTTCAAATCATATTTTTAGTCCAAAGACAATTACTCCTCCTAAAAAGATAAATAATATGCATAAGAGGGGTACACAATAATAAAGAAATATGGCGAATCAACATCATCAAATATATGAAATTCATGTATAAAAGTGTATAAATCTCATTAAAATTCAGTATTCTCCTTCTAATAAAAAAAAAGCAATAATTATAAAGAAATAAAGCCATTCAAGTAAAATTCAAGCAATTGAGATACCAAAATATTAAATATTATAATATAAGTACCAATTATTGAAAATCAAATAATGATGCCAAATAAAGCAAAGAAACATCAGCAAATCAACATTATCACCTATTATTCACAAAGAGAGCATTATCAATCAAATATAAGCATGAACATAAAAAATATATTTGTATTAATCTTGAATAAAATGCTAACGGGGATTAAGAAAGTATTAGTTTCGTAGATACTCTCCCTATAAAAAAAGAATTGAGCAACTCTTCTAAACAACAAGTCAATTTTTCTCAACGTAGGACAAAACAACATACTCCAAAATAATTTTCATTCAACAATATGCATAATTCATGCTAAAAAAGAACTTCTGATACAAATTTAATCAATTTCATTTTCATCCAAAGGATTAAACACCATATCTTAATCAACAAAACAATAACAATCTCTTGCAAAATTCAATATTTTTTCGCTTAAATACTTTCCAAGAAAAAGCACAGGGATAGAGCAAGCATTTAACTTGCTAAAAAAACCAAGTAATAAGCAATGAATACAAATGCCACATAGATAAATATACAATTATTTCTCATGGCATTAAATCCAATAGTTAATGTAATTCGCAAGATATCAAATTATGACCATTCAGGAGATAAAATTTGCATAAACATACCAATAGAATAGCTATTTCAACAATAAAAAAAATAAATGATACAAAATAAGCTATTTTCCTTTGTTTGATTCAAGTAAGCTATATTAGTTGCTCCAATTGAATATATTTCCAATTTGAAGTTCCAACAACCATTTGCTTCTTGAAATCACACCTATAAAGAAAGCTTGACCAAAATATTTTGGAACCAGTTTCTTGGGTCCTTCCTTGTTAATGAGCAAAGATTTTGGAACCGATTTTAAATTAGTTCCAACATTACGACCAATTTTGCCACATGAATAACAAATCACATTAGGCAAAAATTTATTCTTAATAAAATGATTTTGCACCTTATTTTTATTTAAGAACTTCTTCTAGGAGCATTGTTCAATTTAAAACAATTTGGTCTAATATGACTTTTAACACCACAAAAATGACATGTAAGCACAAACTTTGGTTTCACATGCATATCTCTAACATTCCTATGATTAGGCATAAATTTAGCACTATTCTTGCCATTTGTTTTGGCATTGGAATGTTTAGGCATAAACTTTGATTTTTTGAAAACATTTCTAACCTTTTCATGCTCGTTCACAAAATTCACAATATAAGTACATCTTGATCTAGCATTCAGGTACACATTTTGATTTTTCATGAATACGTCTAGATTTTTCATGCTTTGACACATATTTAAAATAAGCCTTAGGCACAATAGATAAAACACTTTGAAACATACAAGGGGTGACTTTAATAAATACACTTTTAGAACTAGATGAAGAAATTTTGTCAATATAGCCCAAATCCCTTATTGTCATTACAAGGTTTACCCAAGTCAATAAATTTATATAGCTTTTTAGCACCTATATTCAATTTCTTAATAGACTCTCTTGTAATGTAACAACCCGATCCCCTAGGACTTAAGTTAGGCCGTTATTAAATACATGCATGCATGGAACTCAAAATGACACTCAGTTATGGCGAAATAAATGCTAATTAAATAAGGTAAGTTCAAAAGACTTGCATTAAATTCAAATACTAAATCAATAGTAGGGTACCCATAAATCATAAAAAATAATAAATAAATCTGAAAAACTATTCTTAAAAGTAAGTTTTAAACATCAAAACTAAAAATTAAGAGAAACATGAAAAGAACTTTAAATCTCATGAGCGGAAGCGTAAAAACTAGTCTTAGTGACTCGATCACGAATTCCGCTTGACCATCGTCGGTGCATCTCTAGCCTTACCTAAAACAACAACATGAGAAAGAATGAGTATAAAATACTCAGTAAGTAACCCCACTATTGGGGTCAGGCTGGGCATCTATGTTCAATAGATACCCACCTCTGGTGAAACATATAAACTGCTCTAGTCCTCATGGGACACATATGCACATGAAACAAAAAAGAGACTGAATCCTATCCTACCGTAGTTAAGTATGTCCACTACCTCTGATGAATCCCGAAGGAGACACAAACTGGTGAATCCCGAAGGAGACACAAACTGGTGAATCCCGAAGGAAACACAAACTGATGAACCCCGAAGAAAACACAAAATCTAATAGGCATCTAACTAATTAGTAAGAACATTTGCACAGTCTCAACATCATAATCATCACTTGATGAATCTATGACATACATATAAACCTCAACATCATGACTCTACAACGTACAGATATACCTCAATATCATGGTTCTACAACATACATATATACCTCAACATCATCAGATCAAATACAACCATGGAAGTACATACCATCTCATACTAGTATTCAAGTGTCTATGTGCATAAATAAATAATTCGGATCTCGTAACAGAAAATACTTTAATCATATTATACTATCAATCTTTCATGTTGTCATTCTGTCATAACCTTCATTTAACATGCTAGCATACATCCAATGCCTGACCCATGGGCAGTTCCAATAGTAAGATTACTTACCTTGATATTAGGTCGAACCAAAAGCAATTGAATCTTTGTGAAATTCTTGAATTCTTAATCAAGCCTAAACATAAACCAAACTTTAAAATTAATAGTTAAGGCCAAATTCCAAACACCCAAATATTACAAAATATTTCCAGATAACCTTATCTAAGGTGTGGTCCAATTCGAATTCACCTTCCAAACCTCCAATTTTAAGCCAAATAATTAGCAAACCAAACTCTTCTTCATCTTGAATGAAATTCTTGAGTCAATCCCCTAATCATAATTTGAAATTAGGCTTACATGATTAAAGCTTGAATCAAATACATACTTCACTACCAATGTCTCAAATAAATTATCCATATGTAGCTTCGTCAAAAATCACTTCCAAATGACTTTACCAAAATTTCTCAACAACCAAAATTAATCCACAAGAGGGTAATCAAAGCATAAAACTTACCAAAACTCGCTAAAACAAACTCCAACTTCACCGAACAACACCCCAATACCTTCACAAACTTGAATCCAAAGTTGAAACACAATGGTATCAATCAATTGATGCCAAAAGTAAATGAGTATTCAAGAATCAACTGAAAACAAACCCAAACGGCATAAATCTTACCCAAATCGATAGATCCAGTGATGGAAAAAGTGAATGACGCTTAAGCAGTGGTGGACGGAGGTCATGAAGAAGAAACTGACACGACGACTTTGGGCAGCATCGGACGGGCTCACAAACGTGAGGAAGAAAAGGGGGTGGGGTTTGACTTTTTAAAAAATAATAATAATAATAATAATAATAATAAAACAAAAAAGGAAGTAAATATAATTACATTTAATTCCTTTCCGTTTTATACTATTAAATTCCTTTCTGTTTCAAAAGAAAATTAATTCTTGCCATTAATTTTCCATTTGAATTTCAAATTGAATAATTTCACGCCAACAATTAAATTCCTGCACTTATACTTGAAGTCCAAAATTTCAAAAATGCCCTTAAACTAATAACAATTATTGAAACTCCAAATAATAAAGTTACTGAAATTACATTATTACTAAAAAAATGTGTGGGGTGTTACATTCTTCCCTCCTCAAAGAACTTTCATCCTCGAAAGTTCATTCTTGAAAAAGCTTCTGTGGCCCCTCATCTCATTCTCTCACTCCTAAGTGGCCTTCTTGAACTGATGATTCTTCCACATGACTTTCACAAGCGAAATCTCCCGGTGGCGCAATGTTTTTACCTCTCTGGTGAGGATCTCTATAGGCTTCTCCTCGTAGCTCAAGTTGTCATTCAACTGTAAGGGCTCGTAGTCAACTACATGGGACGGGTCTGTCACATACTTCCTTAGCATCAAAACATGGAAGGCATTATGAACTGAAGACAGTGCTGAGGGCAATGCCAAACGGTAAGCTACGGGGCCAACTCGCTCCAAGACCTCGAAAGGTCCAATGAATCTCGGACTCAACTTCCCTTTCCTGCCAAACCTTAGAATACCTTTCATGGGTGCCACTTTTAAGAACACTTTCACACTAGTCTCAAATTCCAGGTCCTTACATCTTACATCGGCATAGCTCTTCTGTCTGCTCTAAGTTGTTTGCATACGAGCCCTGATCTTCTGTATTGCCTCATTCATGGTCTGTACCAATTCAGGTCCTAACAATTTCCTCTTTCCTACCTCATCCCAACACACAGGGGACCGGCAACTCTTCCCATATAGGGCCTCAAATGGCAAAGTGCCAGTGGCAGTCTAATAGCTATTATTATATGCGAATTCCATTAAATGCAAGTGAGAGTCCCAACTCCCTAAAAACTCTAGTGCACAAGCGCCCAACATATCTTCCAATATCTGGTTCAGCATTCTATTTGACCATCAATCTATGGGTGAAAATTGTACCAAAATCCAATCGAGTACCCAATGCTAACTGGAGACTCTTAAAAAAAACTAGATGCAAAACGAAGGTCATCGTTTGACATAGCTCAAACTAGTGCCAAAAGAGGTGTAACAACCCCTTCCATAAATAACTATGAAACTTAAGATGTTGAAAATTAGCAACACTTCTACACGTCCAAGCTAAGAACTGTGAAAATGGCCATGAAGTTAAGAAAGTCTTATATACTAAAAACATATATCTGAGCCTACCATGTCACAGGAAAAACTTCATATGTGCAGTGAAGAAACTGATCATACTATATAATGCATCATCTGAAGATACGTACCAGAACAAATCTAGTCAACTGAAAACTGCTTCTACTCTAGAAGTGCCAACTGTGATGTCTTTCCTAGGGTCTACATGTCTGAGAATAACTCTGTCTAATTAAGTCTCACATTCATGAGAAACTCATCATGAGGCTTTATGCTGTCATGAGCTATAAAACTTGCTTGAGCCATCCTCATATTATTCTTTAGGTTTGAAATAATCACATATCATTACTTAGACCCCGCTACGAACGAGTCCAGAATTTCCCCCGAAAATGAGGTTTTGAAGTCCCTGGATGCTAAAGCATAAGTCAATTGATAACACATTTTCATAATCTTGTAATAAACATAATTGATCCTTGAAGTCATTTTTTTTAACGATAAAACCTTCTTGATTCATAAGTCCTAACTTGGATTACTCGTACTCCCTAAAGCTAGTTAACTCATTGCCCATGCAAGAGAATATATACTATCTTGTAATGCTCCAAACCCACTTTTAATAACTTCTTACTATCAACTCAACTTTATTGCCAAGTCTATCCCTTATACCAATGGTTATATTGGAAGATCCAACTTACTTACTTTTGTGCATATACCATTATTGTCTACCTCGAGTTGGATTATTTTCTTTTCTCAATCAAATTGATGGTCTTGCTAGTTCATATTTCTAACATTTGCACACAAAGTCAAAATCCCTTAAATCTTACTAATGCCCTCAATGTTTTAAGTCTTAACTAATGAAGTCTCAACATACCATATCAACTCAAACATCTACTGTTACTAGTAACTCCATTTTAATTTATCCCTTCTCAACCTTCTATTTCGATAATAGATTCTTGTGTTAAAACAAAGTTTCATACCAATCACCTACATAAGCTATCTCTCTATCTAACACATATTGTCCTAAAGTTCCACATGATAATGAGGTATTCTTCTTTTACACTAAAACAAATACTTTGTAACCCCTCTTATCAAGCCTTCAAACCATACTTAACTAGGAGTTTCGAACACATTAAATTTCTTTCCCTTTCCAAAAGAGTAAACTTTCTTGGATACTTTTCTCTCATTCACACTTATCTATGATAAAACCATTAAATTCAAGACACATGGAACATAATCTCTTTATTAAATTATATTTTACTTAACTCCTCCATAAATATTATCTCTCTCACTAAGAATTTTCATCTTGTAGAATTCCTCTTTGCCAATTTGCATATGTTTAAACTCCAAAATACTTTTGTTTCTTCAAATCTGTCTAACTTAGATCTCCTTAACATAATAAGACTTTGGGTTTAGTCTAGGTATACTAAAATAATCCTTCAACCTAAACAAATAATACCTTACTTTAACCCCTTTAAGTCTAAGGTCATGTCCAACTATTTTAGCTTCCTTTAATGACATCAACTTAGCTAGATATTCCAAAAGAATCCTTCATATCACTGCACATACTTTACCTAATCCATCAAGTTGTAGTATTACCAAAGTGATTATCTTATTAATCCTTTCCAAAATTTCTCTCAAAATGTTTGGTTTTAATATCTCAAAACCTTTAATAAATCCATAGTCTCTTCTTTTTCTCCTTCTTAACCATAAAACAACTTTTAACCTTTTACTTGAGTATGTGGTCTGTGAAGAAATTTATACGATTGCAATATCCAACACAAAACATAACACTAGTTCTTGATCAATTCTTGTCTTGACAATTTTATTCTTTGGCTTAAACATTTAAATACCTTCATTCCTAAATTGTCATAACTCTACATAGTTTCATCAATCTTTAGCATTGCTGAACTGAGGTATATATTTGTTTGTTTCTAACATAATTTTCATGAGATTAACTAGCGCCAATTGACCCCATAATTTACTCTATTTTATTTTTCTCCTTTTGTAATGTCGTACCTGATAATCCTCTTATAATAACTTCTAATGAGTCACTGACCTAGCATTAGAACATAATTGGTGCATTTAAGCTAAACAAATATTTTAATGCACAACTATCATAAAACTTGTAATTGATATGACATACCTAGCAATGACGAGGAATCCGTTCATGGGCCATAAGGACAATCTAGACTTACATAGTAAGTCAGTCTACAGAACCCAAAACATTGGCTCTGATACCAACTGTAATGACCCGACTCCCTAGGATTTAAGTTAGGCCGTTACTAAATACATGCATGCATGGAACTCAAAACGGCACTCGGTTATGGTGAAATAAATGCTAATCAAATAAGGTAAGTTCAAAAGACTTTCATTAAATTCAAATACTAAATCAATTGTAGGGTACTCATAAATCATAAAGGATAATAAATAAATCTAAAAAACGATTCTTAAAAGTAAGTTTTAAACATCAAAATTAAAAATTAAGAGAAACATGAAAAGAACTTTAAATCTCATGGGCAGAAGTGTAAAAACTAGTCCCAATGGCTCGATCACGAATTCCGCTTGACCATCGTTGGTGCATCTCTACCCTTATCTGAAACAACAATATGAGAAATAATGAGTATAAAATACTCAGTAAGTAACCCCACTACTGGGGTCAGGCTGGGCATATATGCACATGAAACAAGAAGGAGACTGAGTTCTATCCTACCGTAGTTAAGTATGCCCACTACCTCTGATGAATCCTGAAGGAGACACAAACTGATGAATCCCGAAGGAGACACAAACTGGTGAATCCTGAAGGAAACACAAACTGATAAGTCCCGAAGGAAACACAAAATCTAATGGACATCTAACTAATCATTAAGGACATTTGCACAGTCTCAACATCATAATCATCACTCTACGAATTTATGACATACATATAAACCTCAACATCATGGCTCTACAACATACACATATACCTCAACATCATGGCTCTACAACATATATGTATACCTGAACATCATCAGATCAAATACAACCATGGAAGAACATACCATCTCATACTAGCATTCAAGTGTCTATGTGCATAAATAAATAAGTCGGATCTCGTAACAAAACATACTTTAATCATGTTATACTATCAATCTTTCATGCTGTCATTCTGCCATAACCTTCATTTAACATGCTAGCATACATCGAATGTCTGGCCCGTGGACAGTTCCAGTAGTAAGATTACTTACCTTGATATTAGGTCGAACCAAAAGCAATTGAATCTTTGTGAAATTTTTGAATCCTTAATCAAGCCTAAACATAAACCAAGCTTTAAAATTAATAGTTAAGGCCAAATTCCAAATACCCAAATATGACAAAATATTTCCCGATAACCTTACCTAAGGTGTGGTTCAATTCGAATTCACCTTCCAAACCTCCAATTTTAAGCCCAAATAATTAGCAAACCAAACTTTTCATCTTAAATGAAATTCTTGAATCAACCTCCTAATCATAATTTGAAATTAGGCTTACATGATTAAAGCTTGAATCAAATACATACTTTACTACCAATTTCTCAAATAAATTATCCATATGTAGCTTCGTCAAAAATCACTTACGAATGACTTTACCAAAATTTCTCAACAACCAAAATTAATCCACAAAAGGGTAATCAAAGCATAAAAATTATCAAAACTCTCTAAAACAAACTCCAACTTCACTGAACAACACCTCAATACCCTCACAAACTTGAATCCAAAGTTGAAACACAATGGGTATCAACCAATTGATGCCAAAAGTAAATGAGTATTCAAGAATCAATCGAAAACAAACCCAAATGGAAGAAATCTTACCCAAATCGATAGATCCAGTGACGGCAAAAGCGAACGACGCTTGAGCAGTAGTGGACGGAGGTCATGAAGAAGAAATTGACACGGCAGCTTTGGGCAGCGTCGGACGGGCTCACGAACGTGAGAAAGAAAAAAGGGTGGGGTTTGACTTTTAAAAAAAACAATAATAATAATAAAAAAAAAACAAAAAAGGAAGTAAATATAATTACATTTAATTCTTTTCCATTTTATACTATTAAATTCTTTTCCGTTTGAAAAAAAATTAATTCCTGCCATTAATTTTCAAATTGAATAATTTCATGCCAACAATTAAATTCCCCCACTTATACTTGAAGTCCAAAATTCCAAAAATGCCCTCCAACTAATAACAATTACTGAAATTCCAAATAATAAAGTTACTGAAATTACATTATTACTAAAAAAATGTGCGGGGTGTTACATGTAATTTCAAGCTCTTTGTTAGCAAGCAATTCTTTCTCTTTAAGCATATGCAAAAGATTATTTTTCTCATCAACATCACATTCAAGAAATTTAATCTTATCAACAAAAGCAACTTTCTCTTTTTCTAGTGCTATATTGCTATATTCCAAATCAATCATTTTATCTTTTCAAACTAGCAATTTCGCTTTTCAATTCCAAAGAATAAGATCTAAGTTTCTCATTTTCATTCCTCAAATCATTAACTCCATTTTCAATTCGCATGATAAGACTTAAGTTCATTCTCATTTTCAAGAAACTTAATTCTATAATTCAAGTCATATTTCTCAACACAACCAACATCAATATTATTATGTTGCAACAACATGCTATTAGCTCCATTTTTCAAGCAAACATTTTAATTTATCAATGATTAATTCTCAATAGACAAAGCCTTAAACTTCTTTGATAATTTTAGATATTTAGAGCTAACTTTTTCTAAATCATGTTGCATATCTTCGAACATCATATAGCTCATCATAGGAAAGAGATTTATTATTTACCTCACTTTCATCACCAAAATCTTCATCCGAATGAGCCATTGAGCACAAAGAAGATCCATCACATTTTTCTTTTTCTACTTTATGGAATTTTTCTGGATTTTGAGAATTATAATTCTCTTCCACATCAAATAAATCATTAATACTGCAAGCAGAATTTTCTAAGCTATATATATTATCAAGAAAATTCCAAATACCATATGCATATACAAAATGATTTGTCAAATTTGTCACATATTTGTCTATCCAATACACAATATATGATATTCATAGTTTTGGCATTAAACATAAACAATTCACTATTCAATTCCAAATTTTCCAAATCATGCTGACAAACATATAAAATATTGAATCCATAGCAAGCATAAATGTTTTCATTTGATTTTTCTACACATCATAATTTTTATTTCCATTGAAGAAGAGGGGTCTATGAATAGAATCACCATTTAAAGTTACCATAGCTCTAGCAATTAAGCTTTTCAAATAATTTTTCATAAATATCAACAAGATACTTTATATATCAAAATAATATTCGAAAAATGATTTATGTAGAAGAGCTCCTTGTTTTGATAGCAATTGTAGGAGTTAGAACTCAAACAATGAATATTAACCTAAAATGGTTTATGAAAATTGTTTTCACAAACAAGAGTGCAATTTGATACCAATTGTAGGATCCGTATGGGCAACCTACCAAGTGGGCCTAGTTAAACAAATCAATATACTTCTTGAAAAAACCAGTAATTTAAATAATAGTTTCATACATATATATTCACTTAACTAACCAATATGACATTAACAAATTCAAGCATCCAACTTCATTTCCATAACAAGGTTGGTAATATAAATATGCAAAAATAAAAATAGCCAAACATGAGCAATTAATTTCATGTAAATAAAAGATAATAATAAATTAATTGCAAAATTAAATAGGAGAAAAATAGAGAAATTGACATCATGATTTTATAGTGGTTCGACATAACCGGCCTACATCCACTTTCCAAGCTTCGTTTGGGTATATTACTACGAACTTGAGTCTTCCAATGGCTTAGAATCAAACTCTACACCGTTTTTTTTTTTCGAGCGCAAGAACAAACCTAATCCTTTCCACGGTTGAGGATCAAACCGTTATAATGACTCTTTTTTGGGGATCAAGAGCAACTCTTACAATAATTTGGAAAAATAAAGAGCACACTTGACAAACTCTCTACAAGAATGGATTTACAAATTTTAGCTCATAACAAACTAATCCTCACGGTACATAAAATATCTCTCTAAAGAATTAGATGAAAAGAAGAAAATTGAAGTTTAAAGGGAGAATAAGAATGGTGGCTTTGAGTTATGAAGGATTGAAAATAATATAAAATTGTTGTTAAAAATTTGGAGAAGATGAAGTGTTTAAAAAGAGAGAGAAATTGGTAAAAACCAATTTCAATTTGAGCCATTGGATGTTGGTAAAAGGAAATTGAATGGTGAAGACTTAAACTCAACTAGCCATTAGACATAAGAAAAAAAAATGTAACAATATATATCTTTTAAAATCATTTCTTTTAAAACCTAACAAAATACAAATGTTCACCAAGTGTCCAAAACTAGTCGTCAGACACAAATATAAAATAATATTAAATTCATTTTCTTTTTAAAACCCATCCAAAAATCAAAAGCCCACCATGTGTTACTCCTTCATTATTCTAAGTGGTACCTTTCAATTGGGTCTATTTTGATGATTTGACCGCCACGTCATCACCTCGACTATTTTTCTATTAAGCTTTTTTCGACTATATCTTCTTCGTTTGAACCCCGATTAGAGTTATTCAAATTTCGTTGGAATCGTTGTTCTAGACTCCAAGCAATAGACTATTTAAAACACGAAATTTTTTTTGAATAAATTCAAGTTTGTTATCATAAAAATATTAATTAATTAATTAATTTGAGATTAAGGGCCAAAAAGCCAATAAAAGATAGAGAATGTGTTAGTCCAAGTGGACAAATTCATATTCCCAACTGACTTCATATTCTAGATTATGAAGTAGATAGTGAAATCCCAATCATTTTGGGACGACTTTTTCCTGTCCACTAGACAAGCGTTGATTGACGTGCATGAAGGCAAATTAACTATTCGTATTGTTGACCAGGAATTCAAGTTTAATGTCGTTAATGCATAGAAGTATCCAAATGAGTTACAATCTTATCAGTTTGTTGAAGAAGTTGAATTACATAGTGAGTTTGATGAAAATGACCTGGACAATTTAGAAATCGAGGAGAATAGAGAATTATATGTGATTGAAGATGTATGTGCAGTGAATGAGATGACAGCAAAATTTAACCACTAGATTTGACCGACAAAGATATTGCAAAAGGCAGTCCTTCCCCTAGGTGCCCCATTCCTTAGAATATAAAGTTCTACCTGGTCATTTGAAATATGCTACTTGGGAAATAATAACACTTTACCTGTTATTATCTCCTTTGTGTTGATCTATGTTGACAAATAGCTTCTTTTGTAGCTGCTACAGAAATACATCAAGCCCATTGGATGGACGCTCGGAGATATATGTGGAATTAGCCCCACATACTGCATGCATAAGATCTTCCTAGAGGATGCGAAAGAGAGCTCTAAAAAATGCCAACGTAGGCTTAACACATTATCAAAGAGGTTGTAAAGAAAGAAATTATCAAGTGCCTCGACGTAGGAATCATTTACTTGATCTCTGTTAGCATCTAGGTATGCCATGTTCACTGCGTTCCTATGAAGGGAGGAATTAATGTAGTTGCAAATAACAAGAACAAGCTAATTCTAACCAAGATTGTGACTGGTTGGCATATTTGTATGAATTATAAAAAGATGAACCTCGCCACGAAGAAAGCCATTTTTCTCTACCTTTCATTGACCAAATGCTAGAAAAATTGGCAGCGAATGAGTTTTTTTTCTTTCTAAATGGATATATTTCCTACAATTAAATTATGATTGCACCGGAAGACCAAGAGAAACAATTTTCATTTGACCCTATGGGACTTTTGCATTTTAGCGTTTGTCGTTTGGACTTTGCAATGTGCCAAGAACGTTCCAGAGGTGCATGATGGTCATCTTTTCATAACTTTTAGAGCAATTGGGGAAGTCTTTTATGGATGACTTTTCAGTTTTTGATAATTCCTACAACACATGTTTGACTAACTTAGAGCTATATTAAAAAGATGTGAAGAGATCAACCTAGTCCTCAACTGGGAGAAATGTCATTATATGGTAACTGAAGGAATAATGTTGCGTCACAAGATTTCTAAGGCTGGTTTGAAGTAGATCAAGTGAAAACTCGATGTCATCGTAAAGTTGCCACCCCCTACTAATGATAAAGTGGCTAGAAGCTTCCTCAGACACGCTAGTTTTTACAGATGATTTGTTAGAGGATTTTCTTAGATTGCCCAACCTCTCAGTGCATTACTCAAAGCTAACAAGCTGTATGAATTTGATGAAAATTGTTAACAAGTGTTTGAGACGCTAAGGCATGCGCTGACCACAACATCAATATTAGTCACCCCTGATTGGACGCATCCATTTGAACTGATGTGTGATGCTAGCGACTATGTGGTGGGGCAGTGCTTGGCAAAGGAAGGACAAAATCATGCATCAAATATTCTATGCCAAACAGACATTGAACGATTCCCAAGAAAACTATACCACTATTGAGAAGGAAATGTTGGTAATGGTTTTCGCTGTAGACAAATTTTGCACATACTTAGTGGGATCGACAATGACTGTCTACACTGATCACTCTGCCATCAAATATTTGATGGCAAAGAAGGATGCCAAATCTTGGCTAATTCGTTGGATCCTATTGCTGTAAGAGTTTGACTTAGATATAAAGGATAAAAAAGGAACTGAAAATTAGGTTACTAATCACCTATCACGTTTGAAGAACACAAAATTCCAAAAAAACTTGAAAAAAAATGGAAAACATTTACCTGATGAACAATTGTTAAGGGTAGATGATAAAGAACTGTGTTATGCTGATATTATGAAAACTAACGATTAGCAAAAGAATGGCCTGAAGACTTTACAGTGTAACAGAAGAAGAAATTAGTCCATGACTACAAATTCTACTATTGGGATGAGGCCCATTTGTACAAGCTTGGACTTGACCACATCTTGTGTCAGTATGTACAAGATGGCGAGATGAAGCACATCCTCTTGTAGTGGCATGACTCCGATTATAGAGGGCACTTTAGCAGATAAAGGACTGCTGCAAAAATCCTTCAGAATGGTTACTTTTGAGTTTCTTTATTCAAAGATGCCAGAGAATTTGTGATCAAATGTGATATGTGTCAACACACTGGAAACAAATTTACAAGGAATGAAATACCCTTCACCAGTATTCTTGAAATTGAGATCTTTGATGTTTGGGGGATCGACTTTATAGGCCCTTTCCCTTCATCTTGCGGGCATACATCCTGGTAGCAGTCAGTTACGTCTCCAAATTGGTAGAGGCCATTTCCTGTGCCAAGAATGATGCATCGACGGTCTCAAAGTCCTTAACAAAGAATACCTTCTTGTGTTTCGGTACCCCCACGTACTTTGATCAATGACGAAGGTTTGCATTTTATTAACCGCATCATGCCTAAGGTTCTAATCAAATTTAATGTCAAACATAGGGTGGCGACTGCTTAACACTCACAAACAAATGGACAAGCTAAAGTTTCTAATAGGGAGATCAAGTCGATTTTGGAAAAAGTTGTCAACGCATCTCGAAAAGATTGGGTGCAAAAGCTAGATGAAGCGCTCTGAGCTTACTGCACGACATACAAGACTCCCATTAGGATGTCTCCTTATACACTGGTGTTTGAAAAAGCCTGCCATTTTTCATTGGAACTTAAGTACAAAGCTCAATGGGTGATCAAGAAACTGAACTTGAACTTGGAATTGGCTTGAGAGGCAAGAAACTACAACTAAACAAATTAGAAGAATGTTGACTCCAAGCCTATGAAAACACAAAGATCTACAAAGAGAAGACCAAGTGTTGCATGACCATGCCTTAGTAAGAAAAGTTTGTTTACTGGGCAAAAGGTTTTATTGTTTATCTCACAGATGCATTTGTTTCCAAGAAAGTTGAAATCTAGATGGTCAGGCTGTTTTATCATTAAAGAAGCGTTCTCGAATGGAACAGTTCAGCTGATGAGTAGAGATGGTTCCAATGCATTTAAGGTGAACGACCAATGGGTCAAGCCATATTATGGAGGTTCTATTGAGAGAGAAAAGGCCTTAATTTACCTAAGCAAGCAGCTATGAGGAGCGTGCATCGAAAGGTCCCTACGGCGAGCAAGCTTATCTATCCAAAGATGCTTTCTTTTACTCTACTTTCTTTTAATTCTACTTTAAGAGTACTATAATTAGCTTAAATGAATGATTCTAAGTATGTGATTGCTTGACCTAAATGAATCCTTATGTGATTGCTTGACCTAAATGAATCCTTACTTTCGTGATTTTTTTGTTGATTGTTGAATGAACTGATTGCTTGTGTTTTCTTTGAATCCTTGCATTCTCGAGAAATATCTCATAGGCAGTGTAACATTCAAATGCTAGGTGGATGTAAGCATCTCTCTCCACTCAATGCGACGTTTTGAAGCAACTACACTCAAGTGCAACGCTTTAAAATCCTAAACTGCATTATCTATATAAATGCCTGCCCTATCCTCTTCCTCATTTTTTTCCTCCATCGCCTTTTTCCTTGAGATTGTTGGGTTTTATGTCCTAAAACTCATGGTTTGTAAACAATAAACTTATTCTGTTATCAATAAAGACGTTATTGAGGTTTATTCAATAAAGTTGTTATTGAATATATGAATTGCCCATTTCATTTTTAGAAAGAACCCAAATCCAATAAACTAAGATCCATGGCTATTACATGAATACTTGGACTTTATGTAGCGACATAAAAGTGGATCAAGTTTGAGTAGATAGCCAAAATGGTCTATACTATATGGATAAGGTTGGGTACCTTATCTTGGAGACACCATCGAATGCAACCCACTTTGTATTTAGTACAAACGATGTGATCCTGAAACATTCATGTGGAGACATATGAATGAGGGTGTCATGTGCAAAGAGTTTATATAAGACGAGACCAAGAAATAAGTCACTTTTACTTTATAATGTTGTTTACTGTTTAAGACTGACTATTTCAAAGCGATGATCTAAGGTAACTTGACCTGAATCCTGAGCTAACTATAAACTCCTGTTTATTTGGGATTATCCTTAGATTTCATAGGTGAGGGTTGGCTCAACAGTGCCGGTTCAATAAGCCTCCCATTTTAGGGGTAAGATCGGCTAGATAGATGGGGACATAGAGTGCAAGATGGAATTCACTTCTACTCATCCCTAGAGATAGTAGAGAAGTTGTTCCTTTAAGTCCCAGCTTCTCATTTAGTCAAGTTCCCGAAATGGTAAGCATATTGAGTTAACGACTTAGGTCACTCTCATCCATGCAAATCAAAGGACGAGACATCGCAAACAAGAGTTCATAACTCACTCAGGTTAAGATCGATCTTATACAAACTCTTTATGTAGGATACTCCCACTCACATGTCTCCACGTGACCAGTTTGGATCAAACCATTTGTAACTATAACAAAGTAGGTTGTATCCATAATGGCACCAAGATAAGGCACTCTGGGTGGCACCATTGTATCAAATTTAATTTAATTAAATTGCAATAAATAACTAAATAATGATATATATTAACAATGAATTAATTATATTAAATATTATATCACTCATATAACCATTACAAGTAAGTTGATTATTCACAAGGTGTTCATAATTATAGTTAGGTTAAATTACCATTTTACCCCTATACTTACCTCTTGCTCCTTAAATACCACTAATTCTCTAATGAACAATATTTTCTTATCCAACCATAAACTAAGTCCCTCTCGAGCCAGTGAGACGATGAGGTCCCATTGTTCAAGTCCTAGAGTTAGCACTTAAGGGAACAACTTATATACTTACCTTAAAGGCGAGAAGTAGTGAGTTCCATCTTGTGTAGCTATTTTCCTAGCTCCTCACTCAATCTCGTTCGTAAAATTGTAGGCATATTGAGTCGATGACTTGGGCCACTCTCAACCATACAATCAAAGGATGATTCTTCATAGGCAAGAGTCTATAATTCACTCAAGAATAAGATCGAGTTACATATGGTCATCGTTTGAAATATTAATCTCTTCAGTTAACGGTGTTACAAAGAGAGATTAAGTATTTCGCATTCCAATCTTATACAAACTCATTGTTTATGATACCGTCACTCGCATTTCTCTACATGAACGATTTGGATCAGATCGTTTGTAAGGTTTACAAAGTGGGCCATAAGGTACCTAATCTTATCCATATACTATAGACCTTTTAAGTTATTACATGAATATGATCCATCAGTATGTCAATCACATACTATTCAAGTTACATTAAATAACTTTGGATCTTAGTTTTTTGGATTGATTTATGCAAGTCTAAATGTCATATAAATAACACTTTATTTATGTAAGTTAATAATTTGTTTACAAAATTATAAGCCATGAGTTAAAGGCAAAAATCCCAACATTAGGTTGGGTTGAATCCTCTTTAAAAATGACCCAATCCAGTCTGAGGTTGGTTGTGTACGAAGAATACCCAACCTAAGCTAGTTAGAATTGGGTCAGATCCATCTTAGATTTCTAATATATTAAATAATATTCAAAATTTAAAAAAAAAATGGAGAACACCTTTTCTTCTTTATCATCTATGGGTGAGACAAATCTTTAAAAAAGCTTCTTCTTTTGGGTGGGACAGATCTTTTAAAAAACCACCTTCTTTTTCTTCTGGGTGGACAGATATTTAAACAAAAAAATTCTTCAAACTTCTTTTTCTTCTTCGTGTTAGAGTGAGAGAGATCGAGAATGGAAGTGAGAGAGATCGAGAATGGAAGTGAGAGAGAGGGGATGTGAGAGATATCACACTGAAAGACAGAGAGGAGATGTAAGAGAGAGAAAGGAAGAAAGGGATGTAGGCAGGTGAAGCTAAAATAATATAAGGAACCTATTTTTAGGGTTTTATACGGTAAACCAAGGTCGAACAACTGCTTGGTTCGATTCTTTTAAAGTTTTGATAAAAATCGACCCAATCCAAATTGAACCACGTCATGTCGATTTGGCCCACCGATTTAATTTTTCACACTTCTAATACTTTGTTATTGAGTTAGCTCAATTTGGCAAAAGTAAGACAATTTTTTATTTTGATCCCAAATTTTGAAGGGATGGTGCTCTCTCTATTTAAGTAATCAATTAAATAATACATGGACAGAAGAAGAAGAAGAAGAAGAAGAACTACATAAACCACCCCAGAATTATAGGTTAGGTTACATTCACACCCTTCGACTTTTAGTTTGATCAATTATGCCCTTATAATTTGTCAATGGATGCAATTAGCCCCTTGTTTTTAAATTAATAATTATGATTTAGTATTTTAAAATTTAAAAAGTAAAAATAAAAATTATCTCTCATCTCATACCCCTTCCTCTATCCTCTTTCTTCTCGCTCCACCTTCCCTCTTCATCTTCATCTTCCACTCCTTTTTATTTGTCACCAACAGCCAATTTCACCTTCCTCCCCCCCCCCCCATTTTTTTTGTAAATCACCAGAAAATAACTATCTTTCTCTCTCTTCTCTTCCATTACTGTTTTCTCTTTCTTAACATAGTAAACCCTTTTCTCTATCATGACGTTGCCACATCATTCCTCCATCTTATCCGACCACCAGTCCCCATTTCCTCTTCTTCCTTCTTCATTTCACTCAAATACCTTCTTTCTTTCTTTCTAATTTCCTCAATTCTTTCATCTTCATTCTCCAACTTTTCTTCTTCTCTTCACCCATCTCATCCATCTTAACATTTCTCTTTCTTCTTTGAGTCTCCTCGAACCTCCCCCAATTGTAATCCCTCTCTCTGATTCTATTTTTCTGATTTCCCTTCCCTCTTCTATCATGCCTCTTGGGTGGGTTTAACAATTGAATAGAAACAAGCACCACACAATCACTCCACTTCCTCTCTCAACCTTTTCAAGTCTATCCCAAAACTCAATCTAACAACCCTACCCACAAACTCAAGAGCTTCAATCAGGTTTCAGAGGTGGATGCAACAATGCAAATTGTGGATTCCATTACTAATGGGCTTTAGACTGTTGATGTGGATTCAGACTCAGATTTTGATTATGGAAGAGGAAGATGAAGATGAAAATGGAGAGGGAAGGTGGAGAGAGAAGATAAATGAGAGAGGAAGGGATGTGAGATGAGAGAGAATTTTTATTTTTATTTTTTTTCAATTTTAAAATGCTCAATCATAATTGTTGATTTAAAAACAATGGGCTAATTACAACCATTAACAAATTAAAAGGGCATAATTGATCAAATTGAAAGTTAAAAGGTGTGATTGTAATCAACCATATAGTTTAGGGGTGGTTTATGCAATTTTTCCAAAGAAAAGGGGAAAATACTTTTTGGTTCTTAATTTTTTAGAAATAGGTGCATTTGGTCTTAATGTTTCAAATTAGCTTTTTTCGTCCTTGAGTTTTCAAGAATAGGTTTAAAAGGTCTCTCAACTAATAAACATATTAAATCTCTCAACTAATAAATATATTACGTGTAAGTGTTAAATTAATTAAAATATGATGTGACGGGATGACTTGGAAAACATATATATATATATATTTTTAACTATTTTCCACTTCTCTCTCTTCTCTCTCTTCTCTCTCTCCCCTCTTTCATTTTCTCCTCTCTCTTGTCCTTTCTTCCCCATCTCCATGTCTCTTTGTTTGTCATTTTTTCAATTGAAGAAGTGTTGGAAATGACTTTTGGGCTTAGGTCCATAGGAAAAGTAAAGAAGAGTGGGAAGTTTCGTCCCACATTGATAGTTTTTGAATTGCCTAGTGGGTATAAATACCAAGGCATTCTAGATAAAAATTCAAAGTGAGTTAACGGTGGAAGTATAACTCTTTCACCACATGCATGCATCACCGTTATTTGTCTGGTTGGACGGGCAGGTTTGGGTAACCACACTTATGCAAAAAAGAATTAAGTTTTTATTACTTATCCTATTGACCGTTGGAGTTTTTTCTCATTAACTGATCGTTGGTTTTCGTCCGTTAACGAACTGCTCCGTTTTAATCCGTTAACGGGCCGTTCCATTTCCATCCATTTCGTTTTGTCTGTTGGTGTCCTCCTCTCCTCCTTTATATAAACACGTTCATATTTGTGAATAAGACACAACAAATTTATTATTCCTTCTCCATTTCATTTCTATTGTTCTAAGCAACCTTCTCTTCAATTATAGTCCTTTTTTCGACGATTGCACGCTTGAATTTGGAGGTTACATTAACCTTGGGGAGCAACCGGCTTAAGTGATTAGCACCGAGGTCGTGCCGTATTTGCTTTTAGGGTAGTGGTTCTTCCACGGCGTAGTAACATTCGTGACATTTGATTTAATAATCTGAAAGCAAATATCACAGATGTTGATCAAGAATGATAAGCTTCTCCCTAATCTGTCCAAGCTCGAACCACTAGACGGAGCAAATTATCGCCGCTGGTCTAAAAAATATTAATCTTCTTCGACCAGTTGAAGATTGATTACATCATCACCATAGAAGTGCCTATCGAAAAGGTGAGCACTATCTTTGATCCAAAATCCTCCGTTTAACCCATTGATGTTTCTGATCAATCAAATCAGTCCACAATTGATCCTGATCAGTATGAGAAGACAAAAAGACAGTCCGCGACCATCTACTGAATCATATAACATATTCAATTTTTTATTTATTCGTGGTCTAAAAATCAGCAAAGGTAATTTGGAGTACATTGGAGTCCTGATATGGAGGAGATGATGCTGGTCGCAAAAAATATGTTGTTGGTAAATGGCTTCAATTCCAAATGACAGACAAGAAACCAATAGTGGAGCAGATACATGAGTATGAAAATTTAGTGGCAAACGTTCTAACCAAGGGCATGAAAATGTGTGAGATTCTACAAGCTAATATGCTACTTGAGAAATTTCCCCCATCTTGGAGCGGCTACAGAAATCATCTAAAACATAAAAAGAAGGATCTGACACTCTAGGAGCTGATCAATCACATGTGCATGAAAGAAGCCAACATGCTAAAAGATAAGCTAATTTTTGGTAATTTAAATTCAGTTAATGCTAACTTGGGTGAATCTTTTATTGTTTTTTATAAAGACAGATCCAAAAATCATAAGAAGCAATCTGGAAAGATTAATTCTTTCTAGAAGAATGAACATCGCAATCTTTCCAGAGAATGGACATCACAAAATTGCTGATGGGAAGATTGAAAAGAAAAAAACTAATCTATGTCTGCGAAAAACCTGGGCACAAATCCTACCAATGTAGTCAAAGGAAAGGAAGACCAAATCAGCAACCCACACCACAAGCTAATCTTGTTGAACAAGGTGACGTAATTGTTGCTGTTGTGGAAGCAAACCTAGTGGAAAACAAAATTGATTGGATACTTGACACCAGAGCTTCAAGACATTTCTGTTCAAATCGAGAGCTCTTCCATGACTACGAGGACACTGTTGATAGAGAATGTGTATTCATAGGTAACTCGGCCACAACAGGAGTGCTTAGAAAAGGGAAGGTTCTTTAAAATTAATCCTTGAAAAAACTTTATCCTTAAGTAAGATATTGTATGTACCTTCCCTACGTAGGAACTTGGTGTCTGGAAGTATATTGAATCAGGTTGGGATTAAGATTGTTCTAGAAGCTGACAAGGTTGTCCTCACCAAAAATGGAGACTTTGTTGGTAAGGGATATCTTGCTGATGGTCTTTTTGTACCGAATACTGTCTCTATTTCAAATATGATGAATGCAAGTACTTCTAATTCTGCTTACATAGTTGAATCTCTTGATATATGGCATGGTAGACTAAGTCATGTGAATATTGCATCAGTTAAGAAACTTAAGGATTTGAAATTGATTAATGCATCTGAAACACATGAAACTAGTAAATGTCCTGTTTGTGTAGAATCAAAGTTTAACCTTTTAAGCCTTCTAGAAGTACAGAATTACTAGAATTGATTCACTCTGGTTTAGCTGATTTCAAAAACACCACAAATAGAGGTGGAAAAAATTAGTACATTACTTTTGTTGATGATTTTTCTAGATATACTAGAATTTATCTTTTAAAGACAAAAGATGAAACTGGTAGTATGTTTCTGAAATATAAAGCAGAAGTAGAGAATCAATCAGATAAAAGGATAAAGAGGTTAAGATCAGATAGAGGTGGTGAATATAGTGATAATATACTGAAAGAATTTTGTGAATCAAATGGTATTATTCATGAATTTACTACTCCTTATTCACCACAACAAAATGGTATAACAGAACGTAAAAACAGAACTCTTAAGGAAATGATGAATGCTATGTTGTTAAGTTTTGGATTGTCTGATAACATGTGGGGGGAAGCTGTGCTTTCTGCCTGTTTTATTTTTAACAGAGTACCTCATAAAAAATTGGATAAGATGCCTTACGAACTCTGGAAGGGATATGCACCTAATCTCTCTTATCTGAGGGTATGGGGATGTCTGGCTAAGGTTCCATATCCTCCATTCAAGATACCTACGGTAGGATCTAAAACTTTTGATTGTTGTTTATTGGTTATGTACAAAATAGCGCTGCATACAGATTTATGTGCTTGAATGATAGATCTATGTATGAATATAGGGATATGGAATTTTTTTAGCATGTTTTTCCTTTGAAAAAGGGAAATGTTGAATTTGTTGGAACAGTTAATTGTGAGAATGATTCTATTTCCATGCCTTCTTTGTCTAATAGTATGCATGATATAGGTTCTAGTAGTATGTTTGACATTGTAGTTGTTAGTAACACAGATAGAATTCATGTTATAGAACCAAGAAGAAGTAAGAGATAGAGAATTGAGAAAAATTTTGGTCCTGGTATTTTAACTACTTTTTTAGTTGAGAGGTCAAATGATATTGACTATCAGTTTGTATGTATGTACCTTATAGATGAGGATCCTAAATCTACCAAGAAGCCTTAAGTTTTGTAGACTCTAGCTTATGGAAGGAAGCTATTAAGAGTGAATTAGATTCTCTAATCATGAACCAAACTTGGAACTTAGTAGATCTTCCGAAAGAAAGTAAACCTATAAAGTGCAAGTGGATTTTCAAAAGGAAAATGAGGCCAGATGGTTCAATTGAAAGATACAAGGCTAGAATGGTAGTAGTAGGGTATATACAAAAACAAGGTGTTGATTACTTTGACACGTATTCCCTTGTAACAAAAACAACTACTATTAGGGCCTTGATTGCGTTGGCTGCTATCCATAGACTTCTAATTCACCAAATGGATGTAAAAACTGCATTCCTCAATGGTGATCTAGAAGAAAAAATCTATATGGTACAACCTGAAGGCTTTACAGTTGTGGGTCAGGAAAACAAAGTATGTAAACTAAACAAATCTTCTTATGGTCTTAAACAAACTCCCAAACGATGGTATGAAAAATTCAATGATACTTTGATAAAAAAAAAAAAAAAAATGGGTTTAAGATAAACTCTTCAGATACATGTGTTTATTCAAAGCAAAATGTGTGATTATATGTTTGTATGTTGATGATATGCTCATTTTTGGAACAAACGTAGAGGTGATACATAATACCAAATTGTTATTATCTTCCCATTTTGAAATGAAAGATTTAGGGGAAGCTGACGTAATACTTGGTGTTAAGATTTGGAAGATGTTCCAAATATGGATTTATCGATCACTCTTTGTTGCGATAACAACGAGGCTGTGGCAAATTCGAAGGAACCTCAGAGTCATCGTCGAGGCAAGCATATAGAGCGAAAATACCATTTGATCAGGGAAATTGTGCATCACAGTGATATGATAGTCACAAAGATCGCAGCGGAGCACAACGTTGTTGATCCCTTTACAAAGGCTCTCACGGCTAAAGTGCCCGAGGATCACCTGGAGAGTCTGGGTCTGTGAGACATGTGGCATCTTGTCTAGGACAAGTGAAAGATGATACTGGGGTATGCCCTAGTTTATTGTATATTGTACTTGTATTTATCTTGTATTGTACATTAGTCTCCTGAGGCATTAGGACAAGTGGGAGATTGTTGGGATTGGTGTCTTAATTCTTCTGGAGTCTCGTAGTTTGTAATTTATACACATTGTTATGAATAAAATAAGAGTTATTTTTTCTGACATTTACTCATATCCAATAAACAAAGCTCCATGGTTATCGTATGTAAACTTAAGCATGTATATTAGATATACAAGTTGATCATGCCTTAAGTGATAATCTAAATAGGTTTGTAGTATAAGGATTAAGATGGGATACCTGATCTTGGTGACACTACGGATACGACCCGCTTTGTAGAGGCTTGCAAGTGTTGTGAACTACTACAAATGATAGATCCTGACCATTCATGTGGAGACATGCAAGCGGGGGTGTCCTATACAAAGAGTTTGTATAAGATCGGACTACGAGATGATTCGTCTCTGTATATAACATCGTTGATACTGGAGACTTACGTCTCACCTAAACAACCATTGGTGACATGACCTCAATTCTGAGTGTTTTAAGAAATTCTCCTTTGAGGGCAGTCCTTTGATTAGTATGGGTGAGAGTGCCCAAATTGCCAACTCAACATGCCTACCTTTTTGGGAACCTGTTTGATTTGGAAGCTGGGAACTCAGTTACACAAGATGGAATTCACTCCTTCCCCAAAGCAGGGGTAAGTAGATAGATTGCTCCCTTAAGGGCTGATTTCAAGACTTGAACATAATGGCCACAACTTCTTTTTGGAAGAGAGGACTCAGTCATAGCAGGACTATGACTTATGCTCATTAGAGGGATCAGTGGTACTTAAGGAATTAGATGTAACTACAGGGGCATAACGATTATTGACCCAGCTGTACTTACGAGCAATCTGTGAAGGGTTATCGCACTGTTGATTGGTTGATTTGGACACATAATATATCTATAGTAAGGAGAGTTCAGTTATCGGTCTTTAATGGAGTGCCTGGCAGTTAATGGATGGTAGATCCCATGACTAAAGAGTTTAGTCAGTTATACACGTACTATTGGAGTTTCGAGCTACGGGTCCATAAGGTCCCCTTGGTAGCTCAATGGATTCAAGTTGGGAATCAGTTCTTGGTGTTGATTTGAAATGTTCAAATTGACAAGAGGTAATTTGTAAAAGTATATTAGCATGCAGCAGAAATAATAAGTATCAATAAGCATTCTAATTCATTAATTTTGACAGAAACTAAAGCATGCTCATCTAATATAAAAGAGTTTGAAATCATACCTTTGTAGAACTCTTTAAGACCTTGATTCTCAGCAGTTGTCTTCTTCAAAATTTGTCGTGAACCACATCAAAATCTTCCTCACTATCCTCTTGGAGCTTTAAAATAATTTGTGGGACTCAAGAACAGCTTGAACGAACAGAAAACTTGGAAGAAGCTCACTGCATCAGTTCGTTTGAAGTACTCTTTCTTCAGCATGAATTTTTCTCAAAAACCTCTTTGAATGCATGCCTCAAATCCACTCCAATCTTCTTTATTTATTGCAGATGAACATGCAAAGAAGATGGTTGCATGAGATGGAGCTCAAGCTTAGAATAATTGAAGAGAAAGTGAATGGTTTTTTAGTGAGCTAGTTGAAGATGGTAATGGAAAAACTTAGTTTCCCATTTTATGCATATTTATGTAATTTTCGATTTTCCAAAATTGATTTCAAAATCAATTTGATTTTAAAACTGAAAATATTATTAATTTTATAAAATTAATTTCGTAAATTAATTTTCTAATAAAATTAATAAATAATTATTTAAATAATTCTAAATATTAAATTAATTTTTACACAAATCCACCTCCATATATTTACATCATATTTAAATATAAATTCTTCTATTCCATTTAATTCTAATTTGAACGTTTCAAATTAACTTATCATGCTACTCTAAAGCTTATCCATTTATGGGCTAGTAGGGGACCTCGCGGACCTACAGATCATGAGCTCCAATGATCCAAGATTAATTGGCTAAACTTATTATACCGAATTAACCCCCATTCGTTAACTAAGGGGTCACTCCACTATAGTCCATAATTGAACTCCCCTCACTGTAAATATATTATATCCACTTGATATAACCATAATCAATAAGTCGATCCTTCACAGGTTGTTCGTAATCACAGCTAGGTCAAGATCATCGTTTTACCCCTGTGAATACACTTTGTTCCTTAAGTTCCTACTGACCCTCTAATGAACAATTTTGATTCATAATACCTATGAATCAAGTCCTTTCTCTACCATGAGAAGGCAGGGCTCCGATTGTTCAAGACTTGGAATTAGTACTTAAGAGAACAACCTATCTGCTAACCCTAAATCGGGTAGGAGTGAATTCTATCTTGCAGAGCTATGTCCCTAGCTATTCATCCGGTCTTATCCCCAAAAAGGGAGGCTTATTGAACAGTGCTATTGGACTACTCTCACCCATACAAATCAAAGGATAATCCCGAACAAATAGGAGTTCATAATAGAATGCAAAATCAATAACTTATTATTATTGGTAAATAAAATGATTAACACGAACTGCGAGTTCTAGGACATTTCTAACATAATTCAATTATATATGATATGATCGGTGTGATGTATGAGATACTTCAAATAGAGGATTAATGTAAATGAGATTTACATTAAGGACCATGGAATAGAAAAAGAGTTATGGTTTATATGTTTCATGAGATGAAATATTAAAACTATAGGTTATAAATATAGTATGATAAGTTGGTTATCATATATATTTATAATAATATTAATTGTTAGATAATTATCTATTTTTCTCTAATAACCAATTGAGTGGGAGGTTATTGGTGGTTTCATAGTAACCGTGAGATAAAGGAAAAATGTTTTCCTAAAATTTGGAAGTGGTTGAAGTGAGAATTTCTATTCTCGAAAAGTTCTCATGGTGGCTGTCAAATGAATGAGATTCACTAAACGATAGCTGAAGAGAGATTAGATGATCGTGGAGTGATACTATACGATAGTCACTAAGCTGGCTGATTAGCTAAACGGTCGCGGAGCTTTTGCTAAATGATCGCGTAGCGTTTGTTAAACGATTGGGCATCGTCTATACGATAGACTTTGACATCTCCCACTTGCTCAATCGTTTACACGATTGTTCCTTTGGTCTCTTCCTCTAACCAAGTCCATACAAAGCCCACACATCTGGATTTTCACACCGAGAATACCAAGGTAGCCATTGTGGTGGTGTCATACTCAACTCGACGTAGTTGAGGTTTTTAGAGGTCGTTCGTTGTGTTCGTGATCTTGGAGATCTCTGAGTTCGTGGTTGTTGTGATCGTGCTTTGTTGTGGTCGTAGTGCTCGAGCGTTCGGGTTTGCAGTCTTGGAGATTGTTCAAGTATTCGTGATCAAGGGTATTGAAGATGAGTCTTCAAAGGTATGTGAATTCTATCCTTTGATCTCATGTAAAGCATGATGTAATTTCGTTTTGTGCATAGCCTGTATGTTTTCGTTTTTTGATTGTAATTGTTAATGTTCATGTACGAATTGAATTTGGAACAATAATTCTGCTGCTCATGAAAATCCTCATGTCCGATTTCCTTCAATATGGAAACAGATCAAGAGCCAACATTAAAGGATAACTATACTCGTATCCCAAAACACAATGCACAACCCACTCAACATATTCCTTAGGAACAAGAATGATATTGTGTCGATACATATAAGCTAGTTAAAACATAAAAATTACTCAGTAAAGCAGGGTTGTCCAAGAAAAGATCGGATAATTCAAGATGGTTTAAGAGAAGACATGAACTTATTTCTCTCCTAAATCAAGGTTCACATTCGTGCCAAAATTTTAATTCATAGCAATTTGTATTAGTAAGAAGCCTTGTGATAAGATTCGTAATCCTTGTGAGAGAAAGAAGAGAGAGAGAGAAGTGAGCAAATTTCATCAACTTCTTCAACTGAAAGAACGATAGACAAAGAGACATAGAGATAGAGAAGAGAGAACAAGAGACAAGAAAGAAGAGAAGAAGAAAAATGAGGAGAGAAATGGAAAATATTAAAAAATATATTTTTCCAAATCATCTTAACAGATTATGTTTAATTAATCTAACATATTAATTTAATATATTTATTAGTTGAAGGAACTTTTAAATCTATTGTTGAGATTATTTTTAATTAATCTAACATATTAATTTAATATATTTATTAGTTGAAGGAACTTTTAAATCTATTGTTGGAAATATAACTAAAACGACTAATTTGAAATATTAGAAATTAAACGTACATATCCTTCAAAATTTGAGGGACATATATTTTTTTTGGGGGGGAGGGGGGGGGGGCGGACCCGAGTTCCACGGACTGCAGCGCTTAGGAGGGTTTGTCAATGGGATATTTCTTGTCGCTTATCAGATGTCCAGCCTGGTTGATATACTTCGGTTCTTCAACGCCGTTCGTGTCCCTGATATTATATATCAGAAACTTCTCGACGAATCACATAAAATAAAATAAAATAAAATAAAACCCATCTCGTCTTCCCTTTTTGGATTTGTTTCTATTACTTTTGATTGATACCCAGTGGCCCCCTTCTTCTGAGATTCATCGCTCCGCGGATGGGTAAGTCTATGGTGATTTGACAAACGCACAAATCAGAGAGACATTTTGATTTCGGGAATCGTTTCCTGAACTGGGTTTCTCTCCGATATGTTTGAGCTCTGTATTATGGCTTCCCATGGCTACCCTTCGTCTCTTGTTTTACACCACCAGCAACACACCTCCAGGGAAATCAAGGTACCCTACAAACTGTGTTTTTGAGATTTAAGCCCCTTGTATTATCTGACTATAATCATCCCCAATATTGGCTGCTTTCCATACTGATTACGCTAGACATTGTTCTTGAGTTCTGATTATTATTTTATCCCTTGCTCCCTTACGTTGGCTACCCGTTTCTCTTTATCGTTCCATCTTTTAGCTATCAAGGTCATGCCATTTAATTCTGCACTTGAGCCATAATTAAACTTTTACTTCTGTGATTAACCAGGATTGTCAGCCTTTATTGTCCATATGCGGAGCTAGGCCAGAAATTGCGATGGGGTCAGTACTGCGAAGTATTCAGCCTCAACAGAGCAATGAACTTTGGAAATCTATTATCGGGATGCCAGAGTCCAATCAATTAGTTGAGTTTGACCCAAAAGTTAGAAGTCTGAAAATGGTTGATACACAAGGTTAGTTGATTAGCAAGTTCGGCATCATTTTTAGCAACTTATTAATTGGTTTTCATCCCGACCATTTTATCACACTTCTCTTGTGAATTATGATTTTGAAGAAAACACTAGTGGAGCAACAGTACTTTAAAAAGAATTGTTATAGTGATTATATTATTATAGTTGTATCACTGTAAATATCTTGTCCTTTGTTGTCTTTTTACTTTCTTTTACTTAAACTACCCTCGTACACTTTTCTATATGCATCTCTTTAGTAAATGGAATAGACTATCATTATATAATAAAACCTTTACTGTTTACGATATGATATAATATATGATTTTTTTTTTTTTTTAGCAATGTACAATATGAATATATGGATGAATCTTTTGGTGGGGAAAAAACTAGGGGACAGATACTACAAGGATGCATATATGATATATGTATGAATGTACATCGGTTTTACAACACTAAGATAGTTTTGGAGGGTTTTCTTCTCCTCTCATGAAGAGGTGAGACATAATGAGGAGGTGGTTTGTGGAGTAAGCCTTATTTTAAATGGACAAATATTGATAGAAAAAGAAAAATGTGTTATACAAAAGAATAAAACAAGGAGGCTCAGGCCCATCAACTTTCAATGAAATAGAAGTTTGGCATTCTCAACATCAACAACATCATCATCATCATCAACTTAAAATTTTTCCTCCAGTGCTTCTTTAAGATATAATGGGAAGCGTAATTATAGGAAACACTAGTATAACCTAAGTTGTATTGTTATTTCATGTATGAGTTAGACTTTAGACTAGACAATAAGGTACGTTTATGTCATCATCAACTTAAATGCATTTCTATTACTCAATTCCCCCTTTGATTTGGTTGCAGATAATCAGGGTGACTCTTTGATATTTGGTTCTAGATCTGATGAAGAATTCAAAAAGTATGAGAAAGTCTTGGAGTTCCTTGTGTCCTGTCCAAGTGAAGATAACAAACGTGCATTAAATTTACCAGACTTAAGGGGGTTGGAACAATTAAAGACCCAGCGGTGCAGAGGGCCCTTGGCTACATCTCATATCTTTCCTAGTTATGAGTTTGATGAACAGGAGCCGGTCATGGACTTCATTGGAGAATTGATTAGAAGCTCAAAGATTACAATTCTTCCTGATGGACAAATTTTTTCCACCGAGACTGGGACAAAGATCAAGGATTTACTTTCAGTTGTCGCTGAGTTTTATTTGTCAAAGAACTCATTAAGTTGGAGCAGGCAGTCAATTCTTGTCCCCAACTATGATAGGTACATATTTCTCTGCCTTATACCATGAAAATTTTGTTCTTGTTTTTCTGCACTGCACCAATTTATTATTTTATTCGGCAAAAGTGATATGTCAGCCTTACTGTTCTAAAATTCTAAAATATATGATTGGTAATTTGTATATGGTTAAATGTTCAATATTTACGTTAATGTTGTACTTTTGGTAGGATTAAGTTTGTGCCTAAGTTGTTCTTTATCTGTTTGAACTTCATTTTGCTACTATTTAGTTAGGTATGTTGGAACAATGAAATTCATATACCATTTCTTTCCAGCAAGTGGGAATTTTTCACCACTAAACGATTTTTTCTGCACAAAAAGTAAAAATTTGTTTTAACTTTCATGAACAAAGTTAAAAAAGTGATGTACGTAGATAAAAAAAAAGTTATTAGTGTAACTCTTCAGCGTAAAGTACAAGGTAAATTAACTGGACTCATCTTATTTCATTCTGCAACCCATCAAGATATTGAGGAATGTTTAGTGGTTCAAAGTTTTCATTTTCCATTTGTCTTAATGATTAAAGAACATTACTGCAAACTCACGGTACCCTTTTTTTTTTTTTGGTTTTAATTTTAATATATATATACACACACTATTTTAATTATTATTATTATTATTATTTTTTACTGAAAAAGGTTTTTACTTAATCATGATAAGATATTTTGGGTAATGCAACCCTTGGAACCCTCTATCTTAACATGTTTTAGACTTCAGATAAGCTAAATAATTTAATCTGAGACTGCAAGCATTATGTGCCCAGGTTGAATGGGGCAATGGGAAGCCATATTTATGATTCTCCCTTGAAGATTCATGCAACAACCATTGCTCCTATAAAGAGGTATGTGCATCATGCCTACTCATACAAGTCTGATTCTTTTCTCGGTCTGTTGTCAAGCAACAACCACTTGACCTTCAGCAATGAAAGTTGAATTTCTGCATATTCTTTCAATTTGCTACTGGTGATGCTTAGACAGAAGTGAGATTAAAAAGGTGAATAAAATAAATGTGAACTGACCACTTAATAGAGCAAGTAATATATTTCTACTGGATTATTTTCCTGGTGATTTAGCTCTATTAGAGTGTAGAACATAAAGATTACTCTTGCTAGTTTTATTTAAAGTGGCAGTCTATTCTCTTTTGCCAAACAGATTTGTGAACAACTTTCTTTGCCTCCAATAAAATAAAATAAAAAAAGAGAAAAAAATGACTTTGCCATACCATGTTTAATGGGCAGGGTAGTCTAAATATCCTAGAACAGAAACCAACGAATGTTGACCACATGGGATAGTGCTATTATAAGTTCATCTTTTTAATCATTCATTATGCTTCTGGCATTTGCTCTTAGACTTAAACAACTCCTGTTATGTACTTGACAGCCCTGATGTGATTAAGGTCAAGCCATCACCAAAAAAGAGAAACAGTAAGAAAGTAGGCCGTGAGAGAGATCTTTACAAGAAAAATTATTTCCACGCATGCGAGAGTCTGCTTTCCTATATGTTTAACAAGCAGCAGCATGGGAGAAGTGCAATTCAGTCATTAAAGAATTCTGGGAGAGAACTTCCTCAGTTTCTTACTCAATTCTCTGCTGGTATTGCTGGGACTGGTCTCGTTGTTCTTTTCTCTGTTATGAGTAAGGTTGCCTGTGGGAGAGCGCCAATGTGTTCTTCTAACCTCTTGAACACTGGATTTGGCTTTGGTCTGGTTTGGCTATCTTGTGCTGTGAATAAACTGAGGGATACAATAATCTGCATCAGCAAGAAAGCAAGCAAGGTTGGGTTGAAGGAAGATGAGATGACGAGGAGAGTGGATAAGAGCCTCAATGAGATCTTCTTTAGAGCGGCAACTTTAATGACAGTAGTAATCTTGAGAATTGGTTAGCCCTTAATTTTGCAGTATCATCCTAATTGGTGCTGATCTAAGTACAGATATGCTTAAACTACATGAAGTGTGAAGAAAATATTGCTTGAATTCAGAAAATGGCAATTTCAAACTGAAAATCTGGGCATTGGGTTGGTTCAGTTGCTTGGATCTGTTTGAATGCACCACTCGAGAGTTGACACTCGTTCTCTTGTTATATAAGCTGTTCATACAAGATTCAGTTGGAGTGTTACACTGCCAAATATTTGAAACAGATTGCAGGAGTAGTAAGTACACAATTTTGCTCTTATAAATGTGTTTTGGTGACGTTTGTTTTCTGAAATCCTTTCCTTTTGTGAAATTGAAAACCTATGCGGGGAAGCCAAGGCTCCCACATGAATCACATCCAAACAATGAATCATATCCAAACAACTTAGCACGAAGACAAATTGCTGAGAGGATGCTCCTCATTAGGAGTCGAGGAGTTAGCCTTCAGGAGATTGCGATAGTTCTGCACATCCCACAGAAGGATGGCTGACAACTCCTTATCAAATCCTTTGATGAACTTGATCTACCCATCCAAGCAATCTGCAACCTTCCAACATTCCTTGAAAGAACCCAAAAAACTACGTAAGGGAAAAAAGAGAGCTAAATAGCTCGACTAAACTTACACTCCCTAAACACGTACCCACAAGCCTCCACATGTTTCCTGCAAAAAAGACAAAAGGGGGTTAGTAACGATTCCTTTCTTAATAATGTTACTCAACGTGGGAGGATATCATTCATGATTTTCCACATAATAAACTGCTCGAGGTCATGTTTAGCTTCCACACCGATCTCTAGTTATGCTTGAGCTCAAGATAGTTGGATCCCGACTATTTAGAGGCCATCTCAAGGCTCACTGCCAAATTATAAGCACTTTTAATAGAGAAGCAACCTTTCGGGTCCAAGTTCCAAATGATTTCGTCCCTCCCACCAAAGTCCCTAATGAGGATACTCAGAATTGAATCCACATCGTTAGGAAGAAAACTCTCATTATGGGACCTAAGTTCCACGACTCGTCCTTACCCATCAGGACACAAACTCTTTTAGATTCTAAACTTTCTATTGACATAGATAGGCATTTTGGAAGCAGTAACTGACGGCCAAGGGCCCTTGTGAATGTAGATACATGATCCACTACCAACTCTCCATTGATACCCTGCACCAAACGATACTTCTCCAAGAGAGGGGTTAGATCCCAAAGAAGCATTTAGGAAATTCCCACTTTTGAAGATCTTCCTTCTAAAACTCGAGCAAGCAGGCTGTTGGGGTTTCTGACAATCCTTCAGCTTTGTTTAGCCAGCATGGCTCTGGAGATTGTGGAAATCCAGTCCTCCTACGTCCCTGCTAACACATCTTTTTCCAGCTCATTCAATGGGCTTTACCTTTGTCCTCAAAAGTACCCTACTAGAATTGAGCACAAACCCTATTCAAATCATTGCAGAGCCCTCGAAGCTTATTCTTTTTATTGTTTTCATATTGATAATTAACTTGCCATTTATAAAAATTTTATATGATTTGAATATTAACTGATTTTGTTTAATCTAAATTATTTGATAAAAATTTAAGAAAATAATTGTTATAAAGAATTGAATCAATTATAAATTAAAAATAGATATGACAAAATATATTAATATGAAATGATAAATTTGAGATTGGTAAACAGAATTTCAAACGGGCCTAAATCAGGAAATATCTCGAGTATAATTTTTTTAGACGTTGGACAAATATTTTAAGGTTTCTTCAAATGGGTATCAAGCAAATAACTACTAGTTACTACATCACTATTTAAGAAGTTTCTTCAGAACCTGTCACACAAGAAAATGCTTTATCAATTTATCATTTATGATTCTAGAGTTTGAATGAGGCGGTAAATTGAGATGAGAAAGAAGATGAGGCAAAGAGAAAGAGACGTAGAGGGGAAGGAAAATTTTTAGATGATAAAAAATATGTCATCTCATCATATTCATCTACGTTACATCCTATTTTTGTTAGTCAACTAACGTCTAATAATGAAATTCATTTATTAAATTCTAAGAACAAAAATGTATTTTTTGCCATTAACTCCAAAACAACAACTATTGAAGATGTATAAGTAGACCCAAGTCAACCCACTTGTTCTAATCATTCCAGAAACCTCAAAATTTTCAAAGACAACTTTTATATTTCAACAAAGATCAGTACATGGTTGGTAGAGTGTTGTAAAAATCATAGGCTTTGCATAACTTTAGTTAGTCTTTTTTTTTTTTAATTTAATTTACAGCAAAAGGGAAAGAGAAGCTACAAAAGTTGTATCTTTTTTTTTTTTGGCGTCCCTTTTGGGTGATTATATAATGGAAAGTGTGTCGCGGTTTCTTAGTTTATACAGGATGGCAGATTCTTCTTCCTTTTCTAATTTCTTCCGAATCAATACCCATTGTCATTTTGATGCTTTCAAAGTTTTGAAAACAGCTATTAAGTTGTCATATTTGGACTATCTCCATAGAAAATTGGGCAGAAACCATCACTTGGGAATATGGTTCTCTTCTCTTAATGTCATATCATTAGGGGGAAAAGAAACACTCCCCAAAAGCAATCCACTTTTTACATTTCTTAATTAAAACTCCATAACTTATATTCTCTACAATCAAGTGTTTTAGATTGGTCGATACAAAAATTTAAGTTGATGAATAAATACAAATTTAGTATTATATTACAAGAAACTTGGACACAAGATTTTTTTAACCATATATATTTGGATTGTTGTAGTAGCTTTTAAATAGTTGCTAGCCATAGTACTTTGAGCAAAATCAAATGTGATATTTTATATCAAACTTATGGTAATAGTTATTTTGAAATTTTGTATGTTTTAAGTTGAAAATAATGTTTTATTTTCATCTAAATTATTTGATAAAAGTTAGAAGGAATTGCATATTTGTAAATATTTAGTAATTAGTTAGAAAAAATGACAAATTTTCTAGGGAAGCTAAATTTAGAAGCTAGTGCTAACATGATTTTAAACCTAAGTAATTTTAGATGAATTAATTCAATGTTTAATTTTGAAATAACTGAAATTACTATTGATACTTTTGCCAGGTTTAAAATTGACTACAAAACATACTTTCATCATTCACAATCAATCGGATAGATTCTTCCACGACTTTTTACTCCCGCGAACATGACCTTAACATTATATCATCAATCCAGGAAGCATCCTTGTAGTATCTTCCAATAATCAAAGTCATCCTCTTCTACTGCTCACTGATTCCCTTCTCACTTGAACATCATTCATATAAATACCAATCCAAATTTCCCCCAATTAGATACAAACACTTTCAATCATAAAAATCTTAGTCTACACACAAAATATGGGACGAAACTCCAAATCCTCGAAGCCCAATAGTCCTTTTTGCGAGAAGCTTCTCAAGGCATTTGGAATTGGAGTGCATCCTAAAATCATCAAATTCAGTACTCCTTCCCCAAGCCGCCATGAACAACAACAACAACCCAACAATTATGAGCAAATTCATGTTCATCATGAAGAAGCTAATTATGGCATACGTGAAATGGAGAAAAGACAACAAAACGCTAAGAATAAATCTGGAGGAGATGAAGATGTAAACGACGTGTTTAGTGATTATATAAATCGAGCTAAACGAAGGCTAGCAAATATTGCAAGCAAGCGACATCATGATTCCAGTAGCAAAGGTAAAGATCATAATCTCAAACAAGATCGTCGATTTTCAGATTATATTGTTCGTGCTAGAAATAAACTCAGGGCTACCTCTTCAAGTGTCGGACTCACTAAATCTACCTCTCTAAAGTAAATTAACAACATCCTCTCTTTTTTTAAATTACTTTTGTCATGTTTTAATGATTAATTTTGAAAATGATAAGAGTGATCTGTACTTATCGTTAATTATTATTTCTTTGGTTGGTTTACGTTATGGATTTTACTATTGGTTATTGTGATGTGAAAAAGCCATTGGTGTACTATACATACACTACAGGGTCTGTAATTCTGCTTTAATAAGGGATATTCCATTGTTTTTCTCATTATTCTATCAATGAATACTATTTAATTTAGCGTGTTATTAACTTTTATTGTGAGTTGGGTTGAATGCCAATCTCTCTATAGTTATTGTAGTTGGAAAATACACATTTATTGCATATAATGAATAAAAAATATTGAGTATGATTTTAAAAAAATCCAATGCTTTATTTGGTTTGTTTAATAAAACAACATTATTAAAAGTTAAAACTTTTTTTTCATAAGAGTTAGGGTCAAATTAGTTCCAAATCTTTTTTTAAAAAAATCAAATTTCAATAATAATAATAGTATTAATATTAATAATATGGAAAGTGAACAACTTTTCTTTCAAGCACCTCTACTTCTAAATAGAAATGAGGTCAGAATGCACTTGGGCCCAAACTAATAACGACACAATTATGTTAATTTGGACCCATGTGCCCATGGGTCACTATTGACAAGTGTAGCTATAAGAGTTGTTTCATTAAGTTTCCGTTGATGCTTTGAAGCTTATGTTGTGGGATGAAAAGAGAAAGCAGCAATTCCTTGGAAGTTAGGATATGTTTACCGATCAATCATTAAAATTGTTGCTATAGTAATGAATGTACATTCACGTATCAATCATAATGAACCTCAATTATAAAGAGAATGAGATTCTTTTAATTGTGTTTATTACAAACTTAAGCAATAGTAATAAAAAATCTATGGGCGTTGTTTAATTCTATAGAGAAATATAATGAAATATAAATGATTACCATAATGCAGCTCTTTTTATATTTTTAATTAACTAAAATATAGTAATTAAACAAAAAGGTAAATTATGGAAAGTTAGTAAAAAAGAGAGTGTGAGTCCTACGTAATAATCAATCATAATTGGATTGATGACTCACTTCTCCTCTATCAAATTACATTTGTTGATTACAGTTTTCGTAGAGGAACCCACATTTCATTCCGTTCCACATAACACTGGTAAAAAACAACAAACGTAATCAAACGTGGCTTGCTATTGGTTGGAGAATTATGTATTGAAATAATGATTTTGAATTAGTTAAAACGGTAATAACATGAATGAACAAATTTAAATATACTTTTTAAAATATGGCCATGAGACTTATTTTCTTTGAATAATGGCGAAAATGTGATGAAATAAGAAGAATTTGAACAACAAAATAACATTAAAAGCAAGACGAGAGAAAAGTAGAAGATAAGAAGTAGAGAGTTAATATTGAACTCAATTGTGGTGTGTCTTGCAAAGGTACCTTACAACTCTATTTATAGGGCATGGTGGAGTGTATGTTATAAGGTAAAAGTTAATGGGGGAGGTTATGGGATTGGATAACCTATGAAGGCTATGAGTTTGTAACATAAATAAGTTATGGATATCTATAATATTACACTTACAATACTCTCTGTCTTAGATATCTATAGTATGTAAAAGAAATGTCTCGTTAGAATTTTACAAGGAAATATCTAGTGGGATAAAAACCTAGTGAAGGAAAAAGATTATATACTTTAATAATTGCTTCATTAAAAACTTTGCTAGGAAAACCCAGTGGGACAAAACCATAGTCAAAGGAAAAGGAGTGCAACACATTTACTCTCCCTCATGAAAACATCACTTGATACTCTTGGTTTTCACATAAAACTATTGTATGTTGATTTCTCAAATGTTGTTGCAGGTAACACCTTTGTCAATAAGTCTCCCAAATCGTCTTTTGAAGAAGTTCGTTGAATAGTGATGTCAGTACTATATGTTTTATCATCTTCATATAATAACACTATTGACTAGCCTCGTACATCATCAAGATTTTAACATGATTAAAATAGTTGTTATAATCTACTTCATAAACTGCCATAATACAAAATTTCTTCTTTATGTACCAAGTAACTTGTTTAAGATCTAGTTCTTATGAGTTAGATAAGTAACTTGCATCTTCACAATCAACTAGTTCACAACTAGATTTATGAGAATAAAATAAATCCATATAAACTAATTCTCAAATAAAAACATAACACATTTTAACTCTACTCCAGTATTTTTCTTTGGGGGAATGTTATATTTATGCTATGACAGATAGCGTATAAACTAGTAAAGATATAAGTTCACTTATTTCCCAAAAATTATAGTTTTTGGGGACCTAAAGTTCTTCATTATCTTTCTGATATCAGATGATATAAACTTTTCACACTAAGTGAATGAACCATCATAGGAATGTTCAATGATGGAACTAGTCCATATAAGATCTTATATGTATATATTGATACAATTCCATCTGCTTTATGCCTTATTTGCAAGCTAAGGCAAAACTTATAATCTCAATTTATTTCTTAAGAAATTTTATTTGCCTATGAAATCTCTTCAGGAGTTTATGCTTAAATTATCAACATATATATAAATAATATATATAATAAGTCCCAAGTTACGATTTCTTTATAAAAGCATATGGACAAATAGGGGTTATTTTTATACCTTCATGTCAACACATATTTAATAAATTGATTATATCACATTCTTCAGGAATATTTTATATATAATTCTTTAATATTTGAATTATATGAATTTGGCACCTCTAACCATTCACGGTTATAATTATTAAGAGATTCATATAAATGTATAATGACTACATCCATAAGGTGTTTGTTAGGTTTTTCATACGCAACCAGATAAATTTGATATCTCATGGTATTATATCTTCCATATGAGAATATGTCTCATTATAATCAATATCATTTCTTTGTGAGAATCATTGTGGAACTTATCACGTGTTATATAATGTGACCTCATTCTATTTATTTTTCTTACAAATATTCACTTGTATCCCACATGTTTGACATTATCTAATGTTTGAACTACTAGTTCTCACGATTTAAAAAATAAGTTTTCTATTAGATCGTTTCTTTCTACATAAGTCAACCATTTCTATGTTGCGACATTTTTCTTTTTCAATATACCTGAGTATATAATACTCATTTTTATAAATAATATCGTGAGCAACATTGTATGCAAAAATGTTGTCAACTTATTTAAGTATGGTTCAATCTTTTTCTTGTCATGACATAATTTATCGAGATCTCTTTATTATCTTTATTTACTTCAAGATTCTTATGAGTGCTTATATTTAGAATTTCTTCTAGAATATCCATATTATTAATAGAGTCATTTTGATTATTAACTACCTTTCTTGCAATTGTAAATGTTCTCTAAATGCATCTAGCATTAATTTGCAATATTTTACAAATGAATAATCTTTTGAACTTCTAAAAGTGATCTGTATGAGGATCAAAATGAGACTATACTTATGGATTTTATTCAATTTATTTTTCCAACTTTTCCTTAACTCCTCCCCTAATGTTGGATATTTTGTCTCATTAATAACAGTTAAATTGCGTAGTAAATAATCCACTCGTCAAGGGTTTAAAATAATTCATGGATGTAAAATCAATTTCAACATAGATTTTAATTGCTCCATTATCTTAATTGTTGTTGTGGTATAATTTAAATATTTACTGCATAACTTGCATATGAAATATATTTGGCTTCTGGCCATAAGCTTATTAGTCATTGGTCGAGCATACATAATAACATGATCTCATATAAATCTATAATTTTTGCTATTTGAACATAAACTACAGGATATTCAACACTTCTCCAAATCAACTATCAAATGTTTGGGATGCAAACTCACTAGCATTATCAAACAAAATAATAAGTATATATGTTGCGAAATTGACAATTAAAGAAACAAAAAAAGGAACGTAGAGTAGGGAAAATCGACACACAGATATACGTGGTTCACTAACAGTGTGTTAGCTACGTCCCGGTCAAAGAGACCCCCATACTAGGTTGTTCGAAGCGCCAACAAACAGATTCAAGGCATTTCAACAAATCTCCACCTTGACTTGAATTCTCTCCCAGATAACAGATATACCAAATACAACATAAATCAATATCGCCAGATGTACCCAGATTTCTCCCTCATGTCTTAAAGTGTCCCACAAAGGGGACCACTAACAATTCAAAATATTCAGCAAGTCCAAACAATGCTGGAACTTGCCTTGTGGAACCCGTTTGGTGAACATATCAACAGGGTTATCAGCAATACTAATTTTCATCACTTTAACTCTCTGCTCACCTCTTAAGAAGTGATATCTTACATCTATGTGCTTCATTCTCTCATGATGAACTTGATCCTTGGCTAGGCATATTGCACTCAAACTGTCACAATATACAATAGCTTGGTCATGATGCAAACCAAGATCACCAACTAACCCCCTCAACTATATTCCCTCTTTAGCAGTTTCTGTCAAGGCCATGTACTCTGCTTCAGTAGTAGACAAAGTAACTGTAGGTTATAAGGTTGTCTTCCAACTAACAACAGAACCACCCAGAGTGATCACATAGCCAGTCATAGACCTCCTATTGTCAACATCTCTAGCATAGTTAGAATCGGAATAACCAGTCACCAAACACTCTGTGCAATTCCCATAAACAAGACCAACATCAAATGTACCTCTAAGGTAACGAAAAATCCTTTTAATGGCTTGCCAATGCTCCTTCCCAGGTTGACCCATGAATCTGCTAACAACACTAATAGCATGGGCAAGATCATGCCTAGTACAGACCATAGCATACATCAAACTTCCCACTGCACTAGCATAAGGAACTTGAGACATGTACTCCTTCTCAGCTTCAGACTGTGGTGAAAACTCAGATGACAAACGAGCATTTACTGCACTAGGAGTATCTATAGGCTTAACTGATGACATACCAAACCTAGACAATATTTTATGAATATATCCTTTCTGTGACAAGAATAGCTTGTTCTTACCTCTGTCTCTATAAATCTCCATACCCAGAATTTTCTAAGCAACACCCATATCCTTCATATCAAACTCAGCACTGAGAAGATTCTTCAATTTCAGAATATCAGACTTGGACTTTGTAGCTATGAGCATATCATCTACATATAAGAGTAGATAAATCATCGAAATCATCAGCTTTTTTGTGATATACATAACAATCATACGGATTCCTGTTATAGCCAAGTCCAATCATATAGCTGTCAAATCGTTTGTACCACTGTCTTGGAGATTGGTTTAACCCATACAAAGATTTCTTCAACTTGCAAACATAATCTTCTTTACCTGGACACTGGAACCCATCTGGTTGGGTCATATAAATCTCTTCCTCCAACTCTCCATGTAAGAAAGTTGTCTTCACATCTAGTTGTTCAAGTTCCAAATTCTGATGTGCTACTATAGCAAGTAACACCCTAATAGAAGTATGTCTGACTACTGGTGAGAAGATCTCATTATAATCAACTCCTTCCCTTTGTGTGAACCCTCTAGCAACAACTCGAGCTTTATATTTATTGCCCTCTAAAGGTGATATTCCCTCCTTTTTCTTGAAGACCCATTTACAAGTGACATTTTTTCTCTCCTTTAGTCGTTTAACTAATTCCCAAGTCTGACTTTTGTCAAGAGATTCCATCTCATCCCCCATAGCAGCAAGCCATTTAGTAGACTCACCACATGACACAACTTCTCTATACGTGGATGGCTCATGAGGATCCACCTCTTCAGCAACCTGCAATGCAAAAGTAACCATATCTTTAAAACCATACCTCACAAGAGGTCCAACACCAACTCTTCTAGTTCTATCACGAGCTATACTCGGTTGATCTACTCGTGATCTAGAATTCTCAGGCAAATCAACTTCTGACGTTCTAGGCACATTAATTTCTGGTTGCACATCAGTTTCTGTAGTAACGTGTTGATCTTCTCCACCTTGATGTTGTAATTCATTCACAGCTGAAGTGAATTGCATCTCCACCTGTTTATCAACACTACTACTTCCTTCCACATCAGTAGACGTCACAAAAGGCTTTACAGTTGAGTTAAGCATGGAATTTTCATCAAATATCACAATCCTACTAAGTATGACTCTATTCCCCGAAGGTGACCAGACTCTATATCCCTTAACTCCATCCCCAAAACTCACAAATATACCCTTTTTAGCTCTTGGTTCTAATTAATCTTCATTAACATGATAGTAGACAGTACAATCAAAAACTTTTAATAAAGAATAATTTGCAGGCTTACCAGACCACACCTCGTAAAGTGTTTTACAAATAGCTATGTGAAGTCCATGATTGATCAAATAACATGATGTATTCACTGCTTCTTCCCAAAACTTTCTAGCCAACCCTGCATTAGAGAGCATGCATCTTGCTATCTCCAACACTGTCTGATTCATACGTTTTGCAACCCCATTTTGCTGTGGAGTATTCTCAACAGTATGATGGCGAACAATCCCCTCAGCTTTACAGAACTCATTAAATTCAAATCCACAGAATTCCAAACTATTATCAGTTCGCAGCCTTTTGATCTTCTTCCCAATTTGATTTTCAATCAATATCTTCTATTGCTTGAAATTCTTGAAGGCTTCACTTTTATGTTTCATCATAAAAACCCAAGTCATTCTTGAGTAATCATCAATTATAGACAAAAAAATATCTACTGCCTCCAATAGATTCAACTTTGGAAGTTCCCCAATAGTCTGAATGAATATAATCAAGTGTCTCTTTTGTATGATGAACACCTCTTGGAAACTTGCTGCGATGAAGCTTCCCAAATACACAACGTTCACAAAATTCAAAATCCTACACCTTATGCCCACAAAGAAGATCTTTTTTTTTTACAGAATTTGCATCCCTTTTTCACTCATATGACCAAGCCTTATATGCCATAACTTAGTCATATCATCCTTGTGAACGACCGACGATGCAACAACAGAATAACCTGTTATCATGGAACCTAATAGAAAGTACAGTGTTTCACGCTTTATACCTTTCAAAACTACCTTAGAACCCTTATAGACATACATTGCTCCATCTTTACCTTCAAAACCGTAACCCTTGCTATCGAGAACACTAAAGAATATCAAACTCTTCTTCATTAATGGAACATGCCTAACCTCTTTTAAAGTGTAGAAGGCACCATTATGTGTTCGTATCTTGACTGAGCCGATTCCAACTATCTTGCACACAGCACCATTAGTCGTGCTAACATTCCCTCCATCTATTTGTTGATAAGTTGAAAACCACTCTCTATTTGGGCACATATGATAAGATGCCCCAGAATCAAGAACCCACACATCATCAGAATGTGACTGTTCATTCACAACTAAAGCTAGATCTCCTTCAGAATCGATCTCGACTTTTTCAGAATCAATCTCAACTTGTGCAATAGAGGCAGATGCTTCCCTTTTGTCACTCTTTTCCTTCTTTTCCTGATTCCTTTTTATCTTAGGACATTCGGTTTTCCAATGCCCTTTTTCTTTATAGTAGTTACAAATATCATCTGATCTAGAATCCTTTGACTTCGAAGACCTTTTATTCTGGTTCGACTTCTGCTTACCAGAATTCCTATGTCCCTTACTTCCTGTAGTAGCTAACCCAGATTCTTGACTTTCTATAATTGAACTTCCTGCATTTTGACGGTCCTCTCTCATAAGCAACATGGACTTTGTATCTTCTAAGGTCAGAGTTTCTTTCCCTCCAATATACGAGTCAACGAAAGTCTCATAAGACGGCGGCAAAGATGTCAATAGAATTAGGGCAGCATCCTCATCATCAACCTTAACTTCTACATTACGCATATCTAATAAAATTTTATTTGATTGATCAAGATGGTCTTGTAGAGACGTACCTTCCTGCATACGTAGATGATACAAACGTTTCTTCAGAAACAACTTCTTGGTTAAAGATTTCGTCATGTAAAGACTCTTCAACTTCAACCAAAGACCAGCGGCACATTCTTCATCTGCGACCTCGATGATGATGTCATCAGCCAAACATAGCATGATCGTCGAATGAGCCTTCTTCTCAAGAGTCTGCCACTCTTCGTCATCCATGGCAACCTTCTTTGACTTACCCGTCAGCGGAGCCCATAACCCCTACTGTTTTAGTAGGGATCGCATCTTGATCTGTCATAAACCAAAACTATTCCTCCCAATAAATTTTTCGATCTTTACGTTACGCCAGACATCTTCAATTGTTGAACAAATGCGAAATTTCGAAAAAAAAATCCTAACAAGGCTCTGATACCAGTTTGTTGTGAAATCGACAATTAAAGAAAAAAAAAAGGAACGTAGAGTAGGAAAAATCGACACACAAATATACGTGGTTCACTAATTGTGTGTTAGCTACGTCCACGGGCAGAGAGAGAACAATATTATTTGAGAGAATGTTTTCAAAATTACATAAAAAAATGGCGCCTCTAGGTTAGAGAGTTTATATATCGCACTACTCTAAACCCTAGGGTTAAAATCGTAAATAACTACAAATAAATAAATATGCTGAATATAAAATCTGAATAGGTTTCGGGGGCATTGCCCCCGAACCCCCACCAGGGTGCGTCGTCCCTGGACCCCGGCTCGCTGACTAGGTTGTTCGAAGCACCAGCAAACAGATTCAAGATATTTCAACAATATATGTGACTATCAACTGGATGAGCCAACAAAAATTATAAAACTACTAATCTATTCCAAAAGTAGGAAAGGTTTAATTTCAATTTTAACTAGTGAGGGTTTGATAATTAATCTCTTGAAAACACGATTGTCGGCTTTTTGGCCCTTAACCTCAAATTATTAATGTTTTGATGATAACAAACCTGCTTTCATTTATTAATGATTTGAGTGTTTTGAAGTATCTATTGTGTAGAGCTTGGAACAACGATTCCAACGTAATTTGAATCGCTAAAATCGGAGCTCAAACGAAGAAGATATAGGCGAAACAAACATAATGGAAAAAATCCAAGCTGATGACGTGGCATATATTTTTTTTCTTCATCAAAATGGACCATTTGAAAGGTGTCACTCGGAGCATAGGAGGAATGACACATGGTGGACTTTTGATTTTAAAATGAAAATAAATTTAATATTATTTTATGTTTGTGTCTAACGGCTATGAACTTTTACTTTTTGTTGGGTTTTAAAAGAAAATGATCTAAATATACATATATAATGGCTAGTTCGGTTTTAATCTCCACAATTCAATTTTCTTTTTCAAGATCTAATGATCCAAATTAAATGTGGTTTCCAACAATTTTTTCTCTTTATTTAAACTCATATTCTTCTCCAAATGTTTAAGATCAATTATCATAATTTTCAATCCTCTCAAAAAATACAAAGCTTCCATTTTATGTAGTTTATCCAAGTATAACTCTTATAATTGGATTTTAACCTATGATGTCTAGGTGATAAACCATTTTATTACCTCACATCACTCACATATGCTCATAAAACTGGTTACCAACGCTCAATAATTTGGCCATAATCCCCAGGTAGGAGGTGTTCCATAAACTGTCAACTTAAGAACCTCCAACCTTAGACAGGATTATATACCGGATGAGTTTGTAACCTAGGTTTTATAAGTTTTAACAATTAAAACAGTTGGTCAACCTACGTGAGCATGCAGCTGTTGTTTATGGATTTTAAATGTCTATCTCAATTTTATAACAACTTATAAAACTTTAGACATGCTAAACATCCACAACATATCTGAGGCATTCAAATTTAATACAATATTTATATTAAATACAAGTAACCCTAACATGCATACTATATATTATAACAATTATAACATACTTTCAATGCATGTTACATGCTTCCTATGGTGGGATTTTAAATCTAAATGGCATACTATATGCACATACAAGATTTATTTAATTATAACATACATCAAATGCATAAATAATTAAACACAGACTGATATGGTTTTAATTTTGGCAAAAACAAGCAAACAAAACCTAATTATTACAAAACAGTTTCCAGACCGTTCCCGAACCGCTCCAAAATAAACTTAAGTAGCTTGAACCGGACCCGAACCGTCTGAACCGAACCAGCCATGTCTGAACCGGACCAACCAAGAACCATTTGAAGCTGAACCGGACCAGACCACAAGAGAACCGGTCGAACCGGAAGCCCTTGCACATGTTCAACATCTCGCTAAGTCTCATCGTTTAGCAATGACGACCATCGTCTAGCATTTTGCCAAATCGTTTAGTAAATGCTTGATTGTTTAGCACGCGAAAGGTAAACGATTGTTTAATGCCATCGCATAGCATTCAATGCATCGCCTAGCTCCTACATAGAGGTAAACAATCGCGTAGTGCTATCGCATAGCAACTCGACGCATCGTTTAGCTCCCGATCAAAGATAAACAATCGAAGTAAGCGATCGCTTAAGGCTATCGTATAGCTCTTCATCACTATCGCTTAGTTCTATCGTATAGAACCAAACGATCGTTTAACACAATCGTCTAATGCTGCATGCCATCGTTCAGTATCCACCGTGTAGCTAAACGATCACTTAGCTCCATCGTATAGAACATCATCGTGTCGTTCAGCATCGTAGGTAAACGATTTGTTTAGTGCCAGCGCATAGAAACTTCAACGCATCGCTTAGCACTTTGTCTATACGATCGCTTAGCTCCGCATCTAAATGATCGCTCAGCACTATCGCGTAACTCTTCATCGCATCTCTTAGCGCACATCTTTGCTAAACAATCGTATAGTACCATCGCATAGTAAATTCAACGTATCGTTTAGTTCCCACACCAAAGCTAAACAATCGCTTAATGCTATCGAATAGCAAATTAAACTCATCGTTTAGCTCCCACAGGTACACGATCGTCTAGTGTTCAACATCACAACGAGCAACGCTCATTGCTATACGATCGTCTAGCTTTTCTTCACATCGTGTAGCGTCTGGAGCTAGATGATCGTTTAGCAACTAGAACCACAACGACGATAAGAACAGAGGCTGATTTTTCTGGAACTGCAACTCGGCCTCTTCGCTTGTTTCTTCGATTTACAGCTTAATTTCTAATCTAATGACTCCAAATAAATTACAGACTCTTGGGAACACATTAAAGCTCATCAAGAAAGAGCCAATTACAAATTTAAATGAGAAATTAAAGAGAATTAAACAGCCAAAACTCAGAAAACCATATTAGTGCATCAGTTTCATATTTCTCATATAAAACACCCACCAAACCAAAATTAAACCGAATTGAATGCTTATTTGATGCTCTGATACCAATTGTAAGATTGTATCAATCGCAGCGGAAGAACAAGGATCATCTAAGCATTCAAATTCACTAATTTTGGTATAATATAAAGCATGCTTCTGCAGAAAAATGGGTTTCAAGACATAAGCTCCATCTCCAGCTGCAATCTTCTCCATATCTTATTGTAGACTACCTCAAGATCTTCCTCACTATTCTCTTGGTGCTCTAGATTGAGTTGTGGGACTCAAAACAAGCTTGAATCAAGGGATGAAGGAGAAAAGCTCACTGCTGCAACAAGGTTGAAGAACCTTTCTTCAAACCAATTTTTCTCTCAAAAACCTTTTGATTGCACGCCCAATCTTCACTCCAATCTTCTCATTATATTGCAGTTCAACATGCAAAGAGAAGAGCTGCATGTGTTGCAGCTCATGCTTGGAGAAGACAAGGCCAAATGGTTGCTTCATGTGTGAGCTACTTAAGTGATGAATAATGGAAAAACCCATTTTTCCATTTGTGTTTTAGTTTTCTTTTCTTTTTTCAATTTTATTCAAATCAAATTTTGATTTAAAAATCTATTTGATTTTAAAAATGAAAAATTAATTAATTTCATAAATTAATTATTAAATAAAACTTAATTAATTTAATATCAAATATTAAATTAATTTTAACACCTATCCATCTTTATATATTTAAATCATATGTAAATATGTAAATTCTCCTATTCCGTTTAATTCTAAAATTAAACATGTAATTATATCTCATATAATTACTAATTCCCTTAATCCTAATTTGAACGTTTCAAATTAACTTATCACGCTATTCTAGAGCTAGTCCGTTACAAGCTAGTATGGGGACCTCACGGACCTATAGATCATGGGCTCCAACAATCCGAGATGAATTTTCTAAACTCATTAGACCAGATTAATCTCCATTCGTTAACTAATGGGTCATTCTACTAAAGCCCATAGTTGCACTCCCCTCACTGTAGATATATTATGTCCACATGATTTAACCATAATCAGCAAGTCGACCCTTCACAAGTTATTCGTAATAACGGCTGGGTCAAATATTTGTTTTACCCCCAAGATTACGTCTTATTCCTCAAGTCCCTACTAATCCTCTAATGAACAACTGGTTTGTGATCCAATCATCAAACCAAACTTTCTCAACCCAGTGAGGGTGGGGCCCCTTGTTCAAGACCTGGATTCAGTACTTGAGAGAACAACCTTTCTCCTATCCCTAAATTGGGTAGGTGTGACCTCCGTCTTGTACCCTATATCCCCAGCTATCTATCCGGTCTTACCCTTGAAATGGGAGTCTTATTGAGCCGGCGTTGTTGAGCCAACCCTCAACTATGCGAATCTAAGGGCAATCCCGAATAAACAGGAGTTCATAGTTAACTCACGATTAAGATCAAGTTACCTAGGTTATCAAGGTGAAATAGTCAGTCTTAAACAGTAAACAGCGTTATAAAGTAAGAGTGACTAATTTCTTGGTCCTGGTCTTATGCAAACTCATTGCATAAGACGCCCCCACTCCTCATGTCATAACATATACGAATTAGGATCACATTGTATATAGCACTTTACAACTCTTTGTAACAACTATAGAGTAGGTCGCATCCAATGGTGTTACCAGAATAAGGTACCCAACCTCATTTACCATAGATCATTTTGACTATTTACTCGAACTCGATCCGCTCTTATGTCTCCACATAAAGTTCAAGTACTCATACAATAGTCATGGGTCTTAGTTTATTGGATTTAGACTTTCATACAATTTATGAGATCAATAACAAGTATATTGATAATATAAAATGTTTATCATTTTACAAACTACGAGTTTTTAGGACATAAAACCCAACATAACCTAGGTCAACTTTCTCTATAAATACATCATCCGAAATTCTAGGGAATAACTTAGGTCAACTTTCTCTATAAATAGATCATCATAACTTCATTGAGATAACTTAAATTTCTAACTTCTTTCCTATTCAACTATTCTCCATCTTTGACTTTGGCATCATAGTCTTTTTCTTTGTTTTGCCGGTTATCTTTTCTTAAATTACAAATTTACTACTGTTGTCACGTAGGTACATTTTCTCCAATCCAAAATTTAGCATCAACAGAGGTGATTCGTCTCTTTTTAGTTTAAGTCCTTAACTGTACTTCGAGCTTTGATCAGGGATTGTTGTCTCTACTTCCATTTACCCTCTTGATTTGGTTCAAAAGCTTGCAAAAACTCGAGAGGACAAATGCTCGTCCTTGAGGAAAATTCTAGAACTCCATTGAATCCTAAGAGATGTAGGAAAGATAGAATAAAAAAAAATGGGAAAAGGTAAAATCAAGAAAAAATCATAGAATATATAATGAAAACCCAAAATATGAAAACCAATTTGATTCTATCTGAAAGAATGAAACGGAGCTTGAAGAGATAAATACTATAGTCAAATATAGAAAGAAATTGGGAGAGAATTCATATTTACATACACCATTTGCATATTTAAAAAAAAATAACATAAGTTAATAAATAGATTCGAAAATTATTTACTTAAGATGACGGCTTCAAATTTTACATCAAAATTTGAATTACAAAATATTAGATTTAAGATTTTGTAGTTCAACTACCAAAATAGTATACAACTTAGATCAACACTCATAGGGGGAAAATGATGGGAAAAAAAGAAAAGAATATTAGACTTATTTTTTTCCATGTCTGGCCATAAATCATAAACTGCCTTTTATTTTGGCCATAGAACAAAATTAAAGTGTTTCAAAGAGAGAGCGTCCTCTGATAGAAAGAGGATGTTACCGACGATGGGTAAAATCACTTTATTAAGATTTAAAATTACTTCAAACCATGTGTCTAATAATTTAAAAATCATTCTAAAATTCGAGTTTGTCACACTTATAAACATGATTTTGTTACCACTAAAATTGATTTTCAAAGATTAAAAACATATTTTGGAGTAAATTTGAATATGATAAAAGTGATTTCAACAATTTCAAGATCATTCTCAAACACATAATTATTTTGTGAAAAATTTGCAGCGGAAAAGAGATGAAGCTCTTTAAATCATCCATTGACATTGTACCTTTATTGATAAATAAATCTCAACTCTTATCAAACAATTAATTTATTTCACATTTCCGTGACGTTAATTTTCTTCTTGTATGAATAATATCACAAAAATATGAGAAAATATATAAGCTTGTAAATGTGAGAGAATTTGAGATCAACGTCGTCTACTTAAGACAATTTTATTCACTCTAAAATATGAATTTCATGAGTAATTCTCACATAATAGAATAGATCATTACCTTTCTCTTGTGGAAGCATCACATCATCCACAAGATTCAACAAATTATACTTTGTGGTCCGTGGAAATAAATTGAACTTAAACAAATTTACCAAAGAGAGAAATATTTTAGGGGAGAATAGGGGAGAAAAGTGCTTGTAAAAATGTTCTTAAGTTCAGTTTGAAGAAGAGACGTATTTATAGACTATTTGTTGTCATTTCAAATAATCATGTCCTTTTTCAAGTTAGTTAATTTTGAAAAGACGTGCAATTCTATACGAATGGTCACATAATATTTATTCCAGCAATCTCTTTGCAATCCACGAACCTTCACATATCACCACAATTGCATGATATTGTCCTCATGACTTTGCTTTTAGTACCACCCAAAAGGTCTCGTACCAATGGAGATAATTATCCTCACTTACATACCCATGATCACTTTCTTCCTTAACTAATGTCGAACTTTGTTTACACTCTTAACAACATATCATTCCTCATTGTAATTATATCTAAGTTAATTTAATTTGACATTTGTCGAGGATGTTTTCTTTTTCTTAAACTAAATTTTCATTCAAAATGAACAGAACCAGAAACACTAAGTACATTTGAGACAAAGGGTTTTGAGTTTATAAATTTGACATTGAACCCAATACACATGAAAAACAAGACATGGAAGAAGAAAAGCTGGCAATGATTAGATGCTGATTATTGCTACGTTAGGACCTTAGGATTGAAGCTGTTCACAAAAAGATAGATATAATATATTGTAAATTATTCAAAAAGAGCGAGATCAAATAATGATGCCATCTTGCACTAATTTTCATATGACCCCATACAAAGAGACAAGATCCACTCAACCTATAAAAAAACAATTCTAAACTTCACCTAACCTTAATAATTAATTCATTTCTATGATATCTCTTCATTTTCAAATTGATTCTGCCTTTTATGACTTGCTTTCCTCTCATAAAAACATTTAATTTGAGGATAATTGAAATAGATAATAATAATTAAAAAAAAATTGTAAATATAACAAAATCTATCTGCAATAATCTATTGTTGATAGACTATTACCAACAATATGATTTATCATTGATAGGCTCTAGTAATGATATGGTCTATCAATAATAGACTATCTAAATTTTGTCATATTTGTAATTTTTTTTACATTATACTATATATATTAATAGTTTAGACTGGATTCTCTTAATTTTATAATTCATTTGTGTTTGTGGGCTCCACCTCCTTCCACCACATTTGCATTGGATTTGGATATGCCGGATTTTTAGTGGCTTCGCTTCGCATTCCAGAAAAGCATGCATAACTTCGTCCTTTTTTCAATGTGACATTGCATTTTTCTTTTCTCCTTTTTATTTTTGTCCAAATAGATTACTAATTCTTTTGGGGACAAGATATTGTTCATTAATGCTACCTTTTCTTTTCTTCTTCCATTTGGGTCTTGTTTGATTAACCACAGTAAAAGTGTGAAAGTTTAAAGAGATTATCACTATTTTTTTTTCAAAAAAATTAAAAAAAAAAACGAATTACCTTTGATAATTATTTGAAATGGATTTGATAACCATTTAGGCTTCTTTTAGTAATTATTTGGTTTTTTATTTTTGAAAATGAAGCCTAATTCACCTTAATTTTTTATAATAGTGATAAGGAGGTAGGATGGGCAGTTGATCAGACCTTGTATGGATCGTACATAGACAGTAGTTAGATTCGGTGTCTCTCTTAAGGTTTCCTCATCTGGGATCCCTGGGAAAGAAGATCAAGTTGACCCTAGTAAACAGCTTGATGCACTATCTCTCCCTTCAACCCTTTGAGCGAAATGCGACAAAAGAAAAGAAAATGCATGGACCGACCCCATTTTCTCCACCCTTAGGAACTACGAGATCACCCCAAGGGTGCCTTCAGTATCTAGGGGTCGGGGACTGACCATAGAACCCTGTTCAATAAATGGAATGCATTAGCTAAAATGGTTACTAAACATGGCTCAAACGATTACCTAATGGGATCTTAGTTTTTTTGTTTTTGAAAAATAACCATATGAACACTCATTTCACCTATAAATTTCTTGATGTGTTATCTACTTTCTATCAATGTCTTAAAATATCAAACCAAAATTTGAAAACTAAACAAAGTAGTTTTAAAACTTTTATTTTTTATTTCTAGAATTTGACTAATAAGTTTCAACTCTTGTACTTAAGAAATATGAAAACTATAGTAAAAATTGGAGAGAAAATAAACTTAATTTAAAAAAAATAAAAAATAAATGGATCTAAATTTTAGTTTTTGAAAAATGAATTTATAAGTTTTTGTTTTTAAATCTATTTTTTACTAATATTTTTTAAAAAGCAAGTAAATGTTTTAGAAATTTAAAAAAAAAAAAAAAACGTGTATTTTAAAAATTTGACTAGGTGACAAATGGAGAGAAAATACACTATACTTTCAGACGTAGAAAATTAAAAATGAAATTAAATTATTATCTTTCTCAATTATGTTTACTTTACACACCACCTTAGCATCCCCATTTGAGTAGTTGGAGCAGTTGGCATTATCTTATTTTTATATAATTACATAATATATATATTAAATCTTGAAATTCAGAAAATGTAGTAAGACCCCAAAAGTCGAAGTCAACTCTTACTTGGCTGCCAATTGGCACCAATCCATTTCTAGGAAATAACTAATCTCATCACACATGATAAAAATTTAAGATATTGATAAAATTACTTTTCTTTTTTTGTTTTTTTTTTAAATTTGAATGAAGATGTGCGTTTCGATTCTCAAGTTTTAAAATATATTTTTTATCTTTTTAATCTATAAAATTTTAAAAATAGACTTAAACGATTTCGATCTAATTTTTTGTATTATTTATCATTGAAAATAAATAAATAAAATCTTTGCACTTTAATTATTTTTTATTTTTTCTGATTTAAAATATCATATAATTATTTAAAATAATAAATAAATTATTTTAGGGATCTTTTAAACTCATTTTTAAAAATTTGGAAACTAAAAATTATAATTTTAAAATTCAAAAGACTAGATATACCTATTTTAAAATATTTAGATACTAACAATATATTTTGAAAATTTAAATATTAAATACACATATTTTTTAAATTTTAAAATTAAAAAAATAGTTAAAATTACACATGATAAATTATGGTTGAACAATAAGATGGAATGTATAACCGCCGTAAGTATTTTTCTTCTATTAATTTCTGCGCTGATGCCAATGCAATACAGTTAAGCAGAGTTGAATGCCACACTAACTTTCACGCTCTCCTACTTCTCATGCTTTCACCCACCCACTCTTCTACTTCTACAATGCTCAAGTTCCTCAACCGGAGCCTCCGCCGCCTCTGCTCCCGTCTCCGATGGCCCCGTCGCCGGAGAATCAGACCTAGGGTAGTCATCATCAAGAAGTTTGGAAAAACCACCTCCAAAACTAAGTCTAATCCCAACAAAAGCATCGACTCCTTCGTCAATGCGTCGTCGCCGTCAGCTGTTCATCCCAATTCTCAATTTCACGGTCTTAATACACAGAGACCCATACGAATTGCAACATTCAATGCCGCCTCCTTCTCCATGGCACCTGCTGTTCCTGAAAAATCCAATTCCTCTGCTAAATTCCGCCGAAGTTTAGATTCAAATTCACGGACAAAATCCGTAAATGATCGTCCCAAAAGCATTTTGAAACAATCTCCATTGCATACCAATTCCATGAATGGAGTTGAAAATCATAACCTCGCGAAAGCCAAGCCGCGGGTTTCGATTAACCTGCCTGATAACGAAATATCTTTACTAAGAAATCGACAAGCGAGCTTTTCTGAGTATGAAATGGAGGAGAATTTTTCTTCTTCAGGTAATGACAGGAAGGCGATGCGGAGAGCTAAGAGTGAAACTCCTCTGAGATGGACTGTAAGCATGCCATCGGAGCGGGAGAATGGCCGGGAGAGTTACAGATGCAGTAGGACGATTGTGGAGGTTCTTAGAGAGTTGGATGCTGATATATTGGCGTTGCAAGATGTGAAGGCGGAGGAAGAGAAAGAGATGAGACCGCTTTCGGATTTGGCAGATGCTTTAGGAATGAAGTACGTTTTTGCAGAGAGCTGGGCGCCGGAGTACGGAAATGCGGTCTTGTCGAGGTGGCCCATCAAACGTTGGAAAGCCGAGAAGATCTTCGACGACACTGATTTCAGGTTAGCAACACTACATACCACACCACGCTCACTGCAGTCAAGAGTCAAGTCGATAGTATTATTAAAACTGAAGCAAGCTAGAGATTTTTCTGTGTTCTTAGTCTGGTCCTCATTTCATAATGATGATGCTTTTGATTGATGCCAATTGTAGTCAGTAGAGATGATTGATTGTTTTTGTTTCTTTCCTTTTTTTTACAAAAGAAGATAAAAACCTAACTTATGGTCAATGTTTAGATCTGGGTCACAGTTGTACTCTACTCTATTATTAATGACAGAAGAGGAAGAATGGAGAGAGACAAGGCATAGCAGTCCTTGAAAATTGAAATTGATAGAAGGGTTGAGCAAATAATTGTTATATTGTATGAGAATGATGGAATGGGTTATTTCTTCCTACCTTTGGTATTTCATACGCTCAAGGGACTCTGGTGCTATCATCGAGAACGAGGAGTTCCTCCTCAATCCTTTATCTACCGAGGAGAAGGGTCACTTTTTAAGATTTATTAGAGTGTGTGCGATTTTGTGGATTTTGTGGGGGTGAACAATATAATCTTTAGAGACGTGTTCAATATTTAGAGAGGTGAATAAGGATTCGGGTGAAATTTGGTCTTTATTCGCTTTTATGGTTCTTTGTGGTTTATTTTTCAAATACATTTCATATTTATTCTATAAATCTATAAGTGTTATTTTGCATAATTTGAGTACCTTATTGTAGGGTTGTCTTTTTTCTGTGAGCTGGGTTTTTTATGTCATTTCATTTTTTTTATCAATGAAAATTGTTTTTATTAAATAAAAAAAAATGATGGAATTGGTTATTGGGTTGGGTTGGGGGCTGGCAGGAATGTGTTAAAAGTGACCATTGATGTGGAAGAAGTAGGAGAGGTAAATGTGCAGTGTACCAATTTGGATCATCTGGACGAGAATTGGAGAATGAAACAGATAAAATCCATAATCCGATCAACCAACAACGAACCCCACATCTTATTAGGAGGCCTCAATTCTCTGGACCCCACGGATTACTCTGAAGAAAGGTGGATGGACATTGTGAAGGTACCAAATGTTATTTGGGATTTTGTTTAGTTTAGTTTACTTTTTTTTATGGCATGGTATCCCATGTTCGTTGGTTGATTGATTCTTCAGTATTACGAAGAGATTGGAAAGCCAACTCCGGAAGCTAAAGTCACCAAGTTCTTAAAAAGCAGTATGCAATATAGGGATGCAAAAGAGTTTGGAGGAGAATGCGAGTCGGTGGTGATGATCGCCAAAGGACAAAGTACGAAACTGAGTGATGAATTGAAATAAAAAAGATAAGAAGATGAAATTGAAAGGTTTTTACTAATGGAACGTATGGCTTTGGTTGGCAATGGCAGGTGTTCAAGGGACATGCAAGTACGGAACTCGGGTGGACTACATATTGGCCTCCCCCGACGCAGATTACGAGTTTGTACAAGGATCCTACTCTGTCCTTTCTTCCAAAGGAACCTCCGATCATCACATTGTCAAGGTCGATTTCCTCAAATTGCCTCCTCATCCTCCACAGCCTCGGCCTCAAACTCAACTCCATTCACATTCCCTTTCCCCTTGGAAGAGATGGACATGAAGTAACGATCAACACACTCACCACTCCCTTTTCATCTTTCATTTATTCAACTTTTGTACTTCTATTTACACACTCATTTAGGAATCAAACTCATTCCTTTTGTGTTGTCTGTAACCAAATATAAGCTCCATTATGAAGTTGATCAGTCCTCAAGTTACAGGGAGATGGAATAACTCCAAGCAAATCACAATCAGACATTATTTCTCAACTTTAACCAATGCCAATCAGATAAATAAAAAATGATGTGCTAACTTTAGTTCGATAGCACTGAACAAGATGTGAAAGTCGTGGAAATGACAAGAAAGGTTTTCAAAACAATGGTTGGGTTGCCTCTTCAATAAACTTACAATCACTATCCATTAATAGCCGCTTGGATTTGTTCCAGGGACCTCCCCTTCGTCTCAGGTACTACCATCACCACAAATCCTATAGCCATTGCGTTGATCACTGCATAAATAAGGAAGGTACCTGTGGATTTCACCAAGTCAAGAAAATTAACACCTCTACTCTAACCATTTGTATCGTTGTGCTTAAACACTATTGAACTACTGCCCTTGCTATTTCAAACACTCGAGTAACAAAAAGATCACAAATCCTTGTTTCATGGATCAAATCTGAAGTGATTATATTTTGAAAGGAAAAGTCAAAATGGTTGGTGCAGTTACCATAGGAGCTCCAGGCCATAAGGAAATTAAAAGTATAGGAACAAGCCCAAGCACCAAACCAGTTGGTTAGTGTTGCCATGCTTCCAGCCAGTCCCTTGATGTTTATGGGGAATACCTGCACCAAAAATCCCAAATCTAAGCCTTTGGTAAAATTTCTACTTTTAAAAAATATCAACTTTCACCTCAGACATTACAACCCAGGGAACAGGACCCATTCCGATCGAAAAAGATCCTATGTACACCTGAATTACAAACAACATTATTAGTCACAAAAACTTTGAGAGTTTAATGAGATTTGAAGAAAGCTGATGTATTTACCAACACCCCAGCTACAGTTAACACTGGAACTGCCTGGATTGCTAGTCCGTTCGCCTGGTTTTCAGCAAGTGGAAGTTGTAATTAGAACTCAAAATACATCATTTTTATCAACAATCTACAGAATTAGAAAATAATTGTCTCGATGTCATATGTTTTTGCTATGCTCTTCTTTCATTGATCCGTGCATCATTGTTATTACATTTGACTACTAATCTGATTCAAGTTATCTAAACCAGGGCCTTTTTTTGGATGAGAAATGATGAAAGATACATATTTAAACATATATATAAAATAGCACTAGGGATGAGGACCCTCTAAGTAAAAAAGGTGGAATCAAACAAATGGCCATCAATCTAAGTTCATCAAAAGAAGATGTGTGTAACAAAAGGGATTATGAAAGGCTGCAATTCGATGTCATATAATGAATGCGACCACAAATTTTGATAAATGAATCACACTAATCTGGAAAAGTTCTAGTTTTTCTTTCTTTTCAAATAAGCCAAAAAAAGAGCTCTATAACGTCGTCTTCTATATTTTGGAGGACACCAAGTGATATTGAAATGATTGAGGATGAAGATCCATCTTTTGTAAGCAAACGGCCAATTTAGAAATCGATGACTAGTAGTTTCTACATTCCTTCTCCACGTAAGAAATATTTGGGGATAAGATTTTTGTTCAGTTCAACTATGAAAGAAGTTAAAACTTACCTCACATAAAACGGAATATGTAGGGAGATAAAATGGTTAAGGTGTGATTAATTCTAGAGGTGGCTTGAACTGCCGAAGAGAGAAAGAGCACAGAGTAAAATTGGAAAAACAAATGTAGCGCGGTAAGAAATATTTATTAGAGCCAAATACACAGCTCTTTTAGAGAATACCGAATATGATGTTACCTTCAGATAAAAAGAAACTGCGTCTAGGATACAACCAAGGACTAACCCTGATGCAGAAATCTAAAAGCAAAAAACATGAAAAATTAGGAATTAAGCAGTTGTTTGTATTATTATTATAATTATTTTCTTCTCAAGGGAGGGAGTCTAGAACTAAAATTTACCAGTATCAAGGGCTTTCTTCCTGCCTTGTCCATTAAAACCGCCCCAATGCCTGTTACTATGACCTATCAAAAGCACCATGTTTGTGATTGAAAAGGAAAAATTCATGGGAAATGATCTGACTAATGTACCTGAAGAATAGCATAGCTTATAGTTCCAACGCTGACCGAAAATCCTGCAAACAATAAAAGAGTTGAGAGATTGTGATGAAATTTCTGAAACACAATGCCTACCTCATAAAAAATTATCACAAATATTGCATCAGCAGAAAAGAATTCTAGCCATCAGTACCTGCTGACTCAAAAATATTCGCGACATAGAAGCAGATTCCATTAATTCCTCCAAATTGTTGGCAGACCATCAATCCAACTCCAATCTGCTCAGGAAAAATTATATAGGTCATGGATTGCAGTGACGGTGAGTTTACAAAAAATTTGACTGGTTCTCTTCCACTTTTCAAGTGAAACAATAAGAAACCATGATGAGTAAGGATGTAAATCTAAGTAAAAAATCAGTTCAGATGAAGATCTTACAACAACCGAGCGCAAGTACATCCTCTGAAACAAATCAGTAATTTGGGGTTTTGGGAGTTGTTCAAGGGTTGCTACATAGTCCTGTTGAGAAAATTGTACATCAATGTAATGCTGAAAAGGTAACTTGCACCTTAAATATTGGAAAAGCTATCACACCAAGCTGGAAGGAGAAAAACCTGGATTTCAGCTGCCTCTTGGGACACGTCAACATCCTCACCACGAAGTTTTCTGAGAGCCATTTCAAATTCTTTTTGTCGTCGCTCTTTTGCCTGATTCATGTTCAACATCATATGAACATCCCAACACAATGGTTTGTTCCATATCAACTAATTTTCCTTACCAGCCATCTTGGAGATTCAGGAATGAAGAGAAGACCAAATGTCAGAATGACACAAGGGACAAGTCCTACAAGCATTTAACAAAGGAAGTTAGTTGTTCTTTTTCCTGATGTTTTTCACTTGGAGGCTAGAAAGAAAGAGTCAGAAATTTTACCAGTCAATGCTAGAGCTCTCCATGAGAGTACATTCCCAATTGTGAAGGATATTGACACTGCTGTGCAAATCATTAACTGTAGAACATGAAATATAAAGACAACTGAGAACTACTACATTGTTACTTGTCAGGTAACCAGCAGCCTTACAAAATTCTTAGTTGTCTCAAAATTTTGAAATGCCTATTTAGGTAGTGCATCTCTTAGATTTTTTTTTTCTTTTTTTTTTTTTTTAACCTGATTGAGGGTAGTTAGAACTCCTCGGAGGTTCTTAGGTGCAATCTCAGCTATGAAAACAGGAACCTGGAGCAGTCAGATAGGGAGGCAAAGCAAAGTATTAAAAAGGAAACAAAGCATAGCAAATTACAACTAGTAGAAAGGGATTTAAAAAAGTACCACATAAGAAAAGACTCCCATTCCATATCCAGTAGCGAATCGTCCAATATCCAAAGCCACTACTCCCTTTTGTAGTAATCGAGCTAACATATGGTCAATTCTACTTGTATTTTAAGGAAAGAGAACAAATCAAAGGAAACACCAACCTGAGCCAAGTATATTGTTAGCCACCCAGCCACACAAGCACCGGTAGCGACCCTCATTGCCTACCAATATTATAAAAAAGAAAATAAAAATTATCTCAGATAGGGAGAAAGAGGGGCATAGAAAATTTGAAGAAGTTTAAAATGGACCGCTTCCAACTAATAGTTCAAACTTCCTATGGACAGATTATAAACTTGTCTGCTCACCCCTTTCCGGCCGAGGAGATCTCCGACAGGTCCACTTGTAATTGCACCAATCATTGCACCAAATGTCAGTATGGAGCCAAACAGTGAAAACTGCATAAGTATGAATTTCGAGGGAAAAACAGGAGACCTTGTTGGTTAACCAATCTGTGTATTTGAGTTATGTATCATAGGTTCAAGTTGGTGAAGTTCAGTATAAATCTCTTTTTGCCGGAAAATTAACATTTTACTCATCAAACAATAGCAAATCTACACATCTTGCATCATTTATCGCTCTGTTATCAAAGTTTTTCCTTACAAAGCATATAGCATACCACAATCCATTTAAGTACTCTCCAAAAACATTTCTAAGTTATTACAGATAATTGCTTTATCCCATTACTAGCCCAAGATGAATCCATAGCAACATTTTGTCATGCTTAAAGCATCACTCGGATGTGACCATGAATTATCTGCAACAACGAAATTAGAAAGGTGAGGAGAAAGGAGACAGAAGATTAAGTGGTTCAGCTTTCAATAGCTAATACTTCCTCTCCAATGTCTCCATAGTCACCGTATATTCACAAACTTTGTTCTTTTCATGCATTCTAAACAAAACAAGATGAATTGAAGTAGAATAACGGAAAATTGCCTAAAATAACTCGATAACCAAAAACTTCTGTACAGTTGTTTTGACCTTTTTTAACTGTTAATCCAAAGCCAACACCCCCCCCCCCCCCCCCCCCCCAAAAAAAAAAAAAAAAAAGATTGAGAAAGCATTCTGATTTGAATCATACCTCGGCTAAAGAGAGATGAAGATCATCCATGATAGCACTTTGAGTGGGCGAGGAGTAACCCGCCTGAAACCAAGGCCACATAACAATGAGCCATACGCAAAAGACTTGGGAGAGAGTTAATTGTGGGTATACTTACACAAGTTCCAAATTCGTAGGAGCCACAAACAGCCACCAACGTGCTGAGGTAAACCATCCATGGGTGACGCTCTTGACTGCTGTGAGTCCACTTACTCTCATCCTGCAACAGTGGCTCTCCTGCCGCTTCTAGCCCATTATCGTCTACATCCTGAGTGATTGCCATTTTTCTTATTTTTCTCAACGGAAGCCTGATCTGATGTCAAGCCTAAAAATTTTTCCTCAGGGTAGGTTATTTTGTGGCTAAACTCAAATGGCATTGATTGTGGTGGTGTTTATAAGTTGGATTGGGTTGGATTGAAATTTTTTTTTTTACACGATTCTATTATTAGATTGTAAATTTTTTTAATTTAAATAATTATTATTAAAAAAATATATTTTTTAAAATTAATAATAAACTCGAGTTGCTTTAGGTTATATTAGTGAACCAACTCAATCCATAAAATTTTCATTTATTTGAACCCAATCCAATCCAAACTATACAAATTGATCAATTTTTTCTGATCATCAAATTTTTTTTTTTTTAACATTTCTAATGAATAGAATAAAACGTTTTTTTTTGTTAGCCGCCATACTTATACTAAATAATAACTACTACTAGAGTAACACGTTGGTGCATTGCACAAATATTTGTGCAACACTCTGAGTCATACTCATAGCAAAAACCATTAAAAAAATATATTCATAAAAGAAAAGTTTGTCACGTAATTGTAGTTGGTAGGAAAGGACAAATATGTAGCAGCACAGGGATAGGCATCTGTTGAGAGTTGGAAGATCACTATCGTACAAAATGGCAAACGTAAAAGAAAGTACTTTCATCACCGAACACACAAGAGCTGAAAGGCAGAGACAAGAAGACAAAAGCTGGGGGAATATTCGGCTGGACTTCCTGATTTCGTTATTATAATAAATAATATTCATGTGTTGGCTTAGGCTGCCAGCGTGCCTACAAAACCCAAGGCCAAAAGAAAAGTTGGATTAGAGGCTTGGAGGCTTGGAGCCGAGGATGGCTTTGGCAACTTCAATTAAAGACCAACGTTTTTGTCCTCTCCATAGGACCACAACTCAAGATCAACTCTCCTACTTCTCCATAATTGGTGGATCGAAGAGGAGATATTTTGTTTTGCCGTTTTTCACCTTATGTGGGTAAAACCTACATTAGGCCTTCTCGCCCATTAGCATTTTTTACTAGAAAAATACTTTTTTTTTTTTTATCGTCTAAGTATTTAATCACAAATTATCACGTGGTAAATTTATTTCTTTAGTGAAGCAGATCTCGTTTCTCAAGTTCCAAACACACCACATAATAATCATCCTACACTCTAAATCTTGCTTGGAGCCTTCTACTATAAGAATCTCCCAGTAATTCAAAGGAGCCCACTTATAAGATCGGACCACGAAATGACTAGTCTCATTATATAACGCCATTTATAATTGAGACTTATTTTTCACCATGATGACTATAGGTGACATGGCCTGAGTGAGTTGTGAACTCCTGTCTATGAAGGCGAACCTTTGATTTGTATGGGTGAGAGTGGCCAGATCGTCAACTCAATAAGCCTACCATTTTGGCAATTCGTCTTATTAGAGAGTTGGAAATATAGCTATACAAGACGGAATTCACTCCTTCCTCGACGTCAAGGAAAGTAGATAAATTGCTCCCTTAAGAGTTGATTCTGGGGCTTGAACAATGTGGCGCCACACTCTCTCTTGACCCGAGAGGGGTTTGATCATAGTTGGACTATGACTTATTATTCATTAGAGCGTTCAGTGGTACTTAAGGAGTTAGATGTAACTATAGGGGCAAAACGTTAATTTTGTTCGAGCTATACTTACGAGCAATTTTGTGAAGGGTCATCACACTGACTGGTTATATCCAATGGACAGAGAAATGTCGGTCTTTAATGGAGTGTCCAACAGTTAATGGATGTTGAATAATTTAATTAAATGAGTTTAATTAATTATTCAAGTATTATTGGAGCTTCAAGCTACTAGTCCATGAGATCCCCTCTGTAGCTCAACAAGGATTTAATGAGAATCGATTTTGGATTAATTGAATTGTTCAAATTAATTGAGGGGAATTAATTATATGTGATATAATTAATTTAATTTGATTATATATGATAAAATTACTATAATGTATTTGATACATTATAATATAAAATTTATTTGAGAGGAAATAAATATTTGAATATGATTCAAATATTAATTATGTGAATTAGATTCATATAATTAAGTTTATTCTAAATGGGATTTATATTAAATATCATACATTAATGAGAGAATTAAAACTATAGGTTATATTATTTTGATACAATATAAAAATATAAGTTATATGTTATATATGATATAACATTTAGTTATATACATATATAGTAAATTAGTTATTATATATGTATATATAACATATTTATTTAAATTAGAATTATTTTTAAATTTTAAATTTAAAGGGGGGAAATAACTTCTCTCCCCTTAATACTCTCAGAAAAATGTGGGAAGTGGATGATTTTTTTTTTTTTATGAATGATTCTTCTTCACGGAAGATTTTGTTATATGAGATACTCTGTATGTGATCATTCTCAAAAAAAAAAAAAAAAAAAAAAAACTTTCTGTAAGAAATTTTCCAGAGTCCCTCACCTTCTTTCAATCTCACTCTTTCACCCAAAATAATGAAAATCTCATACCTCTTGCAGATTCTCTTCCCCTACAGAGAATACAGAGGTATTTCTTGTGGTGTTGTTTACGAGTTTTTGGTTCGAGGGTTCTACTTGATCGTGATCAATTTGGAGAAGACGATCTATGAAAAGGGTTGTGAATTCTTCAAGGGTAAGCTTTCCTAATCCTATTTTCTCCTAATTTATTACTGCATGCTGTAAAATTAACTTGTGTTTATGCACAATGTTGTATTCTATAAAACTTGTATTCTATAAAACTTGTATTCTGTTAAAATAATTTTTGGGACCAATCCCTGCTTCCACACTAGACCTTCACCGGTTCCTTCAACTGGTATCATAGCATAGTTTTGGTCCCGAATTTTTTATTGTTCCAGAATTGATTTCACATATTCATTGTGGGTTTTGCATTCTGTGATGAATGCGATGAATGTATGAAATGTTTGAATGGTTTACAATTTTTGGAAAATTTCGAGATTGGATCTTAGTTTTATTGCTTTGTTTTTACAAAATTGGTTTGTAAGGGCTTGGTGTTTTGGACATAATAAATGCAATAGAGTCTATATTTTGAATGTATTGAGTCGTTCGTGGTCGTTCCGATGGATTTCTAGAGAAAACGAGGCCAAAATCGAAGGAGAATCGAAGGAGTTCGCAACTGTATAATGGCTACTGTATAAAATTAGGTGAATGGCGTGTTCTATCCATAACCTGCAACGCTAAGATTAGGTGAATGGCGTGTTCTATCCATAACTTGCAACGCTAGGCCACAGCGTTGCAACGCTCTAAGATGGAAAGAACAAACTGGTTCACGCGCGGTTCGGTTTGTTGCTCACCTAGTTCGTGTCCGATTCACTTGGTTCTAGTCGTTTGTGGCCGGTTCAGGTGTTGGATGGTTCATTTCGTGCAATTCAAGATCCGGTTCATTTTTTTTGAACCGGTTGACCATTAATTATGTATAGTTAGTTGTTTTAATTAATTAAATTAATATAATTGTTATATTAATTTAATTAATTATTTAGAAGTCCAATCCCAGTCCAATAATTGTTTTAAATTATGCATTTTATATATGATTTATTTTTAATTTTATATATGTCATAATATATTTCATATAGTAAAAATCTCATCATAGGTTATGCATTATTCATGCATCATTTATATTATAAATGTTATAATTTATAATTGCATGATTTAATTTTCTAGCATGCTTATGCATCATATAATATAAGTGTTATAGTATATGTTTGCATGCATTAATAACATAGTCATGCATCATTTATACTATAAGTGTTATAATATATAGTTGAATGTATGTATGGATGTATTTGTTATTAATTATTTCATTACTTTATTATATAAATGTTATATGGTTAGTGATGAAATGGAATTACATGAAGCATGACACTACTTTAGATAATTTTATAATGGTTATATTTTTACTAAGTGTGTCAATGAATGCAATTGTATGGTTTTATTTCATTTATTTTATAAAAATAATAATTAAATAAAATTAAAAATTAAAATCAATAATTCAGAATTGCATGCAAATCTTAGTTTAAAATTATTTTTTAAAATGGTTTTAAAATATGATTCACATAGACCAAAGATCAGATTTCTAATAAGATTAGAAATTAAGTTTAATCTTTTAATCAATCTAATAGGATTAAATTGGTACTTAATCAAAAGATTAAATTTGTAGCAAATGTATCCATAAGGGACCTTTTGTCTAAGGCTAGTTCTCTCTAGGCTGGGGTATTTAAGTTATAGAAACGTAACATCCCTACTTGGAAACTTACCTGGAAAGGTTAATTAGATGGATTTGCTACAAACATGCAATGGTTGATTGAGGTTTATTAAAGTGTCTAATAAATATTAATCAAAGTTGTTTAACCATCCAAAGTAAGTGTTACTGGACAAATTAAACAATCACTTAGTTAAAATCAGTAGCCGGATTTTCCTAAGTTAAATAACTCTAAGTAAAACACTCAGTGGGAGGAAAATGGGGTATATGATAATTCATTTTACCTTTTCACATTTCTCCCTAAGAGTTCACACCGACAGATCCATACTCGGCTTCAAGGCACCTTTGCTTGTTTCCCTCTACAGATGATGTTTGTATAGGTCAATATTAAGGTGAATGGAGAGAGTGTTTATAGTAAGTGGGAGCGAGACGTGTGTCAAAACATCTCACTGTCTCTCTCATTAGTTTGTAGTAAAGTTTCATCCTCAGCCTCGAGACACCTTTGCTTGTGTCCCCCTACGGATGACATTTGCATAATTCTTTACTTCAAACTCCAAAAATGGATAGTGTTGCTTTAGTTTTTGCCCCAATCGATTTTTTCCTATGGTTGACTCATTGGGATGAAACTCTAGAATCTAAAATGAGGGGTTACACTTACAAGAAAATGTTAAGCGAGTTTAAAAATTTCTGACCCGAACAATGGTGACTAATAGTTACAGTAACAAGGAGTTGTTCTGTCTATTGGTTGAGTAGTCTCATTTCAGTGAATGGGCACCTGATTACCCTACCGTGTCTTTTATCCTGTCTCACTGAAACATCATTGCAAAGTAGATGTCACTTAGAGTGCATTATATTATTTTGCCAAATTTGATTGATTTTTGCAAATGGATTAATGCATGGAGTACTAATATAAATAAACTATATGGTTTCAACAAATTACATTATGACTTTCGTTATACTAAACTTATTTGTTGCCGACAAACTTATTAGCGAAAATTATACTACATGAAAAAATACAATCAACACAATTTTAATCATCGATGACCTTAGATTTGTCCTTATGGAGGATTATCCTCCTGTACCAGCTCAAAACGCCACTTGAAACGTTTGAGAGACATATAAGTGATGGGTACGTGAAAATGAGAAGACCCAAGCGTATATCTTGGCTAGTCTTTCTGATTGGCCAAGAAACATGAGCCCATAATCACTACTCATGAAATCATGGAGTCCCTATAGGTGATGTTCGGACAACCGTCCACACAACTCATGCATGACACTCTAAAACACATCTTCAATGCCTATATGCAAAGGGGACATCTGTTAAAGAACACACATGATGGTTAACTTCAATGTGCGGAGATGAATGGGTCTGTCATTGATGGGGCAAGTCAGGTTAGCTTCATCTTGAAATCTTTGTCTGAAAATTTCCTACAATTTCGTAGTAATGTTGTTATGAACAAGATTGAATACAACCTGACCAGTTTGCTCTATAAGCTACAAACTTTTCAGTCATTGGCGAAAAACAAGGAACAAAAGGGAGAGGAAAATGTTGCCTCGTCCTCTAAGAAGTTCTACAGAGGATCGTCCTATGGAACTAAGTGAGTGTCTTCTTCTTCCAGTACCAAAAAGTGGAAGAAGAAGAAATGTGGAAAGGGGAAAACTACCTCACCAGTTGTTGACTAGAAGGGCAAGAAGGCCAAGGCTGTAAAAGGGAATTTGTTTCCATTGCAACCATGAGAAACATTGGAAGAGGAACTATCCCAAATACTTGGCAAAAAAGAAGAAAGTCAAGCAAGGTAAATGTGATTTACTTGTATTAGAGATTTGTTTAGTGAAGAATGATTATTCAACCTGGATAATTGATTCAAGCGCCACTAACCATATTTGTTTTTCATTTTAGGAAATTATATCCTAGCGGCAACTGGAAGCTGGGGAGATGACGATGCGTGTTGGAACTGGGCACGTCGTCTTAGTTGTGGCAGTGGGAGTACTCTGGCTTGCTTTATAGACTAGATATATTTTATTAGAAAATGTATTTATTGTTCCTGAATTAAATAGGAGCTTAATTTCTGTAAAGTGTTTGATTAAAAAAAAACTATTCTATACATTTTTCTATAAATAAAGCGTTTATTTTCAAGAATGGTATAGATCTTTGTTCTGTTAAGCTGGTATATGTCTAAGACCGTTAGCAACTAAAGCCCTCCTAATCACTGAAATGTTTAAAACTGCAGTAACTTAAAAGAAAAGACTTAAAATTTCTCCTAAAGAAAATGTCCATCTTTGACACCTAAGGTTAGGACACATCAATCTCAATAGGATTGAGAGATTGGTTAAGAATGGAATTCCAAGCGAGTCAGAAGAAAATTCTTGACCTGTGTATGAGTCTGCCTTGAAGGCAAAATGATTAAAAGATCTTTTTACAAGAAAAGATCATAGGGCCAAAGAACCCTTAAAGCTTGTAGATTAAGATCTCTGTGATCCGATGAATGTTAGAACAAAATGAGGGTTTGAATATTTCATTATTTTTTGCTGATGATTATTCAATTTATGGGTATGTTTATTTAATGCAACAAAAGTCTGAAGCTTTTGAAAAGTTCAAAGAATTTAAGGTTGAAGTTGAAAATGCATTAAATAAAACAATCAAAAATATTTCTATTTGATCAAGGTGGAGAGTTTTTTTATATTACATTCCAGAACTATTTGATAAAACATGTAATTGTATCTCAACTCTCCACACTTGGTACACCTCAACAGAATGGTGTATCAAAAAGGAGAAATTGAACCCTGATGGACATGGTTTGGTCTATGATGAGTTATGCTTCCTTACCGAACTCGTTTTGGGATTATGCAGTACATATTGCAACTTATATTTTGAACTGTATTATATCTAAGAATGTTACATAACACCATTGGAATTATGGAATGACTGTAAAGTTAGTTTACATCATTTCAAGATCTTGAGGCAAATCCTAAAAACTTGGAACCTCGTTCAAAATTATGCCTATTTGTAGGTTACCCTAAAGGAACGAGAAGTGGTTACTTTTATGATCCTAAAGAAAATAAAGTGTTTGTGTCGACAAATTTTACATTTTTAGAAGAGGACCACATAAAGAAGCATAAACCCTGTAGTAAGATTGTATTGAGTGAACTTTCCAATGAAACTACTGAACCTTCAACAAAAGTTGTTGAAGAACCCAATAAATCAACAAGAGTTGTTGAAGTTGGATCATCTAATAGGTCAAATCCACATCAAATGTTGAGAGAGCCTCGACATAGTGGGAGAGTTGTGAACCCACCTGTCTGTTTTATGCATTTAACAGAAATTCTAGCTATGGTAGCTGACAGGAGATGTTGAGGATCCATTGTCTTACAAGAAGGCAATAGAGGATGTTGACAAAGATGGGTGGATCAAAGCTATGGATCTCGAAATGGTGTCTATGTACTTAAATTCTGTTTAAGATCTTATAGATCAACCTGATGGTGTTAAACCTATATAGGTTACAAATGGATCTACAAAAGAAAACGGAGTGTTAATGGGAAGATACAAACCTTCAAGGCTAGACTTATTACAAAGGGTTATACCCAAGTTGAGAGAGTCGACTATGAGGAGACTTTCTCACCTGTTGCCATGTTGAAGTCTATCCGGGTCCTTCTGTCCATTGCCTTTTATTATCACTATGAGATCTAGCAAATGGACGTCAAGACTGTCTTTCTGTATAGCAACTTAAGGAGACCATTTATGTGGAGCAGCCAGATGGATTCAAAACCCAGGGTCAAGAGCAAAAGATTTGTAAGCTTAATCGGTTCATTTATGGATTGAAGCAAGCTTCTCGATCTTGGAATATAAGTTTTGATACTGCGATCAAATCTTATGGTTTTGGTCAAAATGTGGTTTTGGTCAAAATGTTAATGAGCCTTATATATATAAAAGAATCATCAACAATTTAATAGCTTTTCTAGTTCTGTATGTAGATGATATCCTACTTACTGGGAATGATGTAGGTCTATTGACTAAAATTAAGAATTAGCTTACGACCCAATTCTAAATGAAAGATTTGGGAGAGACGTAGCTTGTTCTGGGCATTCAGATCTTTAGAGATCGAAAGAACAGAATACTAGTCTTGTCTCAAGCATCGTACATTTACAAGATACTTGTCAAATTTTCGATGTAGAACTCTAAGAGAGGTTTACTTCTTTTCAGACATGGAGTTATATTGTCTAAGGAATAGGGTCCTAAGACACCTCAGAAGTTGAGGAAATAAGACGGATCCCCTATACATCGGCTATTGGCAGTCTAATGTATGCGATGTTATGTACTAGACCTGACATCTGCTATGCGGTAGGGATAGTCAGTAGATATCAGTCTAATCTAGGATTTAATCATGAGACCATCATTAAGAACATCCTCAAGTATCTACAGAGAACAAGGAACTACATACTTGTGTATAATTCTAAGGATTTGATCCTTACAGGATATACGAACTCTAATTTTCAGACTGATAAGGATTCTAGGAAATTCACATCAGGATCACTGTTCACTTTTAACGAATGAACAGTAGTCTGGGGGAGCACCAAGTAGGGGTGCATTGCTGACTCCACCATGGAGGCTGAGTACGTAGGGCCTTGTGAGTTGCTAAGGAAGCTGTGTGGCTCACAAAATTTTTGACTAATCTGGAAGTGGTTCCAGACATGTCAAAGCCCATCAACCTTTATTGTGATAATAGTGGTGTTATGGCTAATTTCCAAGAGTCTTGGAGTCATAAGCGCGAGAAGCATATAAAGCGAAAGTATCATCTCATCTAACAGATTGTGCATTGAGAGGATATGATCTCACGAAGATAGCTTCGAGCACAACGTTGTTGATCTATTTACAAAGGCCCTCATGGCTAAGATGTTTAAGGGTCACCTACAGAGTATGGGTCTATGAGACATGCCACATTTAGACTAGGGCAAGTGGGATATTTTGTACTGGACGCATGTTATGCCCTAGTTTATTGCTTTATGTACTTGTATATTAGTGTGACTTTTATATTGTACACCCCACCAGTTTTAGGTCAAGTGGGAGATTGTTGGAGTTGATGTCCTAAATCTCGTAGGGTCCTGTAGTTTGTAGTTGTATTATACAAATATTTTATTTATTTAATAAAATATGAGATGTTTTATTTGACATTTAGTAGCATTAAATCCACAAACAAATAAACTAACATTCAAGGTTATCATCTGTAGCTTAAATATGTATGTAGAGACATATGGGTAGATCATGTTTAAGTGATAACCTAAATGGTATGTAGTAGATGGATAAGATTGGATACCTTATCCTGGTGACACTATAAATATGGCACGCTTTATATTATAGATGTCACAATTGTTATAAAGTGCTACAAATGATATAATCCTAATTATTTATGTGGAGACATGTGAGCAGTGGTATTCTATACAAAGAAGTTTGTATAAGACATGACCACTAAATGACTAGTCTCATTATATAACGTCGTTCATAATTGAGACTTACATTTCACCAGGATGAAAATAGGTGACATGGTCTGAATCCTAAGGGAGTTGTGAACTTTTGTCTATGAAGGCGGTCATTTGATTTGTATGGGTGAGATTGACCAGGTCGCCGACTCAATAAGCCTACCATTTTGGGGATTCATCTGATTGGAGAGTTGGGAACATAGCTACACATGACGGAATTCACTCCTTACCCGATGTCGAGGAAAGTAGATAAATTGCTCCCTTAAGGGCTAATTTCGAGGCTTAAACAATGTGAGGCCACACCGTCTCTTGGCCCGAGAGAGATTTGGTCATAGTTGAACTATGACTTATTGTTCATTAGAGGGATCAGTGGTACTTAAGGAGTCAGATGTAATGACAGGGATAAAACGGTAATTTTGACCTATCTGTACTTATAAGTAATTTGTGAAGGGTCATCACATTGTTGACTGGTTATATCCAATAGACACAGAAATATATATGTATTACGAAGAGTGCAGTTGTCGATCTTTAGTGGAGTATCCGACAGTTAATAGATGTTGAATAATTAATTAAACTATTTAATTAAATTTTCAAGTACTATTAGAGCTTCAAGCTACAGGTTTATGAGGTCCCCTCTGTAGCTCAACAGAGATTTAATGAGAATCAATTTGGATTAATTTGAATTATTCAAATTAATTTAATTTAATTATATATGATATAATTACTATAATATATTTGATACATTATAATATAAAATTTATTTTAGAGAAAATAAATATTTGAATATGATTCAAATATTAATTATGTGAACTAGATTCATATAATTAAACTTAGTATAAATGAGATTTATATTAAATATTATACATTAATGAGAGAATTAAAACTACAAATTATATTATATTTGATACAATATAAAAGTATAGGTTATGTGTTATATATGATATGACATATAGTTATATAATAAGTTTATTATTATTATTATTATATAAATATATAATGTATAATTTAAATTAGATTTTTTTTAAAATTTAAATTTAAAGGGAGGGAAATAACTTCCCTCCCTTCAATACTCTTAGAAAAATGTGGAAAGCGGACGGTTTTTTTTTTTTTTTTTGACGAATGATTGTTCTTCATTGAAGATTTTGTTACAGGAGGTACTTTGTATGTGATTAGTCTAAAAAAAATCTCTCTACAATAAATTTTCCACAGTCTCTCTCCTCTTTTCAATCTCACTCCCTTGCCCAAAATACTAAAGTCCACGCCTCTTGCAGATTCTCTTCTCTTACAAAGAATACAGAGGTATTTCTTGTGGTAGTGTCCACACTATTTTTGGTTCGAGGGTTCTACTAGATCGCGATCAATTTGGAGAAGAGGATTCGTGAAGAGGGTTGTGAATTCTTCAAGGTAAGTTTTCCTAAACCCTATTTCCTCCTAATTTATTATTGCATGTTGTACAATTAATTTGTGTTTATGCATAATGTTATATTCTGTAAAACTTGTATTATGTGAAAATAATTTTTGGGACTGATCCCCGTTTCCGCACTGGACCTTTACCGGTTCCTTTAGTGGAAACATACGAGTGGGGACATCCTATATAATGAGTTTGTATAATATTAGACTGCAAATATTTAATCGACTCGATATCAATTTCTAAGTGAGTTATGAACTTCTGCTTGTGAATACTCGTCTTTTGATTTACATAGGAGAAAATGACCCAAGTAGCCGATTCAACAACTCTACCATTTTGAAGAGACTAAATAAGGAACTAAAAACATAATTTCATAAGATAAAATTCCCTTATTCCGATACAGTGTAGGTAGATAAATACTTCTAACCGCTGATTTCAGAACTTTAACAATGAGTCTCTACTCTTTTATTGACCTAGAAAAGATTTGGTTTATGATTGGGCCATAAACAAATTGTTGACTAGTGGTACTTAAGGTGCAAGGTATAATAAGTGGGGTAAAACGGAAACCTACAATACATAAGAGTGTAACTCTAGGTCTATAATGGTCCTACAGTTAATGTATAAAACTTTATTAATTGATTGATTTTGTATCCTTTGAACTTATAATTTGTAAGTTCATAAAATCCATTTGCTAGTTCATATGAATAATTAGGAATCAATTCTGTTGAAAAACGTTGAAATTAATATTTAATACATTCAATACATTAAATATCAAATAAAATTATTAATAGTAAGATACATTAAATAAAATGATTATACATATCATTTTTAAAATCATAAATTCCACGTAGACCAAATTTGTAATTTAAGCCGTGGTAGAAGTGGAGGAGTTTATTAGGAGCAGAAAGGCGCTGAACAAATTCATCTCCAAATCAGGAAAGAGGAAAACATTTATTAAACAAAGGGCGAAAATAGGATACTCTGAAAGGCTTTTCTTTGGTGAAGTCTTCTACGCTTACGACTGTATTTGTGATGTCTTTTCATTCAATCTTCTGAAGAAACAAAGCTCTCAAGTGGAGATGTAGGCCTTAATCCCCGTGTGTCAACTCCCTTGATGATCTGATGATCTTTTCCCTTTCCATGGCCACAGCTTTCTTCTTCATTCTTTCTCTGGTTCAGTTGCATACATTTTTCCTCAAAGTGAAGACAAAAAAATTCGAAAAGGGAAAGTGTTAGTGGCTTAAAGGCTTGTATATTGTGTATTCCAGCACAAGGGAGAGTGATACATGGTGTCGTCGACATGGAGAGAAATGGCATCTTCTTGTGGGTTGTCCTTGATTATAACGTGGATTTCCTTTTCTGTTTACAACATTAGTGCAGTGCAGACGTTGCCTTCTCAAGTTATTGGAAACCAAGAACCTTGAAATGTGAGTCTTTTTTTCTTTTCAATGTGGTAGGTAGTGTTAGTGCAAGCTTTTCTCCATACATACAGTTTGCTCTGATGATGAATTGTGCATCTTTTAAGAGAGGATTTTGGCACATGCATGCGCTAAAAGTTTAATTGCTTTGTCAGTGTTGGAGCAGAATACTATTGCAGCTGTTCCCTTCACTCCCCCACTTTTTTAGACGTCCTAGAGAATTTTTATTGAGACTGAAAAATTTGGGGAATATTTTCGTTTCTGTATGCCTAATGTCTTGTCCTTATCGTTTTCCCTTTCTGTTCTGTTTGGTTAATTTTTGTTAGTCTCAAGTTATGTTTTGTTGAGAATGCAAATTCCTTCCCAGATATCCCTTGTTCCATAAAGTTTAGGTTTGTTATTTTCTACATTCAGGAGGAGATTACCATTGCAAATCTGGAACTGGATTGGATGCAGGTCTGCAGGTGTCTCATATGTCTACAAGAAGTGCACTGAGGAGCAAGCTTCAGGATTTGTTTAACTTTAATCACTAATTAATTAAACTTGAATTTTGTCTTTTAGATCGCTCAATTAATATATGAGAGAATGTCTAATATCTCGTCTTCTTTAACTTTTAATAGTATGATCTAAAATTTGAACCCAAAATGAAATTTGTCCCACTTTTTAAAACTTGTTTTATTACCTTTTGTTTACATCATATTAGCATGAAATTATCAAAACGGATCATTGTGTACGTGGATTAGATTGGGATCTCTCTATCGCCCTTTGCTTTCACTACTCTTGCTCCTTGGGATTTAGATTTTCTCACTTCTCTCAATCTATTCTCGCTTTTTATTTTTGGCTCTTGCTCTTTGCTTTCCTTCTTCGTAGTAAAAGAAAGTGAATAACAAAAGTTTCAAGATTGAAAGTGAGGGAGAAAAAAGCAAGAACAAAGAGTGGAAGTCAAGAATTGAGAGCCTAGCACAATTATCTGCTTAATATTGTGGAAGCTGGTGGATCAGTTCCTATAATGGAATGGCTAGATACTACATGGAACAGAGTCCTAGCCTAGTTGTTCGGTAAGACTTGGAGTACCGCCGTTGGGTCACTGTATGATATGATTGTGGACAGTTAACTTGTCCCACTTTTGGTCTCTTTTCAGTGTATAAATTCCCCCATTAGAGCTACCAGTCTTAACTATTTTACAGTGTGTTGTTGACCATGATAGATCAGACTTTATGGCTCAACAGAATGCATGTTATGTAAATTAAATACTCGGTAGCGAGGTTTAAATATTTTCAAATATAGACATTTTGCTATATTATAAGTTGCTCATTTTTCTACATTTGAAAACCGCCCTAGTTTTAATGGTACTCTCTCGTGTGTTATTTAATCAATTAGTTATAACTAGCTTCGATAGAGTGTTTAGAAGGTTGGGGAGGGATCCTAGTGATGTTTGGTCTTTGGTTAAGTTATATGTCTCCTTTGTCTTTGATTTCGGAGATCTTTTGTAACTATACTTTAGACCATTTTACTTAGTTTGACCCCATTTTCTGATGCAATTACTAGATCGGATTGTATTGATATTAAATGCGTGGCGACAGGTTATGGCGAGGGGCGGGGTATGGAATCAAATAAAATCATGCATAAGCAAACATAGACAAATAAATATGATAAAAGGATGATGAAGCTGTATGAAAGTGACTTGACATTACCCTTTACTATTCTCTGTGCCCTTAGCAATATAGTTTGCCATGCCCATCTTCATCTACTACTTTTACTATCTAAGTTCCAATTGCTTTCTATAATGGAAATTGGAATCTCATCTTGGTCCCAAACTATAACCAACTTAATTTGGTTGTTGAGGTTGGTTGATGGATTCCACATATCCTCATCCTTCTCTGTTTTTAACCCTTTGGATACAAACAATAGTAAATATACCATTCTTTAATCTTTACCTTTTCTTTATGTTACTGCAAGGAATTAGATACTCACACAAAGTGATTCCATTGCTTTTTAGTCTTTTTAGACCTTTGTCAATGCCAAGTCTTCTAAGTTTGTGAATCAAATATATATATATATATATATATATATATATATATATATATATATATATATATATATATATATTTTTCCTTGTAAGGTTATTATAATGTTAGTAAATGATGGATGGGCTTTTTACCTGATAGATGAGCTTTGAAATTCCCAATATTCTTACTTTGTGTCCAAGTAACATTCCTTTGAAACTCTCTAAAATGTGTTGTGTAAGTTTGAAGAAAGTAAAAAGTGGTTTCCACTAGCAACACACGGAGTAATTGTTCTACACAATTACTTTCGCTCTGACCCCATTCCTTAGCTATTGCTTCATTGCATCAATATCACCACTTTTGTTTGCATCGCCTACGAGAAAATGTTTCATGGTCAACCGGTGATTTTAAATTTGTTAATATTATCTTTGGGTGTGATTCGCAGATATAGACATTAAACCTAAAGTATTAACAAATATAAAAAAATTATAAATATGGCCAAATTTAAATAGTTTATCAATAATAGACCATATCACTGGTAAAATCTATCGACTTGATTATATTTGTAATTTTTTTAAAATCACTCGAAAATAGTTAAACTATCTCTACATGTGTTGAGGACCAAATGGTCTTCGGTTCAAATCCCTCATCTCCAATTTGTATTAAAAAAAATCACTCAAAAATATTTTTACTCATTTTAAAATCAATTAATAGTATGAAAAAAAAAAACAATGATTAAAGATATTTCCTTTTAAATGAATTTAATTATAAAAAAATTAATTTTAAAATTACTTACAAACATGCATTAAAATCATTTTTGACATTTTAAAAATCACTCCAAAACATGCTAAAATTATATTTAAAAGTGTAAAATTAAATATTTAAATTAATTTTAATAATTAAATGAAAGCGATTTTAACAATTTTATTTTAAAATTACTCTCAATCAGCGCTAAGATATAACTCATAACCATTCCTTTCTCGGAAACCCTTTTGTGTTAATTTCTCATTGGATATTAACTTATGGACCACAACTTCTCTCCCTTTATAATCAACATTATGTTTATCTCTCCCATGCATCAAAATAATTATTTCATTTTACGCATTCATTTAAATTTTTATCATAATAGCAGTTCATTAAATTACAAGCTTGTAATTTACAATAGGCAACACCATAATACCACAGACAATATTGATATATACTTAATCCCGATATAACCTACTATTACTGCCATTTTATCTTTTCTAATTTTATTTGCAATATACACGTCATATTATGGATTCAAACACAACAAGATTTGTATATTTTTTCATAAATATTGATCACATATATTGGCTTGTAGTTCTTAACAAGTTTGAACTTATGTAATTCATAATTAGGAAAGAATGAGTTATAGTGTAATTCAAAGTATTAACTTTTCGTCGAATTGTCAATACTTCTATTGATATTTCCACGTTTTCATGGGTTCGACATTGACATGAGAGGTGAATTAATATTTCCATTATATCATTGAAAAACTGTCAAACACAAAATATAATCATCAAAATGTCACTAATATAAATATATATGAATAATATACATATTAACTTGTTTGGTAATCACAAAACGTTTATTTATTAATATAACATTTTTTTAATTTTTAATTTTTATAATTTTTCTATAAATATTGATCGAAATTTTTGTAAAATTAAAACGTGTAGTCTTGATTAATAATTTGAAACAATAAATCCACATGAGAAGTCTAAATTCGACTCAATAACTTTTTTTATCCATAATTACGATCTAACCCCTTCATCAAGAATGATGGGAGAGTGATATCTTGATAAACATTTTTTCAAATAAAAGAGCATTAAAATGGAAAATTACCCATTTGAATAGAGAATAAAACAGTTGTTAAACTATTAAAGTTGAAAATTTGATTGTCCCACTCCTATCTTCTTTTTAACTCAAAAATCATTAGGAGAAAAAAAAAGATCGAGTCTAAATGGTAAATTTTTCATCCTTAATCCATTTATTGTATGTCACATCAATATGCTTTTAAAATTAAGGTGGGATCCAAAAAGATTTCTAATACAATTGTAGTAAGAATGACTCTGATTCGTAATTTGAAACGTCAATGAATGAAAGTAGTATGAAAAAATTTCTATATTATCGTAGTACTAAAAATTTTTCCATGGAATCCAGTATATTAATATAGAATTGACTTAAGAAGTACAGATACGGATACGAGACATGGATACAATACGACGAGGATAGGACAACACACCATGTTTTAAAAGATTTAAGACACAACACGACAAGGACACACTTATTAAATTATATATTTTTTAAAAATACATATAAGTTTTGTACTAAAAGAAAATTCAAAGCTAATAAGAAAGTTATAATTATTGTCATATATGTGTCTTTTTTTTAGTATAATGAACAAGTATTATACGTATATATATATCACAATGGTTGAAATTCACTAGTATTGTGTAGTGAAAGAGAGTGATAATTTTTGTTGGTCCAAATAATGATTAATGGACGGTGAAACTTTTAACTTTTTTTGCGGCGTAGAGTTTAGGTTAAGTTTGGGGATGGACCCAAGAAACTGGGTGGTCACGTGATCCCCGTCTTAGACACACCACTTTTCTTCTTATGGAACTGATGATCTGGCGTTCCCAACAAACCTCTGGGAGCTTCGTAATTCCGACTTCCACGTACTCCCCCTTCCAGACAAAACAAACCAAGCCTATTCAACACAAACTACGGAAATAAATAAATATAATATAATGTAAAATCCCCATACTGCCCCTCATTTCTTGATGCAATGTGTCGTATTCTCTGCGTCTTCTCTAACAAGCCTCCGGTCGTAATGATAAAATACATTGGAGACAGAGAGAGAGAGAGTGTGTGTGTGTGTGTGTGTTGCTGCTGCTGCTGGCACTAGAGACAACAGCAGCTTCGCTTCTTCCTCAAGCCAAACCCACAATTTCTTTTTTCTTCTTTCTTTATCCTTTTCAAATCTTAGTTGCTGATTTGTAGTTCCGCCATTAAAAGCTTTCACAGGTTACACTTCCTTTCGTCTTCTCAATTCTCACGGAAAAGTAATCCTCCCTTTATCTGAAACCCACCCCTATAAAATCCACCCACATTTGCTATTCTTCTTCACGTTATTCAATCCAACTCTCATTGCAATGGCCAGACTTCCCCTTCTCTGCACTTTCATGCTCTTCCTCTGTCTGGTTCATCCTAATTTCAATTTGCATGTATCCGCAATGCTGGATCCACTTGACTTTTTAGCACTTCAATCCATTCGGAAGGCTTTGAAAGACATGCCAGGCTCTAATTTTTTTGCTTCCTGGGATTTCACTTCCGATCCCTGCAATTTCGCCGGCGTTTCCTGTCAATCCAACAAGGTCGTCACTCTCAATCTTGGAGACCCCAGGGCTGGTTCACCTGGCTTAATTGGTCGATTAGACCTCTCCATTGGTAAGCTCTCTGCCTTGGCCGAGTTCTCCGTGGTTCCAGGTCGGATCTACGGTCCTCTTCCAGAAACACTCTCTCAATTGAAGAACCTGCGTTTCCTCGCCATCAGCCGCAACTTAATCTCCGGCCAGATCCCGGCGGGTCTCGGCGGCCTACGCAAGCTTAAGACACTGGACCTGAGCTACAATCAACTGAGCGGACAAATTCCTCGCCCCATCGGAACGCTACCCGCATTATCCAACCTCATTCTCTGCCACAACCGTCTGACGGGTCCGCTTCCTCTTTTCCTTTCACGAACCCTAACTCGTCTCGACTTGAAGCATAACGCGCTCTCCGGTTGGCTTGGTCCAAACTCCCTTCCCCCCACCCTCCAATATCTCTCACTCTCTTGGAACCGCCTGGGTGGCTCTGTGGACCGCCTCCTGACTCGGCTGGACCAGTTGAACTATCTGGACCTCAGCTTGAACCAGTTCACCGGCACAATCCCCGGCCGTCTATTCACATTCCCCATCACCTCCCTTCAATTGCAACGCAACCAGTTCTCGGGGCATGTGGAACCGGTGAATCACGTTTCAATCACCACCGTTGATCTGAGTTACAACAAGTTGTCGGGCCCCATATCCCCATTCTTCTCCACCGTACAGAATTTGTATCTGAACAACAATGCGTTTAGTGGTCGGGTACCAGCTTGCTTCGTCCAACGCCTCCTCTCTGCTAATATACAGATACTATATTTACAGCACAATTATTTGACTGGCATAGAAATTAATCCGACGGCTGAGATTCCACTGAGCAGTTCCTTGTGCTTGCAATACAACTGTATGGTGCCTCCCGTACAGACTCCATGCCCGTTGAAGGCAGGAAAGCAGAAGACCAGGCCTCGACAGCAGTGCAACGAATGGAGAGGCTAGCCCTACAAAACCTTACACGTGGCATCCAGGGCATAATGGGAAACAAATTTTGCATTCATCTTAATTTCATTAAAGTTCTTTTTTTCCTTTTTTTCCCCTTTTTTTGGGTGTAGTCGTGGACTGTGGACTGTGGGGGTAAAGACTTAAAGTAAAACTAAAAAATGTGAATAATCGAACATATTTGTAATGTGGAAATGCAGTTTTGGAAATCCTATCAATTTTAATATTATTTATTATCATTATATTATTGGAAGATAAACATTTTCAAGTGTGTTGCTCGGTCCTCACTCTCTTCTCTCTTCAAAACCACTTCATGTATAGTAAAACTTTAACTTGTTTCGTTCAAAAAAATTAATATCCTTATATTTTATTACGTTGGTCTACTAAATATTAAATTATCAAAATTATTCTAAAACATACGCAAAATAAACCCATTTATTTGTTGCACAAGTTTCTCCTTCAGCTTTAACTCAGAAATCATTACTTGATAATTGAAGTTTGGTTCGTAAATCCATAATAAAGTTTGAAAAATGGTCTGATCGTGTTTTTTCTTTCAACCACAGAGAATAAATGAACAATAGTACTTTTCAAAAGAAAATAATAAAAATAATAGCAAGCATAATGCAAATGAGATTAGGTGTGGGGTAGGTTTGATTCAACCGTGTGGGGTGCACATGCTACGGGATGCTACTACCCTTTTATTATTTAATTACTTATTTTTGTGCTCTAAATAAAGTTCCAATTTTGTCTGGTTTGATTGATGTTTAACGGTTTGGCTGCTCCCAATAGAATTAAGCATTTGGCTGATTAAGTGCTAAAGTAGGGTTCTTTGAAAAAATTTATTAAAAAAAAATGTGTGAACTTTTGAAACTATTTATAAGTTAAAATGTAAAATTTTGGATCAATTACAAATTTTCATACAATTTCTTAAATTAACCACAAAATTATAAATGATCAAATTTGATGATTTCATGTATTTTCACTTGAATCTGAAAAGAAATAAGTCTTCAAAAGTAATGAAAACAAATCAAGGTACGTAGGATGCATTGGCGTCTATTGGAGAAGTGAACGACGCATAATAAAGGAAATACCAGTCAGGAACACGTTAAATTTTAGGGGTGTTCAAAAAATCTGATGACTCGAAAAAATCGATCAACCCAACTCAATCCGTGCGGTTTGGATTGAGTTGGGTTCAAATAAATGAAAATTTTATGAGTTGGGTTAGTTTATAGGTTCAACTAATATAACCTTAACCAAATCTGAATTTATTATTAACTTTAAAATATTTATATTTTTTATTACTTATAACACAATTATTTATACATATATTGATTTTAATTTCTTTACATTCTATAAAGAAAATTCTCACTATATAAATTGAAATTGAGTTGTTAATTTTAATTCAATATATAAAAATAATTAAATTAGATTTTTCATATTTATGTTTTACCTTTTTTTATAATAAAATTTTAAATAAATGAATCGATTAATCCGAACCCGGAGTACAATAGCGTGCCAACATATCTGCAAGTTAACAAGAAGAAAAAAGAAAAAATATATATATATTCTAAGAAACAGTTTAGTCAGCTTGGAGCTTATATCCTTTTGAGAGTAGTGGTTGAAAATAAGAAAGCTGCAAAAGAAGAAAAATTGTTGTCAAAGTCAAAAGAAGAAAAAGGTCAAAAGAAAAAGGAAATTGAAAGAAGCAAAAGAACAAAAGAAGAAGGGGGGAAAAGTGGAAAAAGGGGGGCAAATAAGGTTTTAAGGCAAAAAAGAAAAAAAAAAAATTACGTTTCTTCCACAGAGTTCAGGCGAAAAAATTAAAAGAAAAGATCATCAGGGAAGACGGTGGCGGCACAAAATTTGGAGCCTACATACAAAATTTTAATGTATAGTGGTGGTTGTTCTTTGCAAGCTCAGATTCAACAGATAAAGCATCCTCAGACATAGATTGTCCGTGTTGGGAGAAATTATAAGACCTCCCACATGAATTCTGTAAATTGTATGTGAGAAGGAAACACCCAGAACCCCAAACAGATAAATCGACAAGAAAATTAATTAGAGAAGTTTTTGTTTTTTTCTTAGTCAATTTCTGTTTGTATATAGCAGTGAACTAGTCCATTGTTGAAAGCTGTAGAATAGTCATTTTGTTGCCTCATTTTTAGGTCCGTTTAAACTAGATTTTATTTTCTTCCAAAATAGTCTGGCTGTCCATTTTGGTTTCTCTTCTTCATCTTTACTTATCCAAAACCGAAATAGTTCTCGCAAAGTAGCTTCCGAGGCACAAAAAATATTGGGGAAAAGCCACATGCACTTGCTCAGAAGAATATACAATAAACCAAACACTACTCCTCTCACTGCAAATTAAAATGAAAACGTAAGACGTGAGCTAAGAAGTTAATCCTGCCATAAAAGTTTTAATTGAAGACAAACTAGGGAGGAAATGGGAAGAGGACGATGTTTATCGGAAAATTTCACAAAATGACCTGAAACCCAAAAACTTCTCTACCAATAATCTCTTCCTAAAAACTTTTCTAACCGACTAATACTAACTGAGCGTTAAGAGAATAGTAACCAAGCGTTAAGAGATATTTGAGTTTTTGTTATACGATCGTTTGGCTACCTGTTACGCGATCGTTTAGTTTTTGTTATGTAATCGTTTAGATATCTGTTATGCGATCGTTTAGGTTTTGTTATGCGATTATTTAGTTTTTGTTATGCGGTCGTTTAAATAAATTTGTGCTAAATTTGTAGAATATAATTGGTGTTGTACATTTAACTAAGCAAATAAATAACTAAACAATCGTTTAGATAAATTTGTGTTAAATTTGTAGAGTATAATTGGTGTTGTACATTTAACTAAGCAAATAAATAGCTAAGCAATCGTACAGAAAAATTGCCCAAGAAAATTACATGTTGTTTAGTCTAAATGGGCCAATGCCAAGTGTTATCAATGTTTTTCTGCACGTTTTCTTGTTGTCTTCTCTGACTACATCGTGTACACCTACGTATTTGTCGTGGATCCTCTCCAATCGAAGGTATCCTGAGGGTTTGACGTCGACCTATACTTGCTACCTTTTGCAGTGGTAGAATTGATTCAAAATCTCCAAGATATGGTATTCGAATCCATTCTTATCTGTGTCCGACTGGGAAGATTTTTTCAACGTAAGTAGCAAGCACACATTCAACTGTAAATCATTTTCCACAAAATGTTTGAATATTAATGTTTCTCAGGGTCGTTCCAGATATTGCATGGGAGCACGGGATCTCGGGGCAATTAAACTCCATAGACGTACATGTCCATGAACGAAGATCAACACCCACCAAATATCCATCGTCTACATTAATTATATGCATATCCACTTGGAAAACATGATATGTTCTAGACATCAATTCCGATTCCTTAAGAATACTCATTACGTAATCAACTACAATGTTTGTGCATGCCATTGCATGTGTACATTGGATATAGAACCAACCTTGTAGCCACTCACGAATATGCTCTAATAGCTTTGTGATTGGTAGTTCTCGTGCATATTTCAACACTTCATTGAGACATTCTACTATATTTCTCGTCATCTTGTCATACCTACAATAGACTTGATAAACCCTTGCCCATCGTTGTAATCCAACCTTTTCAAGATAGGTTGCCACACTAAGATATTGATAGAGCTTAGCCCAATACATCTGAAAGTCAGACATTCTATAAGCTTTCGCCGTTAAGTAGAAGTATGGGATTATGTCCTTATTCTTTAATTTGTCAACCAAATTGTTCCAAATATGGTATATACATAGGGCGTGAAATGCATCAAGGAATATACTTGCAACAGCCTTTGCAATTGAGATGTGACGATCTGATATAATCACTAAATTGGGAACGTCTCTTATCGAAGCCTTCAAATGAGTCATGAACCAAGTTCATGATGCATCGTTCTCACCATCTACAACACTGAAGGCGATAGGATATATGTTGTTGTTGTCATCGATACACGTTGCTATTAACAACATACCTTTGTATTTCTCATGAAAATGTGTCCCATCAACAACAATTATTGGGCATATGCAGTTTAGAAAACCCCCGATACATGGACCAAGTGCCATGAAGACGTACTTAAATTATTGTTCGTCCTCTACTTCAACCTAAAATATCGTACCTGGATTTGCAAGCTTAAGTGCCTCGTCATATGCCCTAACAATAGCATATGATCCTTCTCGTGACTTTCATGTATACACCAATCCGTACTCTCTAGCACAATAAGCCCACTCGTAACTTAAGTTCACTCCATGATCTCGTCAGACTTTCTTAATTATATCCCTTGGGCAGTAGATTCGACCAACTTGTTCGTATTTGGACTTGATTAAGTATCCAATAACCCAACTTTTTTCTTGTCGATGATTACCAGTTCTCATTTCAATAGAACATGTATGTTAGCTGGGATATTTCGTCACTTTGAAGGAATCACTTTCTTTTATTTCTTTTTGCACGGATCCTCCACTTGCATTCCTCCATTGAACATCCTATAGTTAGCAAGCTACATGGTAGTCAAAGTTCTTTCATATTACAAGCCTCAATAATTTAACTGACAAATCATATTTCGAAAAGAAAATTTGACCAACTTTATATCCTCGCCATTTAGACAGTCATAAGGTATTGTGATGAGGTCGTCATACGATGGGCCCTCTAATGGTCTAGGTATATCAACAAATGGTTCGGTGGAATAGTGGAGCGCATTAGAATCGAAGGCATCACAACTAGTGGAACGGGAGCAGGTGGGGTTGGAACATGGATGTTAAGTGTTGGAGAAGTTTGTAGTCCTGAAGATTGTCCATATCCATGTTCAGTATCGAATTGTGAAGTACATCTGGGTTCACTGTTCTGACCAAACCAAGCTTCATTTCGGTCATCCTCCAAGTTATATGGCTCAATGTGATCATCAAGTGAAGACATGGTATGAATATTGCGTGTCGGAATGGTTGCAAACCCAAAATTTTGACTGGTTGAAATGGGTTGATCGGTTGGATTGCAATGCTAGTACATATTGTCCGTGTGTACTCCATAACTTTCACAAAGTGTAACTGTTATAAATAACAGTATTTGGAATGTATTATAGCCTTCTAAAAAGAAGTTAAGATCTTCATTGTCGACTATATCAATTGGGGGAGTTGGGACCAATAGATTGTAGTAACATTTGATGGGTATATCAAACATATCCATATCGATATTCAGTCGTTAGTGCATCATACTCACTAATTCACTGACTGTTGTATCATTTCTGACTTTCAGACCTTTCATATGACCACCAACATAATTTCTTATGGACTCATCCCAATCTCCACCAAATCGTACAAAGATGCAAAGTAGTGCTATTGATCTACAATGGAATAAACAAATCATTGATAAGTGAACGATTATTTATATGTTACCATATGATCGTTTATAAATGTTTACACATTACTATGTGATCGTTTATTATGCGATCATGTATAAATTACTATGCGATCGTTTATACATTACTATGCGATCATATATAAATTACTACATGATCGTTTATAATTTACTATACAATCGTGTAGTAATTTATACATAATCGTTTATAATTTACTATACGATGGTGTAGTAATTTATGCACGATCGTTTATAATTTACTATATGATCGTGTAGTAATTTATACACGATTGTCTAGTAATTTATGAACGATCATTTATATTGTAATGAACGATTGTGTATATATTACTACACGATCGTTTATAATTTCCTAAACGATATGTATAAATTACTACACGATCGTTTATAATTTACTATACAATCATATTGTAATTTATGAACGATCGCCTATATTGTAACAAACGATCGTCTAGTAATTTAGGAACAATCGTTTATATTGTAATGAAAAAATATGTATATATTACTATATGACCGTTCCTTTAATGCTAAACGACACTTATTATGAAAGCGATATGGGACAAGAAATCAAACATTGAATGAAGGGCTAAAGAAATCGTTGAAGGAATAAGAAATGTGGACTGAATCTGACGATGAAAGCGATCAATGAAGATGTTGGACTGAAACTTTGAGAAAAAGGTACGAGAGAACAATGAGAGAATTTCATGGGGAGTTTGACAGAAAGTGAATACTAAGAGTGACGTTCCATTCTCTTCAATGCTACTGGAATAATATTAGTTGGGAATAAATGTTTTTGTGGAATGTTAGTGTTATTTTGAATGCACATTGAATGAAGGGCTGAAGAAATCGTTGAAGGAAGAAGAAATGTGGTGTGGTCTGAAAGCTTTTTAAAAATTAGGGTAGTTTTGGAATTTCACATGAGCAAAAGGTCAGTAGTAGAAAAGTTTTTAGGAAGAGGTTATTGGTAGAAAAGTTTTTGGGTTTTGGGTCATTTTGTGAAATTTTCCAATGTTTATCCATTGAAAAGAGATAAAAGGTGAGGGAATGAGAAAAGGGCAAAAAGGAAACTAAGAAAAAAAAAACAAATAAAACAAAATTAACATAAAAATAATAAAAATTCCACATCATTAAAAAGTGCTACACCATCTATGTCATATCATCTTTTCTTTAGTCAACTAATAGTAAATCTTGGGGATTAAAAGTGTATCTTTTAAAATCTCATGGACCAAATTGATATCTATCTCAAACCTCAAGACCAAAAGTGTATTTTCCTAAAAAAAAAAAAAAAAAAAAAAAAAAAAAAAAAAAAAAAAAAAAAAAAAAAAAACTCATATTCGAAATCAAAAGCTTGAGAGTAAAATTTCTGGGCTTTTTCCCCCTATTTTTAGTGGTTGTTTTGTGAATTGTCACCTTTAGTATATTTTGCATCCATTTTTACGATAATTTAAAAAAAAAAAATTAATCTATTCATTTTAAAATAAAATTTATATTAGATTAGTTTTCTGTAATCCTATATCAATTCATTTGGTTCATTAATTTCCATGACAATAATGTATGAATGACAATGATTGAGTTATTTTTATATATAAAAAAAATAGTTTTTAGTAACAAAGTAACAAAGTTTTGAAATTAAATTTTATAACAAGTCCAATTTGCCTTTAAATTTCTAATTTAACTTCTTTTTAAATAACATATTTATCAAAGTAGTAAAGTTTGAAATTTAATATCCTAACACATTTATAACAAAGATAGTTTTGCTTTAAATCCCTAAATCGTCTCTTTTTTCTTGTAGTCATGAAATGAATTTTACCTTTGAGGTTTGCATTTAATAGCATTCTTAATAAGAGTGTTCAAAAAACTCAATCAACCCACGGTTTGGGTTAGGCTGAGTTCAAATATATGAAAATCTTATGGGTCGGGTTGGTTCATGAATTCACTTAAAATAACCCAAGCCAACCAAACTTATTATTAATTTTAAAAAGTATCTAGTTTTCTTATGATACAATTATATATGCATATATTCATTTTAATTTTATTAAATTTCATAATTTTTTGAATAATCTATACTTCAACAATTCCTATAAATAATTTTTAGCACTTTGGAAAGAAAAAAAGTATAATATAAATTAAAATTGAGTTGTTAATCTTACTTAAATATATAGAAATGATTAAATAAATTTTTTGCCAATTAACATTTTACTTAATTTTAAAACAAAGAATTAAATAAAAGACCCGAGTAAAACGAACCAACTAACCTAAATATTGAGTGGTTGAGTTGGAGTTGATGCTCGAAGTCTCATAGGGTCTCATATTTTGTATTGTAACGTACAAAAATTTTATTTATGTAATAAAATATTTGATGTTTTATTTCAAAATTAGTTACATTAACCACAAATCAATAAACTAACATCCAGGGTTATCTTGTAACTTAAACATGTATGTAGAGACATACGGGTAGATCATGTTTAAGTGATAACCTAAACTGTTTGTAGTAGATGGATAAGGTTGGATACCTATTCTTGGTGATACTACGAGTATGACCCGTTTTATAGGTATTATAATTGTTGTAAAGTGCTACAAATGATCTGATCCTGATCATTCATGTGGAGACATGTGTGCGGAGATATCCTATACAAAGTAGTTTGTATAAGACCGAACCACGAAATATTTAGTTTCATCATATCGTTCATAATAGATACTTACATTTCACCAGGATGACCACAGGTAACATGACCTGAGTCCAGAGTGAGTTGTGAACTTTTGCCTATGAGGGTGGTCCTTTGATTTGTATGGGTGAGAGTGGCCAGATCGCCGACTCAACAAGCCTACCATTTTGGGGATTCATCTGATTAGAAAGCTGGGAACACATCTACACAAGAAGAAATTCACTCATTCCCCAATGTCGAGGTAAATAGATAAATTGCTTTTTAAGGACTGATTTCGGTGCTTAAACAATGTGACTCCACACCCTCTCCTAGCCGGAGAGGGGTTTTATCATAGTTGAACTATTATTTATTATTCATTAGAGGGATCAGTGGTACTTAAGGAGTTAGATGTAACTATAGGGGCAAAACAGTAATTTTGGCCCAATTGTCTTACGAACAATTTGTGAAGGGTCATCGTACTATTGATTGGTTATATCCAATAGACACAAAAATATATTTGTAGTGCTAAGAGTGCAACTGGCGGTCTTTAGTGGAGTGCTCGAACGGATGATGAATAATTTAATTAAAGAGTTTAATTAGTTATTCACGTACCATTGGAGCTTCAAGCTACACGTCCATGAGGTCCTCTCGGTAGTTCAACGGGAATAAATGAGAATTAGTTTTTGGATTAATTTGAATTACTCAAATTAATTGAGGAAATTGATTATATATGATATAATTAATTAATTTTAATTATATAATATATATAATTACTATGTCTTTGATACATTATTCATCATTATATAATATATGATATAGTTTATATTCGATTGTTGAGTCGTTCATGGGTTCCCTGTATGTTTTCTGGAGTACTCGAGGAGAAGTTCGATTTGTTTTTCGAAGCAGCATAGTGGGCGATTGCGACGCTGCGATGCGGCAGGTGGAATGAAATTTTCGTAGCGTCGCAACGCTGGGCACAACATTGCAACATTTCGAGACGGAAGTTTCACGCGGTTCAACTCCGCTTTGCGCATGGTTCATGGTCTACCGGTCCGATTCAGTTTGTGGGTTCTTCGGTTTGAGTGTTTTAGGGTCATCTAGACCGGTTCCTAGTCCGGTTCGAGCAGTTCAAGGCCCGGTTCACATCTTTCGAACCGGATTGGTATGTTTTATGTAATAGTTAGCCTTTAAAATTTATTTAGATGTCCAATCCCGGTCCATCAACTGTTGTTTTAATATACATGTGATGTATATTTTATTTTATATATATGTATGTCATATTGTATATCATATAGAATTAAAACCCACCATAGGTTATGCATTTAATTTCATGCATCATCTATATTATAAGTGTTATAATATATGTTTATGTATGATTTAAATTATATAGCATGCTCATACATTACATAGTATAAATGTTATAATATATGCATGCATGCATTAATAGCATATTCATGTATCTTTTATATTATAATTGTTATAATATATAGTTTGATGTATGTATGGTAATATGCTATTGAATGTTTCATTACTTTATTATATAAATGCTATATATATGTTTGTAATGAAATGGAATTGCATGAAGCATGACATTACTTTAGGTTAATTTATAAATATTATATTTTACTAAAGTATGTCAATGCATGCAATATATGATTTTAATTGTTTCATTTCTTTATAGTCATTATAAATAAATGAAATTAGAATTAAAATCAATTAATTCAGAGTTTCATGCAAACCTTAGGTTATAATCATCTTTTAAAATATGATTCACATAAACCTAAGATCAATTTTCTAATGAGATTAGAAATTTAAGTTTAATCTTTTGATCGATTTAATAGGATTAAAGTAATTCATAATAAAAGATTAACAATGTAGAAAATGTATCTGTAAGGGACCTTTTGTCTAAGGCAAGTTCTATCTTGGTTGGGGTATTTAAGTTGACGGAAACTTTAACACCCCTACCTGAGAATTTACCTGGAAAGGTGAATTAGATAGATTTGTTACATGCATGCAAGTTTGATTAAAGTTTATTAAAGAGTTTAATAGACATTAATCAAAATTGTTTAACTATCCAAAGACAAATGTTGTTTTTGGGCAAATTAAACAATCACTTAATTAAAATCAGTAGTTCAATTTTCCTAAGTTAATTAACCCTAGGTAAAATACTCAGTGGGAGGAAAATGGGTATATGATACTTCATTTTATCCTCTTCATGTTTCTCCTTAAAATTCACACCTTGAGGTCTATACTCAGCCTCAAGGCACCATGAGTGTCCCCCTACGAGTGGCATTCGTATAAATCAATATCAAGGTGAATGGAGAGAGTGTTTATAGTAAGTGGGAACGGGACGTGTGATAACACATCCCTCAGTTTCTCTCATTAGTTTGACATAAAGTTTCACGCATGGCCTCGTGGCACTATGGGCATCCTTCTAAAGGATGACATTTTTGCATGGCGCTTTATTCAAACTCCAACAACGGATAGGGTTGCTTTAGTTTCATGTCCCAATCGATTTTTTCCTATGGTTGGCTCATTGGAGCAGAACTCTAGAACCTAAAATGAGAGGTTACACTTACAAGAATTGTTAAGCGAGTTTAACAAATTCTGGATGGAACAATGATGACTGATAGTTACAATAACAAGGTGTTGCTTTGTCTATTGGTTGAGAATGTCTCATTTCAATGAAGGGGCACTTGATCACCCTACGGTGACTTTTTTCCTGCCTCACGGAAACATCATTGCAAAATAGATGTCACCTAGGGTACATTAGAATATTTTGCTAAAATTGATTGATTGTCTTATTGGTTTAATGTAAATAAACTAATAATAAATAATTTGTATGATTTCAGCAAATCTTTTTTCACAATTACTTCGGCGACTTTAAATCTGCTTGTCACTGAAAAATTAATGGGCGAAAACTACATTTCATGGAAAAACACGATCAACACAATTCTTATAATGGATGACCTTCATTTTGTCCTGATGGAGGACTGTCTTCCCATTCCAGCTCTCAATGATGCTCAAAATGTTCGAGCGTTGGACACGGGCAAACGAAAAGGCTCGAGCATATATCTTAGCAAGTCTTTCTGAAGTCTTGACCAAGAAGCATGAACCCATGTTCACAGCCCGTGAGATCATGGAGTCCCTAAAGGGAATGTTCGGACAATCATCCACACAGCTCAGGCATAACGCTCTCAAACACATCTTCAATGCTTGTATGCAAGAAGAGGCATATGTTCGAAAATATGTCCTCAATATGATGGTCCATTTCAACGTGGCGGAGATGAATGAGTCCGTTATCGATGAAGCCAACCAGGTTAGCTTCATTTTGGAATCTTTACATGAAAGTTTCCTACACTTCTGTAGCAATGCTGTTTTGAATAGGATTGACTACAACCTAACTACCCTCTTCAACGAGCTACAGACTTTCCAGTCCATGATAAAAAGTAAGGGACAGAGGGGTAAAACAAATGTTGCTTCATACTCTAAGAAGTTCCACAAAGGTTCAACCTCTGGGACAATGTTTGTACCTTCTTCCTCCGGCACCAAAAAGTGGAAGAAGAAAAAAGGTGAAAAAGGGAAAGTTAACCCACCAAAAGCTGCTCAAAAGAAAGCCAAGGTTGCAAAGGGAATTTGTTTCCATTGCAACCAAGAGGGATGTTGGAAGAGGAACTGTCCCAAGTACTTAGCAGAAAAGAAGAATGCCAAGCAAGGTAAATGTAATTTGCTTGTTTTGCAAATATATTTAGTGGAGAATGATGATTTAGTCTAGATTATAGATTCTGACACCACTAATCATGTTTGTTCTTTATTTTAGGGAATTATTTCCTGGCGGCAACTTGATGCTGGTGAGATGACAATAAGGGTTGAAACTGGGCACATCGTCTCATCTGTGGCAATGGGAGGTCTCCAGTTAACTTTACACAATAAATTCATTTTACTAGAAAATGTCTATATAGTTCCTGATTTAAAAATGAACCTAATTTCTGTAAAGTATTTGCTTGAACGGTCTTATTGTATCAACTTCAATGTAAATAAAGTGTTTATTTCCAAAAATGATGTTGATATTGTTGGGTTTTATGTCCTAAAACTCGTGGTTTGTAAACAATGGAACTTATTCAAAAAATTCAATAAGGTGTTATTGAATAGGTGTTTTGCTTAATAGAAATCCAATAAACCTGAAATTCTTTTGACTATTGGATGAGTACGTGAACTTTATGTGGAGACATAAAGGTGAATCAGGTTCGAGTAAATAGTCAAAAATGATCTGTAGTATATGAATAAGATTGGGTACCTTATTCTAGTAACACTATTGGATGCGGCCTACTTTGTAATTGTTACAAGAAGTTGTAAAGTGCTACAAATGAAGTGATCCTAATTCGTTCATGTTGGTAACTTGATCTTAATCCTGAGCTAACTATGAACTCTTGTTTATTTGGAATTATCCTTAGATTTGCATAGGTGATAGTTGGCTCAACAACACTGGCTCAATAAACCTCCCATTTCAGGGGTAAGACCGGATAGATAGCAGCTGAAAATCAATATTTCAATGGTTCTTCAAAGGTATGTCATGAAACCCATTAAATTCTTCTTGAGCACGTTTTCGTTTCTGCCAAAATTAATCAATTATGGTGCTTATCGATCATCATCGCTTCTGCTGCATATTGGTACTTGTTTAACAGATATTTGTTCTGCAAAACTGGAAAAACATATTTTATGTGCTAAGCCCATTGGTAACAAAGGTACTTCATAACATTGAAATGTTTAAAAACTCCAGTAACTCAACATAAGAGGCTTAAAATTTCTCCTAAAGAAAATGTCCAACTTTGGAACCTAAGACTAGGACACATCAATCTCAATAGGATTGAGAGATTGGTAAAGAATGGACTTCTAAGCGAGTTAGAAGAAATTTTTTTTTACCAGTAAGTGATTCTTGCCTTGAAAGCAAAATGACTAAAAGATCTTTTACTGGAAAAGGTCACAAGACCAAAGAACCTCTAGAGCTAGTACATTCAGACTTTCGTGGTCCAATGAATGTAAAAGTTAAAAGAGGTTATGAATATTTCATCACTTTTACTGATGATTATTCAAGATATGGGTACGCTTTAATGCAATATAAGTCTAAATATTTTTAAAGGTTCAAAGAATTCAAGGCTAAAGTTGAAAATGCGTTAAATAGAACATTAAAGACATTTTGATCTGATCGTGGTGGATAGTTTATGGATCTAACATTCCAAAAATATTTGATAGAGCATGGAATTGTATCTCAACTCTCAGCATCTGGTACACCTTAGCAAAATGGTATATCATAAAGGAGAAATCGAACCCTGTTGGACATGGTTCGATCTATGATGAGTTCTGCTTCTTTATGTAACTCATTTTGGGGTTATGCAGTAGAGACTGCAACATATATTTTGAACTCCATCCAAGAGTTACTAGAATACCTTTGGAGTTATGGAATGGTCGTAAAGCTAGTTTACATCATTTCAAAATCCGGGGTTGCCCAGCATATGTGTTTGAAGCTAATACTAAGAAATTGGAATCTCGTTCAAAAGTGTGACTATTTGTAGGCTACCCCAAAGGAACAAGAGGTGGTTACTTCTTTGACCCTAAATAAAACAAAGTGTTTGTATCAACTGATGCTACTTTTCTTGAGGAAGATCATATAAGGGAGCACAAGCCCCGCAGTAAAATTATGTTGAAGGAACTTTCTGTAAGAGTGTAAAAACATGCAGCGGAAGTAACAAGGATCAATAAGCATTCAAATTCACTAATTTTGGCAGAAAATTAAGCATGCTCATCTAAATAAAAGGGTTTTAGATCATACCTTGAACCACATCAAGATCTTCCCCACTATCCTTTTGGAGCTTTAGAACGAGTGTTGGGACTCAAGAACAACTTGAAGCAATGTAAAACAGAAGGAAAAGCTCACAATACTCAGTTTTGAAGAACTCTTCTTCAGCCAAAATTTTCTCTCAAAATTTCTATAGAATGCTCGCCTCCAAATCACTCTATTCTTCTTTATCTATTGTAGATGAACATGCAAAGAAGAAATGTGCATGGCTTGCAGCTCATGCTTGAAGTTTAATGAAGAAGAGGAAGTGGTTTTTGTGTGAGCATGAAGAAGATGATAATGGAAAACTTCATATTTCCATTTGTGCATGTAATCCAATTTTCCAATTTTATCTTAAAATCAAAATTTTGATATTAATTTTTTTTTTATATTAAAACTAAAAAATTACTTTTCTAAAATTAATTTCATAAACTAATTAAAAATATTAATTAATTTAATATCAATATTAAATTAATTTTTGCACAAAACCATCTTCATATATTTAAATCATATTTAAATATATATTCTCCTATTCCGTTTAATTTTAATTTAAACGTTTCAAATTAATTTTTCAAGCTACTCTAAAGCTTAACCATTTATGAGCAAGTAGGGGGACTTCGCGGACCTACAAATCATTGGCTCCAACGATTTGAGATTAATCGGCTAAACTCATTAGACTGATCTAAACCCCATTTGTTAACTAATGAGTCACTCCACTTAAGCCCATAGTTACACTCCTTTCACTATAGTTATATTATGTCCACATGATTTAACCATAATCAACAAGTCGATCTTTCACAGGTTGTCGTAATAATGGCTGGGTCAAATATCTATTTTACCGTCGAGATTACGTCTTATTCCTCAAGTTCTTACTGATTCTTTAATGAACAACTAGTTTGTAATCTAATCATTAAACCGAACTCTCTCAGCCCAGTGAGAGGGTGGGACCTCTTGTTTAAGACCTAGATTTATTACTTGAGAGAACAACCTTTCTCCTATCCCTAAATCGGGTAGGCGTGAACTTCGTCTTACACCCTATGTCCCTAGCTATCTATTAGGTCTTACCCCTGAAATGAGATTCTTATTGAGCTGGCACTGTTGAGCCAACCCTCACCTATGCAAATCTAAGGATAATCCCCAATAAATAGGAGTTCTTAATTAGCTCAGAATTAAGATCGAATTACCTAGGTCATCTAAGTGAAATAGTCAGTCTCATACAGTAAACAATGTTATAAAGTAGGAGTGACTTGTTTCTTGGTCCGATCTTATGCAAACTCATTGCATAGGACGTCCCTACTTCTTATGTCATAACACGTACGAATTAGGATCACATCATATGTAGCACTTTACAACTATTTGTAACAAGTACAGAGTATGTCGCATCCAATAGTGTTACCAGAATAAGGTACCTAACCTTATTCATGTACTATAGAGCATTTTGACTATCTACTCGAACCTGATCCACTCTTATGTCTCCACATAAAGTTCAAATACTCATGTAATAGTCATGGGTCGTAGTTTATTAAATTTAGACTTTCATATCTACAATTTATAAAATCAATAATAAGTTTATTGATTATTGAAAATATTTATCATTTTACATACTATGACTTTTTAGGACATAAAATCCAACACTTTCCTAAGTAACTAATGAACCTTCAACAAGATTATTGAAGAACCCAACACTTAAACAAGAGTTGTTGAAGTTGGATCATCTAGTAGGTTAAATCCACCTCAAGTGTTGAGGGAACCTCGATGTAGTGGGAGGGTTACGAACCCACCTGTCCGTTACATGGGGTTTAACTGAAATCCTTACTATGGTAGCTGACAGAGATGTGAAGGATCCATTCTCTTACAAGAAGGCAATGAAGGAAGTTAACAAAGATGAGTAGATCAAAGCTATCGATCTCGAAATGGAGTCAATGTACTTCAATTCAGTATGAGATCTTAGAGATCAACTTGATGGGGTAAAATCTATAGGTTGCAAATGGATCTATAAGAGAAAACGGGGTACTAATGGAAAGACTCAAACCTTCAAAGCTAGATCATTGGAAAAAGGTTATTGATGCTTGATTTTATGATGTGAATTATGGATGATATGCGATGGTGAAATTGCGTTGTGCACTCAAGTTTCCTTAGCGGAATCTAAGTGTAAATTTCACTGAGTTTCCTGGTAAGTTCAAATTCGAACTCAGGGACTTGTGAAAATAGATTGCGATTGTAATTTTTATGAAAACTTTGTGGTAACCAAATAAATAAAGAGTTGTTGTTTTGTTGTTAATTGCGTTAATGAAAATAAAAAAATGCGGCAGATTTGAGAAAAGTCAGTTGTGTGATAGATACACTGAGTATGCGGATGAACGGGTTGAGAGGGTCTTTAGCTAGCGTTACTTGGGATTGCGTCGAACTATGCGATTATGCTACAACCATGCATAGAAAGTCATTTTCCAATGCAAATGCAGTGCTCCTGATTCAAGGACGCATGTTTGAATGCAAAAGTGTCCATAGAGCTTTTTCCTTAGTTTGTACTCTTGTCCTATGCGATGATGCAAGATGCACACAATCATATCCTATCTCTAGGATGCATGCGATGCGTTAATAGCAAATAATGCTTATTCCTAAGCTTCTATCTCTTGATTATGCGTTCTAATCTGACTCTCCCAAGCCTAGATTCTAACCTGACCTTCCCAAGCCTGGATCCTATCCTTAGACTACCCTCCCAAGTATCTCTATTGGACGAATGAAGCATACATAATACAAGATAATCGCATAGAATGAAGATTCCCTAGTTGTGCTAGCTAAATGCTTCTCAACCCATTCAACTGATTAGCTACTCATGTGTAAATAATAGAGAGTGAACAAATATAGAAAAGTAGATTCCATTTCGATAAATGAGTGGAGTACAAAATAACAATGGAAGTTAAAGGTAGAGAGCCTAGTAGCAATTCCTTGCTGACCGAGGCTTTTACACTGTAAATCTCTATTCGATTCCAAAGATGTTCCTGCTTCCACAGGCGTCGGCCCTCTCTCTATCCTTAAAGCTTCCAGCGCTCTCTCAAGCTTACTAGAACGATCTGTCAGCACCACTTTCCTCTCTCGCGTCCGCCTTAAAACGAAAGGAAAACTATGAACAAAGACGTGTGAACTAAAGTATGAAATTTCGAACTGCTGAACTGCTTAGCCCCTTTTCTGAAGGTCGTCCTTGGTATTTATAGAGCATCCAGGGTGAAAGTCGGCTTCTCTATCATGATTGTATAGATGGGACAGCTTTAATTCCTGACTGATGCGCCGAATATTTGTCACCGAAAAGCTTTAATATACTTGTCATCGTTATCGACTGTCAACTTAATTCGGATTCGACTGTCATCAACTTTCCGTCTCATCGCGATTAATTAGCCTTTCACCCATATGTGCCCACCATGTTGCGTTGACCAAGTTGCGGCAATCCTTCTCGGACGAATATTTGCGAACACGATCACCGCAAAGCCTTGCGGTGATGTTGCGCTCAACCAATGATTTCCTATGATCGCAATTTTCGCCTTGCGTTATCGCATATTCTGGAAAAAAAATATAAAAATCAACTGTTCTAATGGGACGAACGCATGCGACCGCAATATTATGAAATTGATGCTTAGTGGACACAATTTAACATGTTTTATCAACACAAGCCTACATTGTTTAAGAACTTGGCACTACGATAACGTGCATTTCTGCCCGTTATTAGTTATACCCAGGTTGGGGGAGTCGATTATGAGGAAAATTTCTCACTTGTTGCCATGTTGAAGTCTATCAAAATCCTTCTGTCCATTGCCTCATATTATGACTATAAGATTTGGCAAAGGACGTCAAGACTACCTTTCTAAATGACAATCTTGAGGAGACCATTTACAAAGAGCAGCTCGAAGGATTCATAGCCCAAGGTCAAGAGCAAAAGGTTTGCAAGATTAATCGATCCATTTATAGACTAAAGCAGGCTTCCGATCTTGGAACATAAAGCAGTCTAAATAGTAGTCTCGATCTTACAAGCTAGACATACATAAGTTATTATAACAATTATAAATTAACCTAAGGTAGTGTCATGCTTTATACAATGTTCATTTATTACTAATATATAACTTTTATATAAACAAGCTAAGTAATGAATTAAACTATAGCATACATTCTATACAAACATTCAACCTTATATTATAACATTTATGTAAACACCAACTCTAGGTTTCCTAGATAAGCATGTTTAGCCAAAGGAATGTTATATTAAATATTTAATAAGTGGAAATCCATGTTTATTTATAGGAAATATGAAGGAAGGGAAGGAAAAACACAATAAAGGGGGAGGCTCACTAATTGGTTTTGGCTGGAAGCACTAAGTGTGGGGTGACGTGGCGGTTTAATCTTAGAGCTCGGGAGGCAGCAGGAAGATTAAAAGAAAGTGGAAATTTAAAAGTTTGGTTTCGGCAATTAGCATAAGCAAATTTAGTGAAATCGATGCCATTTAAAAGCTGGGAGAATCTAGTTTTTGAGGTTATCTTGCCGGAGAAAGATTTCAGGAGAAGGAGAACAAAAAGTGAAGAATTTACAGAAAAGGCAGAATCTCGGATTAATTAGAGCTCGAGGTGAAGATTGGAAGCTCTAGGCTAAACTATAAGGAATGTTTAGCTGAAGTTTTTAGGTAAGAAAGCTAACTCAATTATAAACAAGTTTGTAGAAGGAAGCTTCTTGAAAAGAGTTCTGGATTTTGAGTTATTAAGTTTTGAAGTTGAAGTAGGAAATCTGTGCATATGCAAACAACTGCTTGGGAAGAACAAGCAAACAGCTCACCGTGGAGAGCGAGAGCGAGATAAAGAGGATGAGGATCTCGCTCAGGATGATAATCTCACTGATTTTGTGCTAAAGATCTCGCCAAGACGGAAATCTCGCTAGAAATTTGGGCTGAATCTCGTTGGTATGATGAGTATCTTTAGGTTGAAGTTTTGTTAATGAAATGCTTGATCTCGCTCATGAGGATCTCGCTCATGAAGATGAATTCACTCATAATGGTTATCTCGCTATTAATATTGTTTTGTTGAGGAAAGCTCCATTAGTAAACGAACTATTGAGGTATTTTGCTAAGAATTCTAAGGACATTAACCGGGAATTATGTCCTTTCAGGTCAAGAAGAGCTAGAAGAGGCGTATAAACCGTTAAGAGTCTTGACGAGCTGTGAGTGACTAAATGAACTTAATGCTTTCAATATTTATGCATATCAGGCCAAGTAAGTTACAGTGATGTTGATGATGAATTTATACTTCCTTGAGCAACAAATGATTAATGAATAGCTTAACGAATCTTCCCCGGCTTGTAAATGTTTTAATGCAGGCCAAGGTATGTTGTGAAGGCATTACAAAAGTTAAGTTCCTAATGTTGAAATATGATTTTAGAGGAAAGCTATGATAGAATGAGTTCTTGTGTGATTGACAAGCAATGAAACTTAACTTGATGTTGCGAAATAACCCGATACTGAAGGACATGGAGAAGGTATCTGGGTAATAGTACCTAAGGTGTTGATGGTACTTAGAAAACTCCACGTGCACGTAGGTAGTTCTGAATGAAAGGTCGAAGTATGGGTCTCCTAGGCCATATACCACTAAAGGGAGGCCGAAGTATGGGTCTCTTGGCCGATAATAGACGTTGGGAGCTAGAGCGATGTAGGCTCGTTCTCAACTAAGGAATAATGATGTTTAATGATGTCTAAGAATGGTTCTTAATACTTATATTTAGATAAAGTTGCTTGAGATTCTCATCAGTATATTTACATGTTTATAGTGATATAATGCATGGTGTAACATGATTCTATAGTCACTCACTGGGCTACTAGCTCACAGATTTTCTGTGTTTTCCTTTTCAAGTAGCGGTCAGATTCCTCAAGATTGATCCTGCTGCTGCTTGCCACTGAAAGGCCCGGCTTATTAAGAAGACTTAGGTTGATGATCTGTTTATGTACACATGTTTTGAGAGGGACTAGGGCTTTGTTAGAGAAGTTTGGGGCCATCTGTGAATATTTTTCCCATAGATGTTATGTCATGGTTGTATGCATATGTTTATATAATCTTATGTAGAACCTTAAGGAGGCATGTTGTATGTGTACATTATTAATGTTTTAACAGGTTGATATTTAGATTAGAAGGCTAAGGTGGTGAGTGCTGGCAGTAGGGCTAGTAACTACCACGGTCATATTCTCTTCCAGCTTAAGAGGATAACCTGGGAGGGGGTGTGACAATTTATAATATAAATAATACATGGATATGCTATAATGCATGCATACATATATTATAACTCTTATATTATATGATGCATGAGCATGCTTTATGTAATTTAAATCATGTATACGAATATATTATAATATTTATAATATAAAATGATGCATGAAAAAAATGCATAACCTATGGTGGGTTTTAAAACTATATGACATATATTATGACCTACATAATAAACATACATCACATGCATATTTAATTAAAGTTGATGGACCGGGATAGTAAATCTCAAAACCGGAAAAATAAAGGCTAGGCTATTACAAAAGTTGAGTCATCCGGTTCGAAACAAGTGAATTGGGTCTTGAACCGCTCGCCTTGAAGCCTTGTAGCTTGATCGTGTAGCAAATTTTCTAATCTTCGAGCAACGAGCATGTAATAATGATCGCGTAGCTTTGGACTATGCGATGAGCATGAAAGTCCACGGGATCGTGCAGTGTGCTTCAAGTAGCACATACCATGCAATCAAGCAGTGTGCTTCAAGTAACACATACCATGCGATCGTGCAATGTGCTTCAAGTAGCACATACCATGCAATCGTGTAGTGTGCTTCGAGTAGCACATACCATGCAATCGTGTAGTGTGCTTCGAGTAGCACATACCATGCAATCGTGTAGCTAAAGACTATACGATGAGCATGATAGTCTACACGATCATTTAACACATAACCCTTGTGTCGAGTATCATATACCACGTGATCATTTACTCCTCGAGCATCTATGCGATCATGCAACCAATGCAACACGATCATGTAAATAACTCTACACGATCGCGTAGCGTTAGCTATGCAATCATTTAGTAGATGTTTCACGATCGTGCAGAAAAATCTACATGAACGCATAGCAAAATCTAAACGATCGTTTAGCTCTAGCTACATGATGCGACCACCATTTCGTCTTCTTGAGCGGATCGTCCAAATTTCATTGTGAATGAACTCATACATTTACAATCATACAGAACAGATAATGCATTAAATCTAAATTACAGCATGTTGTGGAAATAAAAACAAAGGATTGAAAGATTATACCTTTGAAGAACCATTCTTCAAGTAATCCCTCGAACAAACTCGTTCACCAACGAAACGAACAAGTCACGAACTCCCTCAAACAACCAGCAAGCAGCAACTCTGGTCCTCGAACCAAATAGGACACTACCACTTGGATACCTTGGTATTCTTAGAGAATATAGGAGTGGTGAGCTCTAGCTAATTTTGGTTAGAGGGAAAAATTGGAGTTTAGGAGGAAGATGATCGTGTAGTCAACAACAAAGTCATGTAGACGACGAAGTCTATCGCATAGACTTTCTACTCGATCGTTTAGATATGAGGCTATCGTATAGTCTCTCAAAGTGATCATGTAGTCACTCGATTAATAATGCTCGTCTAATATATCTCTCTTGTGGAATAATAAAACCAATTTTATTTATCCCACTTTTTCTATAAAACCAAATAACTACCCACTAAGGGTGGGTATGGAGAAAATGAGTTAATTATCAAATAATTAATAAATATAAATAAATATGATAACTAACTTATCATATTATATTTATAACCTATAGTTTTAATATTGCATCATATATAATATATAAACCATAGTTATTTTTCTCTATTTCATGACATTTAATATAAATCATACTTATATTAAATTTAATAACTACGAATCTAATTCATAGAAAGTATATTTGAATCATATTCAAATATTTGTTCCTCCAATGAAACAATAATGTATTGAATACATTATGTCAATTATATCATATATAATTGAATTAGCTTAATTATATCATTTATAATTAAATTTCCTCTTATTAATTTGAACATTTCAAATTAACCCAAAAACTAATTCTCAACTTAAAACCATTGAGCTACCAAGGGGACCTTATGGACATATAGCTTGAAGCTCCAACGGTACGTGAATAACTGATTAAACTCTTTAATCACATTATCCACCATCCGTTAACTGTTGGACACTCCATTAAAGACCGATAGCTACACTCTTCGCACTATAAATATATTTCTGTGTCCATTGGATATAACCAATCAACAGTACGATGACCCTTCACAAATCGCTCGTAAGTACAGTTGGGCCAAATTATCATTTTGCCCCTGTAGTTACATCTAATTCCTTAAGTACCACTGATCCCTCTAATGAACAATAGATCATAGTCCCACTATGACTAAACTTCTTTCAGGCCAAAAAAGAGTGTGGCGCCACATTGTTCAAGACCCGAAATCAACCCTTAAGGGAGCAATTTATCTTCTTATCCCTGTTTCAGGGAATGGGTGAATTCCATCTTGTGTAGCTGAGTTTCCAGTTCCCCAATCAGACGAATCCCCAAAATGGTAGGCTTATTGAGTCGGCGATCTGACCACTTTCACTCATGCAAATCAAAGGACCGCTCTCATAGATAGAAGTTCACAACTCACTCAGGATTAAGGTCATGTTACCTATGGTCATTCTAGTGAAAAAAAGTCTCAATTATGAACGACATTATATAACGAGACTAAACATTTCGTGGTCTGGTCTTATACAAACTCCTTTGTATAGAATATCCCTGCTCGTATGTCTAATACATGAATGATCAAGATCAGATAATTTGTAGTACTTTACAACATTTGTAACACCTACAAGTGGGTCATACTCGTAGTGTCACCAGGATAAGGTAACCAGTCTTATCCATACACTACAGACCGTTTAGGTTATCAATAAACACAATCCACTTGTATGTCTCCACATACATGTTTAAGTTACAACGATAACCATGGATCTTAGTTTATTGATTTGTGGTTAATGCAACTAAAATATCATATATTTTATAGACAGAAGTGAATAAAATATCATATATTATTAATCACTAAAATATTTGTTCATACAAGTGTTTATAAACTACAGGACCTTACGAGATTTAGGACATCAACCTTAACACTTCTCCATCGAAACGCACTGCAACCTTCACTTCTGAAGCTTCACAAACGACTAAAAACTAAAACGAATACAGACTTGGATTACAAGATTAATGCCCAAAAATACAGGGGCTCTTACAAATTTAACTTTTGTAACTTAAACAGAAAGCCAAAACAAAGACAACTATCTCGAAACATTCATCAACATCCATCAACATACATTTAACAGTTAAACACAATGCATAATTTTAAAACTGTAAACGATTTCAAGCATAATGGAATTTGGAATCAAAACAGAACCTGGCTCTGATACCAATTGAAGGAACTCGTTTACAAGAGATCCGTGAGCGGAAGTGAATCGTCCAAATCCGATTTAGATTGAAAACATACATTTACAGTAAACAAATGAATTATGTATTTTTTAAAAAATTACAACATGCTTTTAAATTATAAAAAGAGTTAAGAGATTATACCTTTGAAGAACACTTCTTCCCATAAATCCTTCAAACTATCACGAACTCTTCGAACAGCAACAAAACTCGAATCAAAAGTGTGAAAGCACTACCACTTGGTATCCTCGATATTCTCAGGGTAAGAACCCAGGAGTGGTGGACTCTAACTCTTTTGGTTAGGAGGGAGTTTGTGAGTTTGGAGGAGGAAGACGATTGAAGAATAACTATCGTATAACAAAGTTCTTCAATCGTGTAGACAAAGAGTCTAGCCTCTCTGTGTAAATCGTGTAGCTTAGTTTCGTATGGTATAATAGAAAAAACTATTTTTTTTCATTTATTTCATTTTTCCATAAAAACCAACTAACGACCCACTAAGGTGGTTAAAGAGAAAAATGGATTAATTATCCCAAATAATAAATAATATAAATAAATATGATAACCAACTTATCATATTATATTAATAACGTATAATTTTAATATTGCATCATATACAATATAAACTATAGTTATTTTTCTTTATTTTATGGCATTTAATATAAATGATATTTATATTAAATTAACAACTATTTGAATCTCACTCAAATATTTATTCCTCCAATTAAACTATAAAGTATCAAATACATTATGTTAATTATATCATATATAATTAAATTTCTTCTTATCAATTTGAACAATTCAAATTAACCCAAAAAGTGATTCTCAACTAAATCCTTTTGAGCTACCAAGTGGACCTTATGGACCGGTAGCTTGAAGCTCCAACGGTACGTGAATAATTAATTAAACTCTTTAATTACATTATCCACCATCCGTTAACTATCACGCACTCCATTAAAGACCGTCAGCTGCACTCTTTGCACTATAGATATATTTCTGTGTCCATTGAATATAACCAATCAACAGTACGATGACCCTTCATAAATTGCTCATAAGTACAACTGGGTCAAATTACCATTTTGCGTTTGTAGTTACCTCTAACTCCTTAAGTACCACTGATATCTTTAATGAACAATAGATCATAGTCCCACTATGACTAAACCTCTCTCGAGTCAAGAGGGGGTGTGGCGCCACATTATTTAAAACCCAAAATCAGCCCTTAAGAGAGCAATTTCTCTACTTACCCCTGCTTCAGGGAATGAGTGAATTCCATCTTATGTAGTTGCGTTCCCAACTCCCATACCAAACGAATCCCCAAAATGGTAGGCTTGTGGAGTCGGCAATCTGGCCACTCTCACCCATACAAGTCAAAGGACCATCTCATAGATAGGAGTTCACAACTCACTCAGGATTAAGGTCATGTTACTTGTGGTCATCCTAGTGAAATAAAAGTCTATATTATGAACGATGTTATATAATGAGACTAAATATTTCATGATCTGGTCTTATTCAAACTCCTTTGTATAGAATATCCCCGCTCTCATGTCTAATACATGTATGATCAAGATCATATCATTTGTAGTACTTTACAATATTTGTAATATCTACAAAATGAGCCATACTCGTAGTGTTACCAAGATAAGGTACGCAACCTTGTCCATATATTACAGACCATTTAAGTTATCACTTAAACATGATCCACCTGTATGTCTTCACATACATGTTTAAGTTACAACGATAACTTTGGATGTTAATTTATTGGTTTGTGGTTAATTCAACTAAAATATCACATATTTCATAGACAAAGTGAATAAAATATCAAATTTTATTAATCACATATAAGTTTGTTCATACAAGGTTTACAAACTATAGAACCCTACGAGATTTAGGGTATCAACCCCAACAATCTCCCACTTGTCCTAAAGCTAGTGGGGTGTACAAGTTAATAAAATACAAGTATACAAACAATAAACTAGGGCATAACAAGCCTAGTACAAGATCTCCCACTTGCCCTAGTCCAACCATGGTCTGTCCCATAAACCCATACTCTGTAGGTGACCCTCAAACACTGTAGTTGTGAGGACCTTCGTAAACGGATCAATAATGTTGTGCTCTGAAGCTATCTTCTTGATAATCACGTCCCCCCGATGCACAATTTCTCGGATGAGATGATACTTCCACTCTATGCACTTATCGCGCTTATGATACAATATTAAAACTATATGTTATGTTATATTTGATATAACATATAGTTTAATATATATTATATGATAGGTTAGTTATCATATTAATATATATTAAATTAAATTAAATTATTTTATTTTATTTATTTAAAAATTAATTTAAATTAATTAAGGGAGGGAGTCAACTATCTCCCCCTTTTTTCTCTCCATTTTTTACGTGAGTGGGAAACAGGGGTTTTTGGCAGAGAGTTTCTTCTTGATCATCCTGCAAAAGAAAAACACAGAAGAGTTCTGTGTGAAAAGAGAAAAAAATTCCCCGATTCCTTTTTCTTCTCAATTCTCCCTTCCCTCTCAATCCAAAATCATCAGAGCCCACTCCTCCTGGATTCTCACCCAGAGAATACCAAGGTCTCATTTGTTGTAGTGCCCTATTTTGGAGTGTTTGTGATTTTCACAGAAAAGAGGAGTTTAAATGAAGAAATTCTTTAAAGGTTAGGGTTTTCTAAAACCCTAATTTTAATTATTATGTAATTTTTACATGCATGTTGTATAATTGTTGAAAGAAATGCATGATTTATTTTGTTTCTCTGTAAAATTGGGATTTGGGTAGATCCGCTTCCACTCAAGGACCCTTCATTGAGATCCTTCAATGGAGACATGTGAGTGAGGATATCCTATATAAAGAGTTTATATAAGACCAGACCATGAAATGATTAGTCTTTATTTATAACGCCATTACTTGAAAAGACTTACAATGCACTAAGATGACCATGGGTAACTTGACCTTAATCCTGAGTGAGTTGTGAACTCCTGCCTATGAGGCCAATCCTTTGATCTTTATGGGTGAGAGTGGCCTGATTCGCCGACTCAATATGTCTACCATTTTGAGGATTTGTTTGAGTACGGAGTTGGATCACAACTACACAAGATGAAATTCACTCCTTCCCGATCTTAGGATAAGTAGATGAATTGCTCTCCTAAGAGTTGATTCCGGATCTTGAACGATGAGGTACCTCACCCTCTCACTGACCAGAGAGAGGCCTAGTATATAGTTGGACTATTTAATTGTTCATTAGAGGGATTAGTGGTACTTAAGGAGTTAGATGTAACTATAGGGGTAAAACGGTATTTTGACCCAACTATATTTACGAGCAATTTATGAAGGGTCAACTTATTGTTGATTGCTTATATTAATGGACACATAAATATATTTACAGTGCAAAGAGTGCAGTTATTGATCTTTAGTGGTGAACGACATTTAATAAATATTTATTAATCTAATTAAAGAGTTTAATTGATTAATCTCGTATCACTAGAACTTCTAATTTGTAGGTTTGTATAGTCCCCTTGCTAGCTCACTAAGTATAAAAAACAAGAAATAATTGTTTTTGGAAGGATTTGAATTGTTCGAATTCTTTATGAGAACTTATGTTATTAATTATATTAATATGATAATGTATAATGTATATTGATACACTATAATATATAGTTGATTGAAATATGATTTATAATTAAAACTACATGCAATAGATAAATATTTGAATGAGATTCAAATATTATTTATATAAATAAGATTTGTATAAATATTATAGATTAAAATTTAATGTGAATATGATTCATATTAAAATTATAGGTAATATGAGAGATGTGTATTTTAATGTGATTAAAAATGCATATAATATGACTGATTAATTAATTTAGTTAATTAATCATTTATATTATATAGTTTGTTATTATAATATAGTTTTATATTATATTATTATAACTCCTCAAGACAGAGGAGTTATTCTTCACGTAGATGGGAGTTAGTGTAACTCTCATCTCCTCCTTCTTCCTATAACTTGGTACTAAGAATACAAAGAGCATAGAGAAGTTTTTTAGAACGTGAAAGAAAGAAAATAAAATCTCTCTGTCAATTTTTCTTCGTACTCATTCCCTCTGCCAAAAACCTTTTAGAGCCCACCTTCCTATATTCCTTGTTTCCTAAGAATAATAAGGAAAACTTCTTGGTAATGTTCACAGTTCGTGATAGTTCGAGATCCGAGATAAGGCTTGGGTTCATTTGTTCGAGAGAGATCAAGTTCGAGTTTGTAGGGGACTTAGAGAGGAATAACCATGAAGATGATTCTTCAAGGGTAAGTTCTTCATTAACTTTTTTTTTATTTTTTATTTTTTTTTATAAATCTCTCCAACATGCTTATTAAATTATACTGTATTATTTTTTCTTCTTTGTATTTTACGTATTATTTTTTCTTCTTCATTAACTTTGTATTTTACGTATTTCAAATTGAACAAGCAGCCTCTTAGACACCACCACTCAGTGACCGTATTCTTAGAGTGAGAATCCAAAAGGTGTGGACTCCATTAGATTTGGTAGAGAGAAGGAGGAAAGAACGATCGCACTCAACGACCAAACAAGTGGGAGAGGTTTGTGTCTATCTTATAGACTTGTGCTTGATCATTTAGAAAAGGTGCATAATGTTTAGGAAAACAGCTTTGATCGTTTACACAATCGTTTAGTGAATAGGAGGACAGACCTTTGTAAGGGCAAACATGAGATCTTCGATGATCAGTATTGTTGTGATCATGTGTTTCCATGTCGAAAAGTTATTGCCAGTTAATTTTTGGCGCTTAGTGTTGCGTGTCAATTGCTTGTTGCTTTGCGGTGGATGTAATGCCACTGCAAAGATATGATGATATGCTATATGCGTTGTATTGTCTTAATCACGCTTCTGGATAATATATGCGTTACTACAAAATTCACTGTAGAATGCGTTCATGTAGTGTATGTATGTCACAAGCTTTCTTGCGTTGAAACCAAGTATAATTCCACCGCAAGTTTCTCAGAGTGATCCGAAGTTGAACACGGGGATTGCAATGCTAGATGCGATATTGATGTGATACATGCTACCGAAATCAAAATAATAGTGTGTTGTGTTTGAAAAGTAAAATGTAGTGACAGACAAATAAATGAATAAATGTGAAGTTGTGCAAGTGTATAAGGGAATGCGATGGCAAGTCTTATGAAAGGTATCAGAATGAGAACGGGTTGGGGGAAAGGACATCGCAAGTTTATCAATCCTGTTGAGGACGCAACTAAGGTTCCACCTTCCCTTGGCTTACACCTTTTAGTGATCGACCGTGTTCCCATATCTCTATGGTGAACAGGGATAAATGTTGCGATCGTAAGGTTGTTTCCATCTCTGGAAATACTTCTTGCTTTAGTTAACGCATTCTATCAACCTTCTTTCGAGAGGTGGATTAACATCTTCACTTCTGCTCTCACAAGTGAAGACGTTAAGCATGTGTTAGCTAAACTTAGTTGACTTCTTAAACATGGATTAACTTACTCACTTAATCCTCCCCCTTTACCCTGAAGGATTAGTTATACATGGTGAGAGAAATGGACGATGAATATATGGTGGTGAACAGAGAGATGAAGATGAACATGATATGATATTACAGATAAAGATAAAGCGTTTGTAACAGATAGATGAATGAAAGATCAGAAATGAATAACAGTTGATGAACAGAAGGTAAGAACAAATGAGGACAGCGTGTCAATGTCTTGACACGGATCCTGATCGGAGTTGTTTTGCTTGCCAACACGTAGGAGAAGTGAGGTGGAGAACTTCCTTCTTAGGATAGTTCCCCAGGTAGTCCCCATGTAGAAATGACCCTTTCACAGAACTTCTTTTCGGGATTGTAAATGAATTTTTGGCTCTTGAGACTTCCTTTCGAACTTGTTTCGTCTATCTCCCGAACTCTCTATGAATGTCTCTTCAGATCAACCTGCTTCCTTTGGTGTTGATGTAGCTATTTATAAACCTTAGCACCTTCTTCGTCAGTGGTCCCACTCTGAAAAGTTACTTTTTCTGCCGAGGCTTGGTGGAACCGTCCGCTCTGCTCCATATTCAATTTGTCAGATCGTACACAGAAAAGATGACAATTTCAGAAATCCCCATGAATGCATCGCGCTTTTTATCCATGATCAATCGTCGCATGAGGTGTGGATGCGTTGCTCTTTTTGTCCTCGAGTGATTGGCGCATGCAGTGATACCTGTTTTTTACAAAACAAAGACTTGGACATTCCTTTTTGCCATTGCAATGGGGTCAGCAGGTGTGCTTCCGACATTTTACAACCTTTGCATTTCTAAGTATATTTCTATATGTTCGATGCAACTTTTTCCTTCATTTTGCCACATATTCTAAATAAGATGGTATAAATAACTTGTATTTCAACAAGTTATTACTTAGCAAAGCTAAAGTGGCTGTGGCCATTTTGAAAAGATTGTTGCTGAAAAACGAACAAAACTTTAATCAGATTTTGCTAAGCGACATTTTAACCAATTAATTTTGCAAAATAGTTTCAAGTACCCTAAGTAAAAGATTTCTATTTTGTAATGATGCCCCAGCAAGGCAGGACAAACGTCACCTGTGGGGTGATCAGATGCCCCTTCACTGGGATGAGATTTTCTCAACCATTAGGCAGAACCAGCTCTTGGAACTGAACCTAACATCCGCCATTTATTTGGTCCATAACTGTTAGCCTTTAACAATTCCGCGTAAGTGTGACCCCTCGCTTTCGGTGCCAGAGTCCCACCCTAATGAGCCCACCATAGGAAAGAAGCATATTAGGACAATAGACTAAGTAACCTTATCCTCTTACAGGAGATCAAATAAAGAAACGCGCAAAACTACCATCCTATAGAGGGACACTCCCAGGGTGCCTCAAGGCGATGCACAGTAACTTTATTCAATCCAACAAGGGAAACTGAGGGATATGCCACGATGCACAGTAACTTTATTGATATTGACCTACCCAAGCACCATCCTTTATGGGGACACGCCAAAGGTGCCATGAGGCCGAGGGTTGATCTCACGATGTGGGCTATATAGGAGAAACGTGAAAGGTTTAAGTAAAGCATCATATGCCCCAAGTACCTCCCACTGAATGTTCTATCTAGCAGTTCATTAATCTAGACAATCTGGCTACTGATTTTAGTCTAAGTCATCTTCTTAAGTCCGCTCATAATCAACTTTTGTCTATGAGTTATAAACAAGTTCAAGTAATCACATTTAAATACTTTAATGGACTGTCCTTAACTTGCATGCATGCATCAAATCTATCTAATTTACCTTTCCAGGTAAGTTCTCAGGTAGGGGTGTTACATTTCCGTCGACTTAAATACCCCAGCCTAGACTGAACCCGCCTTAGATAAAAGGTCCCTTATAGATAGATTTGCTACACTTTAACCTTTTATTAGTCGATTTAATCCTATTAAACTGATTAAAAGATTAAAGCCTAAGGGTTGCTAATCATATTAGAACCGTGATCTTAGGTCTATGTCATCCAAGTTTTAAACATTTTAAAACCATGAATTAATCTAAGTGAGCATGCATGTCTTTCTTATTGCTTTTAGTTCTATTTTCTCTTTAACCTTTAAAAAGAAACAACTAAAATACATCGCGCACAACTAGGTGTTTATAACGTTTATAAAGAAACCTATATGTCATGCTTCATGCAATGTCAGGTCATTACTATACATAACTTTTATATACGTGTAATAACCAAGCAAACATGCTTTCCATAAACCCTTATACTATAACAATTATAATATAAAGATAATGTATGTCAATGCATTTTATGCAGGCATAAATATAACTCTTATATTATATGATGCATGAGCATGCTCTTACATAATTAAATCATGCTTCTCTAAATTATAACATTTACAATAAAGAGATGATTAAGGTGGGATTTAGTATATTTGCATATCATATGACATATAAATAACCATACATCGCATGTAATAAACCAATGATTAATGGACCGGGATGAACCTTTACAAAATCCGGAATGAAATAACTCTATCTATTACATTTTCCATCGAGCAAACCGATTCACAGGCGAACTAGGTCTTGAACCGCCAGGAGAACTCCATCGTTTAGTAAACGCAGTAGGTAAACGATCGCTTAGTGCATACTAGATGATAGTGCAAAAGCTAAACGATCGCTTAGACGACAATGAGGCTGCAAAGCCTGATCGTCTAGGTGATCGCTTAACGCGGTGAAAGGTAAACGATTTACCGTGCATTAGGCCGTGATTGTTTAGTCAATTACTAAGCGGTGAAGCTTGCTGAGCTAAACGATCGTCTATTGCACGCACACGTTAAACGATACCCGAGCATTCGATACTCAGCGATCGCTTACCCCATCGTCTACATGACCCCATCAACTCTTGATTGTCTTCTTCCTAGAAGAACAGCAACTCTTGCTCCGAACTTCTTCATGAACGACTCAAGACTCGATTAAAAATAATTGTGCCAAAAAATGCAGGGGCCTTTACAATTAACCGAAAATGCAAAAGAATTAAATTAAACCGAGGTAACATCCCAAAAAACTCCATTAATCCGCACATCTACAAACAATGTAATGATTAAACCGACCAGATATGCACCCACCATGAATGTATATGCAATTTGTTGCATCAATGAAATTAGAATATCAGAACCTGGCTCTGATACCAATTGAAGGAACTCTTAAACAAAATCATCCATGAGCGTGTTCGGATCTTTCCTATTTCATTGTGACCGAATTACTACACACGCATTCTAACAAACAAGTTTGCAATTTAACACTAATTATAAGCATAATTTGACAAATAAAAAACAATAGATCGAGTATATGTACCAGTTGGAGGCTGTCTCCACACGAACTTAATCAAGTGGAAGCAAACCCTCTATGGTCTTTATCGCCCAACAAACAGTCGGCTACCAACAGCACAATCGTCTACACGAACGGCGGCACATGAACAAGCAAAACTGGGGACAACACCACCACTTAGAGACCTTGGTATTCTCGGAGTGAGAATCCAAAGAGTGGTCTTTGATGGAATTGGTAGAGGAAGGACGAAAGAACGATCGTGCAGAACGACAAGCAAGTGGGAGAGAGCTATCGTATGGTGGGTACTTGTCGCTTAGAGAAAGGTACACGATTGTGTAGATTTTACTAAGCGATCATCTAGTAATTAGTAAGCGATCATTTAGAAAACTCAGCGCGTTAAGCTATCGTTTAGGAAAACTGAGCGGTCATTTAGAGAATGCGTGCGATCGTTTAATATGCAGGGTGTGCGATCATTTAGGCGATAAGTCACTATCGTATAGGCTCTTAGCTAAGCGGTTGTTACGTTTTAACACCGTGAGAATTTTTTGCGAACTCTTTGCAAAATGAAACCAATTTTCATTTTATTTTTTAGTTACAATAACCGAATTTAATTTTCCCACTAACGCACGATTCAGGAGAAATATCCGGCCAATTATCACATAACCAACCAATTAATTAATAAATGAATATAATCATATTATATTCTTAACCTATAGTTTGATATCATATATCTATTATAATAATTTCTCCTTTACTTGATATAAATCATATTTATATCTAATTTCCTCCAAACTAATGTATCTCATACATTTTGTCAATTATATCATATATAATTAATCAGTTCAATTATATCATATATAATCGAACTTCTTCTTGTTAATTTGAACATTTCAAACTGACCCAAAAACTGATTCTCTACTTTATCCAAGCTACCTAGGGGCCTTATGGATCTATGGCTCTAAGCTTCAACGGTACGTGAATAGTTTACTAAATTCTTTAACCACAAGATCCACCATCCGTTAACTGCCAGACATTCCACTAAAGACCAACAACTAAACTCTTCTTACCACAGATATATTTCTGTGTCCATCGGATATAACCAATCATGAGTACAAGGACCCTTCACGGATGCTCATAAGTACAGCTGGACCATTGATTCCTCTAATAAACAATACAACATAGTCCAACTATGTGTGAACACCTCTTGGACCAAGAGAAGGTGTGTGGTGCCAATCATTCAAGCCCTGGAATCAGCCTTTAAGGGAGCTATCTATCTACTTACTCATGCTTCGGGGAAGGAGTGAATTTCATCTTGTGTAGCTGAGTTCCCAACTCCCAAATTAGACGAATCCCCAAAATAGTAGATTTGAGTCGGGGACCTAGCCACTCACACCCATACAAATCAAAAGATCGCCCTCAATGGCAGGAGTTCCCAACTTACTCAGGATTGAGGTCATATTACCTATGGTCATCCTAGTGAAGTGAAGTCTTTGTCATGAACGGTGTTATATAACGAGACGTTAACACTTTGTGGTCATGTCTTATACAAACTCTTTGTATAGGACGCTCTACTCGCATGTCCCATACACGAATGATCAGGATTTGACCATCTGTGATAAGTCATAACACTTGTGACCATTCCATAAAGCAGGGCGCATCCGTGGTGTTACCAGATAAGGTTTCCCTCTTATATTCATATACTACAAACCATTTTGGTTATCACTTAAGACATGATCCACTTGTATGCCACCACATACATACTTAAGTTACATATTGATAACTAGGGATTTTATGTTTATTGGTTTGTGGTAAAGCAAATAAAACAAACAACTAAGTAAAAACAAGAAGTGAAGTAAAATATTATATATTATACATCACAAGTATTTGTACAAACTGTTTACAAACTACAGGACACGAGACTTTAGGGCATCAACCCCAATAATCTCCCACTTGTCCTAAAGCAAAATAGGGTGTATATAAAACTAGTACAAAACAATAAACTAGGGCATAAAAGCCCAGTACAAGAAAATCTCCCACTTTCCCTAGTCCAGCCGTGGGCGATCCTGTAGACTAATGCTCTGAAGGTGACCCTCAAACACTGTAGCTGTGAGAGCCTTCGTAAACAGGTCAGCAACATTGTGCTCTAAAGTGATCTTCGTGACGATCACGTCTCCTCGATGCACTATCTCGCGGATCAGATGATACTTCCGCTCTATGTGTTTGTCGCACTTGTGACTCCTAGGCTCCTTGGAGTTCGCCACTGCCTCACTATTATCACAATAGAGGGTAATGAGCCTAGACATATCTGAAACAACTTCATGTTCTGTCAAGAATTTTCTGAGCCAGATGGCTTCTTTAGCAACTTCACATGCCGCTACGTACTTCACCTCCATAATGGAGTTGGCGATGCACCCCTGATTAGTGATTCGCCACACTAAAACTCCGTTGTTAAGAGTAAAGATTGACCTTGAAGTGGACTTACGAGAGTCCCTATCAGTCTGAAAGTCAGAATCTGTGTATCCAGTAAGGATCAAATCCCTAGATCCATACACGAGCATGTAATTCCTCGTTCTCCGAAGATACTTGAGGATGTTCTTCATTGCGGTCCAGTGACTCTGGCCTAGGTTAGACGGATACCTACTGACTATGCCCACTACGTAGAAAATGTCTGGACGAGTACAGAGCATTTCGTACATCAAACTGCCAATGGCAGACACATATGAGACCTGTTTCATCTCCTCAACCTCTTGAGGCATCTTAGGACACGTGTCCTTCGACAAAGTGACTCCATGCCTGAATGGGAGTAAGCCCCTTTTGGAGTCCTGCATCGAGTACTTGAGCAACATCTTGTCAAAGTACGATGTTTGAGACAGTGTTAGAACTTTGTTCTGAGCCTCTCCCAAAACTTTCATTTGGAATTGGGTTGCTAGCCAACCTTATCCATCTACTACAGATCATTTAGGTTATCAATTAAACATGATCCACCTCTATGTCTCTACATACATGTTTAAGTTATAGAAGATAACCTCGGATGCTAGTTTATTGGTTTGTGGGTTAATGCTACTAAATGTCGAATAAAATATCTCATATTTTATTAAATAAATAAAATGTTTGTATATTAGAATTACAAACTACATGACCCACGAGATTTAGGACATAAATCCCAACAAATTTATAATTAAAACTATATGTGATAGATAAATATTTGAATGAGATTCAAATATTTATATAAATAAGATTTTTATAAATATTATAGGTTAAAATTTAATGTGAATATGATTCATATTAAAATTATAGGTAATATGAGAGGTGTTATCATCTGATCCGTGAGATATGATTGATTAATTAAGTGATTTTTCACGTAGATGGGAGTTAGGTAAGCAACATATGATTGATTCATTAAGTTAATCAATTAATCATTTACATTATAATTTGTTATCATAATATAGTTTTATATTATATAATTATAACTCCTCAAAACTGAGAAGTTATTTTTCACGTAGATGGGAGTTAGTGTAACTCTCATCTCTTCCTTCTTCCTTTAACTCGGTATTGAGAATACCGAGAGCATAGAGAAGTTTTTTTTAGAACGTGAAAGAAAGGAAAAAAAAAAACTCTTTGATAATTTTTCTCTGTACTCATTCCCTTTGCCAAAATATTTTTGGACCCCACACTTCCTATATTCTTTGTTTCTTGAGAAAAACAAGGAAGACTTCTTGGTAGTGTTCACAGTTCGTGATAGTTTAAGATTTGGGAAAAGGTTTGGGTTCATTTGTTCGAGAGAGATCAAGTTCAAGTTGTATGAGACTTGGAGGGGAATCAACGTGAAGAGAAGTCTTCAAGGGTAAGTTCTTCTTGAACTTTTTTTTCTAAATCTTTCCAACATGCTTATTAAATTGTACTATGCTACTTTTCTTCTCTGTATTCCACATATTTCAAAATGAATTTTCCAATTGTACAGTATTCACACACTTTCACGAGAATTTCAATTCCTTCATGATCATCAAAGGTGGGTGTTGTAGTTGATTGCAAATAGTTTGTCTTTGCTAGAGTTGGTTGCACGAAGTTCGTCTTTGTTGGAGTTGGTTGTCAGAGTGATCATCGAAGATGATGTTGGAGTTGGTTAGACATAGATGGTCACCTAATAAATGCCATGTTTGCATGCTTTTTACCTTTAATTTCTTAAGAGCTCATGTGAAAATTGGCTATAAGGTGTGTCGGTAAAGACCCAATAAGTCCAATGTTAGTCAAAAAAATTATTACATGTATATGGATCATTTTGGATGATTTAAGGATGTTTTGGATTGAATTGGGTTATTTTTAGATAAGCAAGATGTGATATTGCAGGAAAATCGTAAAGATGCTGAGATGTGATTGCATCACAACCACATTGTGCCCTAGACCCAGTCAAATGAAAAATTTGTAGTAGTTCATCTATTACTGTTTTGCACTTTCTAGTTGTTCTTTAACCTTGAAATTTACTTGGATTTGGAGCATGAATTTTGCCCATCACCCAACTATGGAGTTTATATAAATTATCAGTACTGTCAAGAAAGGAGAGGTATTAAGTTTGACAAAAATTCACAAAATCGTTGAAGGAAACGTTCATCCTCTTCAAGAATGAGAGGTTCCCTTTTGCGTAAGGCCCCATTAGTCTATCCTACCCCATAAGGACATGTTGTAGAGTGAGTTTTACCTTGAGAAATGTTGAATCAATCATAGAAGGAACCCTAGGTGTGTAGGCTTTTTTTTTCAAGCACACAACTTGTAACTTTCCCATATTTCTCTTTTACTTTCCCTCGTTGTTTTTCTTTTCGTTTTGCTATGTTATAACTCATGACATTTTATTCAATGAAGTGTTCTTATTCCTCTTCACTTACGAGCTAATTTTCTTAAGGAATTCAGTATTATGGATACCCTGAAGGATAAAGGCTTAGTTAATATGGCCACATTGCATCACTATCTCAATTTTTTAAAAAAACTTACATTATCTTGTTAATTTGAACTAATCATTTAAGTTATATGAATGTGGATTCCTAATATTGAGAATGTTAAGATAAAATGGATCTCAAAAAAGAATATGGGACTAAAAACCAAGACATAGGTTGTTGTTAATTAGTTAAGTCGAATCACTTGATGAAATAGCTTTTCGTGCCTACTAAATTATATAGTACAAGAGAGACAAGATGGTCCACAGAGAATCGTTTGATCAAGTAAAAATATATTTAAAATGATCATGAGATCGAGTATTGTCCTCAGAAAATTAGTAACTCAATCATTCTAACTATTAGGAAATCTTTATGATTTTATTTAGGGACTTAAAATGGTGATATCAATTGTAAATTAAGAAAGAAATTAAAAGTCAAATAGGGATAACACTCAACTAAGAACGTCCTAGGGTTTTGATTTTATCCAATAAGTGTGTGGAATCAGGGATTTTTCATTAGATTAATTTGATCACTAACTCAAGCCTAGACGTCTAATATTATGGTTTACTCTCACGAGCCAACCCTTTCTAACAACTAACACCACTAATCATGTTTTCATGCCATCAATAAATTGGGTGAGCATTAAGACTTCATGACCAACCTTTAATGTTTTGTTGTCATTCTCACTAGAATGAGCCCAAATTTAACTAAGTGAAGTAACACACTTTTTGTTGGCTTTTTGGCCCTTAATCTCAAATTAATTAATTAATTAATTAATCAATGTTTTGATGATAATAAACTCAATTTTTAATTACTGAAAATCTTAGTGTTTTAATATGTCCATAGCATAGAGCTCGAAACAACGATTCCAACACCTCTTGAATCACTCAAATCGGAGCTAAAACGAAGACGATATGACCGAAACAAGTCTATAGAGAAAATACCGTGGTGATGACGTGGCATAACCAGACCATTTGCATGTAGACATGTGGCAGCATATTGGTTGAATGGTGGATCATTAAGAGATTAACATATGATAGACTTTTGATTTTTGGATTGATTTAAAATTTAAAAAAAAAATTGAAATTTAAAAGGAAAATAAATTTAATATTATTTTATGTTTGTGTCTAACAACTAGTTTTTTACACATGGTACGTTTTTTATTTTTGGATTGATTTTAAAGAGAAAGAATTTAAAAAGAAAATGAATTAAAAGGAAAATAAATTTAATATTATTTTATGTTTGTGTCTAACGGCTAGTTTTTGACACATTATATGTTTTTTTTTTTTTTTGGATTAATTTCAAAAAGAAAATGAATTTCAAAAGAAAATGAATTTAATATTATATTTTGTTTGTATCTAACGACTAGTTTAGTTTAAAATCTCCACCATTAATTTTTCTTTTCCAAAATCCAATGGTCCAAACTAATCGTGGTTTCTAAAATTTTTTCCATCTCTATATAAACCATCTTCCTCTCCAAATTTTAAACCAACAAATTTTATATTTCATAATCCTCCAAAACTCAAAAGTTCTATTGTTGTTTTCTCTAAGTTCCCAATTTTTCTTTTCATCTTATTCTTGAGAGGGTGTTATTATATTGTGAGGATAAACTTGTTGAGTGCTTAAACTTGTAAATCCACTCTAGTGAGAGTTGTATTGTGTCCTTAAAAAATTCTAACATTTGTAACGGTTTGATCCTAAACCGTGGAAAGGATCGGGTTTGCTCTTGAACCCGTAAAATAAGCGATGGTGTAATGGTTAGGCTCTAATACGTGGAAAGAGTCTGAAAGATTTTATTCAAATTCCCAAGAGGCGCTTGGGGAGTGGAGTAGGTCGAGTTTGATCGAACCACTATAAAAATTATGGTGTCTTATTTTCCAACTCTTTCCTTTTTATTTTTGCAATTAATTTAAGCAATTTATTGTATGTTTTAGTTTGTTCTTATTTATTTGCTAAAATTTGATAGAATTAAAAAAAAAAAAAGTTTAATTAAACCTTATTCATCCCCTCTAGGGTTGTCATATCGATCCAACAATTGGTATCAGAGTGGGTTGCTCTTCCTGAAATATTTATTTCTTGATAAACTTAATTGTTTTTTAGCTATGACAACTTTAGGTTTTATCCTTTTTACCGATAGTCAATCTATTATAAAGCCTCCTTTCTTTAATGGTACTAATTATAGTTATTGGAAAAATAGAATGAGATTTTTCTTGCTTTCTATTGATTATGATTTATGGAATATTGTTGAGGAAGGTTTTAAAATTCCAACAAAGATGTTGATGGTGTTAGCACTATAAAACCTAAGGAAGAATGGTCAATAAATGAAAAAAAAGCATGCTCTTTAAATGCCAAAGCTATTAATTGCTTATTTTGTGCTTTGAATGAAGTTGAGTATAATAGAGTGTCTATTTGCAAAACCGTTAAAGAGATATAGGATAAATTAGAAATTACTCATGAAGGAACTAGTCAGGTAAAAGAAACAAAAATTGACATGTTAGTTCATCAATATGAAATGTTTAAAATTGATAAAAATGAAGCTATTTCCAATATGTTTATTAGATTTACTAACATTGTCAATGCTTTAGAAGGACTTGGGAAAAAGTACTCAAGTCTTGAGAAGATAAAGAAGTTATTGTGGTCTTTGCCTAAACAATGGGAGCCTAAAGTCACCGCCATTCAAGAGGTAAATGATCTCAAATCTCTCTCCATTGATGAACTCATGGGCTCGTTGTTGACGCATGAGATAAAGATCAAGAAAAACATGGAGGGTGAGAAGAAAAAGAAAGAAAAGAGTATAGCTTTAAAGACCATCTCTTTAGAAGTTGACTCCCAAGATGAAGATGACCTTGATGAAGATGATGTTGCCTATCTTTCACATAAGTATAAGAACTTCATCAAGAGAAAGAAGCAATTCAAGAAGCATCTCTCCAATCAAAAAGAGTCAAAAGGTGAAAAGAGCAAAAAGGATGAGGTAATATACTATGAATGCAAGAAGTCGGGTCATATTAGAACCGATTGTCCTTTTCTCAAATCATCCAAGAAATTCAAGAAGAAAGCAATGAAAGCTACTTGGGATGATAGCGATGAAAGCGAAAGTGGGAGTGATACTGAAGAAGAGGCCAATTTTTGCTTCATGGCTCATAGTGACAAAGATGATGAACAAAATGATGAGGTAACTCTAGAACCTCTTTCTTATAATGAATTGTTTGAAGCTTTTGAAAATATACAAAATGATTTAGAAAAACTTAGTTCTAAGTATGTTGTGCTTAAAAAGAAATATAATGTTTTATCTAGTAAAAATAAATCTTTACTTGAAGAAATTGCTTGCTTAAAAGAGAATGAGCATGATGCTATGCATATTGATGAAATGAATATCTCTTGTGACAAGCACGCTTTTGATTGTGATGAAAAAAATGCCTTTCTTGACAAAGTTAAATTTCTTGAGCATAATAGTTGTGAAAAAGATAATTTGATTAAATTACTCAAAGAAAAGGAATTTAGTGCTTTGCAAGAACTTGATAAGGCTAAAGAATCTATTAAAAAGTTGACAATAAGTGCTCAAAGATTAGACAAGATAATTAAAGTAGGCAAGCTTTTTGGTGATAAAAGAGGTTTAGGCTATATTGATGAATGTTCTACTCCTTCAAGTTCTAAAACTATCTTTGTTAAAGCTTCTCATAATATGCCTAAAGTTGTGTCTAAGCATGTTAAATCTAACTTTGTGCCTATATGTCATTATTGTGGTGTTGAAGGCCATATTCGACCTAAGTGTTTTAAATTTAAATACGCTCATACTACTTCTCCAAGAAGAAATTTTTCTCAAAGGGCAAAGTTTCACAATGCTCCAAGGAATAATTTCTCCAAGAAAAGTAGAGTGCATAAATGTGTTGTAAGAGATAAATCTTTGCATAATGTTGTTTGTTTCTCATGTGGCAAGTTTGGACATATAACTTATTCTTGTTACTTGTCTAAATCTAATGCCTTAAATGTCTATGCAAAAATAAAATGGATTCCCAAGTTTGTCAATGCTAACCATCTAGGACCCAAACAAGTGTGGGTACCAAAGAATCAAACTTGAACATTTGTGTTTGTAGGTTTGTTTGAAAGCCTCTAAGAAAAACAAGTGGTACTTGGATAGTGGTTGCTCGATGCACATGACGGGAGACCCGTCCAAGTTTGTCTCTCTCTCCAAAAAGGATGGAGGTCTTGTAACCTTTGGTGACAACAAGAAAGGTAAAATAATTGGTAAAGGTAGTATAGGTAATGAATCTTCTATTTTAATTGAAAATGTACTTTTGGTTGATAGTTTGAAGCAGGATTTACTTAGTATTAGTCAATTGTGTGATAAAAGCTTTAGAGTTGTGTTTGATAAAAAGAATCGCATCATTGAAAATGCTAGTGATAGAAAAGTTATATCTGTTGGAAATAGAGATGAAAATGTTTATACTATTGATTTGAATGATTGTCCTATTAATGATAAATGTTTATCGGCTTTGCATAATGATTCTTGGTTATGGCATAGAAGACTAGAACATGCTAGCATGCACTTAATTTCAAATATTTCCAAGAATTCTTTAGTTAGAGGTCATCCCAAATTTAAATTTGAAAAAGACAAAGTTTGTGATGCATGTCAAATGGGTAAGTAAACTAAGTCCTCTTTCAAATCTAAAAATGTAATCTCTACAACTAGACCCCTTCAACTATTACACATGGACTTATTTGGCCCTTCTAGAATTGCTAGTTTTGGAGGGAACTATTTTGTCTTTGTGATAGTTGATGATTTTTCAAGATTCACTTGGGCTTTGATGCTAAAACATAAGGATGATGCTTTGAAAAACTTTTCTAGTTTTGCAAAAAGAGTTCAAAATGAAAAAGGTTTTTTGATTTCTAAAATTAGGAGTGATCATGGAGGAGAATTTGATAGCAATGCTTTTGAAACTTTTGTGAAGAAAATGGTTTTTCTCATAATTTCTCCGCTCTAAGAACTCCTCAACAAAACGGTGTAGTTGAAAGGAAAAATCGTACTTTGCAAGAATTTGCTAGATCAATGTTGCATGAGTATGATTTACCTACATACTTTTGGGCGGAAGCCATTAACACCGCTTGTTATGTTTTAAATAGAGTTTAATTAGACCTTCTTTGGATAAAACTCCTTATGAACTTTGGCATAACAAAATTCCAAATATTAGGTATTTCAAAGTTTTTGGTTGCAAATGTTTTATTTTGAATAACAAAGAAAAACTTGGAAAGTTTGATTCTAAGACGGATGTTGGTATTTTCCTTGACTATTCATCTACTAGTAAAACTTATAGAGTTTTCAATAAAAGAACTTTAGTAATTGAGGAATCTATACATGTAGTATTTGATGAATCTTGCATTGTTATTTCTAATGAGCCTATTTGTAGTGATGTTTTAGAAGGAAATTTTGGAGATTTACTTGTTAGTGACAAAGGCAAGGAAATTGTTTCAAGTAAGCAAGAGTTGAGCTTAATCGAAAAGAACGAAGTTAGTTCTTCATCCATGCCTAAAGAGTGGAGGTATGCTCCTTCCCATCCCAAAGAATTAATTCTTGGTGATCCCGAACAAGGTGTGAAAACTCGTTCCTCTCTTAATATATTTAATAATCTTGCTTTTGTTTCTCAAATTGAACCAAAAAGTTTTAAAGATGCCGAAAATGATGATTTTTGGGTTTTAGCTATGCAAGAAGAATTAAATCAATTTGAAAGGAATAAAGTTTGGGAGTTAGTCCCTAGGCCCTCTCATGCTCTATAATTGGAACTAAATGGGTCTTTAAAAATAAAATGGATGAAAATGTAAATATCATTAGAAATAAAGCTAGACTTGTAGCTCAAGGTTATTGTCAAGAGGAAGGAATAGATTATGAAGAAACTTTTGCACCCGTTGCTAGATTAGAAGCTATTAAATGTTGCTTACTTTTGCTTCTTATAAGAATTTCATTTTGTATCAAATGGATGTGAAAAGTGCATTTTTAAATGGTTATATCATGGAGGAAGTTTATGTAGAACAACCTCCGGGTTTGAAAGTTTTGATTTTCCTAATCATGTCTATAAGTGGAAAAATGTTCTTTATGGCTTAAAACAAGCTCCAAGACTTGGTATGATAGACTTAGTAATTTCTTGCTTGAGAATGGATTTAAAATGGATAAAATTGATACTACTCTTTTTATTAAGACTAAAGAAAATGATATGCTTTTAGTACAAATATATGTGGATGATATTATTTTTTGTTCTACTAATCCATCTTTATGTGAAGAATTTTCTAAGTGTATGCATAATGAATTTGAGATGAGTATGATGGGAGAACTTAGCTTCTTCCTTGGACTCCAAATCAAACAACTCAATGATGGTATTTTCATAAGTCAAGAAAAATACACAAGAGATTTGCTCAAAAGGTTCAAATTCAATGGAGGTAAAATTGCAAAAACTCCTATGAGTACATCCACTAAGCTTGACAAGAATAAAAAAGAGGTAAGTGTGTGGATATAAAAACTTATAGAGGTATGATTGGATCTTTACTTTATTTAACCGCTAGTACACCGATATTATGTTTAGTGTATGTCTTTGTGCTAGATTTCAATCTTGTCTTAAGGAATCACATTTACATGTCGTTAAAAGAATTTTTAAATATTTGTTTGGTACTATTGATTTAGGCTTATGGTATCCTAAAAATGTTGAATTTAATTTGGTAGGATATTCCGATGCGGATTTTGCGGGTAGTTTACTTGATCGTAAGAGTACTAATGGGATTTGTCAATTTCTTGGTAGTTCCTTAGTTTCTTGGTTTAGTAAAAAGCAAAATTCGGTTGTCTTATCCACTACCGAAACGGAATATATTGCGGTTGCTAGTTGTTGTGCTCAAATTCTTTGGATGAAACAAACTCTTTGTGATTTTGGATTAAAGTTTAATAATGTGCCTATATTTTGTGATAATATAGTGCTATTAATTTGACTAAAAATTCTATACATCATCCTAGGACTAAGCAAATTGATATTAGGCATCACTTTATTAGAGAACATGTGCAAAATGATAATATTACTCTTGAATTTGTAGGCTCTAATAATCAATTAGCGGATATTTTTACCAAGCCTTTAAATGAAGAAAACTTTTGTAAAAATAGGCTTGAGCTCGGTATTATTCGTTGTGATGCCTCTTGATTTTATAATTTTACATGTTAAATCTTTTAGAAAGCATTTTGATAGGGGGAGATATGGAAAGCATGAATTAATATTCTTAGGGGGTAGTTGTGCTAAATTTATGTTCATGTTTTTAAGGGAAACATTTGTAGTTCTAAATTTTTCTTAATTATTCTTTTTTATGATTCCAAAGGGGGAGAAGTTTAAGAAAAATATGCTATAAATTTGTTATGATTTTGATTGTATTAATTAAGGGGAGAATTTTTTTTTTTGAGTGAATTTCAAAAATGATCTTTATGGTGATATGTTGAATTTTATTATGTGCTACATATGGTTTACATTTATTTCAAGCTATTTTTCTTGAATGGTTTGTCATCATAAAAAGGAAGATTATTGGCATTTTGGCTCTTAATCTTAAATTAATTAATTTTAATTAATTAATTAATCGATGTTTTGATGATAACAAACTCAATTTTTAATTACTGAAAATCTTAGTGTTTTAATATGTCCATAGCGTAGAGCTCGGAACAACGATTCCAACACCTCTTGAATCAATCAAATCGGAGCTAAAACGTAGACGATATGACCGAAACAAGTCTATAGAGAAAATATCGTGGTGATGACATGGCATAACCAGACCATTTGCATGTAGACATGTAGCAACATATTGGTTGAATAGTGGATCATTAAGAAATTAACATATGATGGACTTTTGATTTTTGGATTGATTTAATATAAAAAAAATTGAAATTTAATATTATTTTATGTTTGTGTCTAACGACTAGTTTTTTTTATCCATAATATGTTTTTTATTTTTGGATTGACTTTAAAGATAATGAATTTAAAAAGAAAATGAATTTAATATTATTTTATGTTTGTGTTTAACCGCTAGTTTTTGACACATGATATGTTTTTTTATTTTTTTGGATTAATTTTAAAAAGAAAATGAATTTTAAAAAAAAAAGGAATTTAATATTATATTTTATTTGTATCTAACGACTAGTTTAGTTTAAAATCTCCACCATTGATTTTTCTTTTCCAAAATCCAATGGTCCAAATTAATTGTGGTTTCTAAAAATTTTTCCATCTCTATATAAATATCTCCCTCTCCAAATTTTAAACCAACAAATTTTACATTTCATAATCCTCCAAAACTCAAAAGTTCCATTGTTGCTCTCTCTAAGTTCCCAATCTTTCTTTTCATCTTATTCTTGAGAGAGTGTTATTGTATTGTGAGGATAAACTTGTTGAGTGCTTAAACTTGTAAATCCACTCTAGTGAGAGTTGTATTGTGTTCTTAAAAAATTCCAACATTTGTAACGATTTGATCCTAAACTGTGGAAAGGATCAGGTTTGCTCTTGAACCTGTAAATAAAGCGGTGGTGTAACCGTTGGACTCTAATCCGTGGAAAGAGTCGGAAAGATTTTATTCAAATTCCCAAGAGGCGCTTGGGGAATGGAGTAGGTCGAGTTTAACCGAACCATTATAAAAACTACGGTATCTTCTTCTCTAACTCTTTCCTTTTTATTTTTGTAATTAATTTAAGCAGTTTATTGTATGTTTTAGTTTGTTCTTATTTATTTGTTAAAATTTGATAGAATTAAATTATCACATTTTTGTCATCTTATTTGTTGCATAAATTGAATTTTTCTTATTATTTATAAAACAAGTGTATTAATTAGTTTAATTGGGTTAATTTAGAAAAAAAAAAAGTTTAATTAAACCCTATTCACCCCCCTCTAGGGTTGCCATATCGATCCAACACTTTTAAATGCTAACACACGACAAGCCCGATCTCTAGTACTTGGTCGTCCAATTCTTTATGATGAATCTATACGATTGATTTGAAGGAAGGAAGGAAGTACGTGAATGTTCTTGTCTTAGAAGAACATTTGCATCTTTAAGGAGTGTTCAACTTCAAGAGTTATAGTCCTTTAATTGTCGGGAGAATTCTCTCTAGGCCCTTAGAATAAAAAATTTCGAACCCTTAAATTTGAAGAGTCTATTTATAGAATTCTCATGTGGGTTTTGTAGGCGTGGATTTGATTGGTCTGTGGACCTAGCCATTGGGTATAACTAATTAATTTTGAATTTGGTTGGCCTTTGGGCCAAATTAAGCATTTTTAGGCTCAATTGGACTCGAGCTCAAATATTAATGTCAAATTGGGTCAAACTATTTTATTTGATCTAACGATTACGATGAGAATACACGACATCATTGGAATTTGTCAACTTATGTTTTCGATTTCAATTTAGGACACATGTCAACTTTTAATTAGTCCCAAATTTGATTATTTATAATCTCGTCATTAATTAAAAAATAACGTACCGATTTGTAGTTAGTCCAAAATTTTTTGTTCAACAAATGGAAAAAAACCAAAATGGCAGGAAATTTAGGAGTTTTATCACTTTTTGAAATTCCAAATTAAATTCTTCATGAGGTTACCTTTCAATCATTTTAAATGAGTCTATAAAGGCTTGTTCAGTTCGCAATCAATATTCTATTTTATGTTTTCAGATTCACTGGGTTCAGCGAATATATGTTTAGCAGACAATCCAAATTCTATTTCTGAAAACTGTTATTGAATTATGTGACCAAAATAGTGTAAATTCTGAAAACAACATTTTTTTTATATTTTCTTTGTATCCATAATTTGAATTTTAAAATTTAAAATACAGAATTATATTAAATAAAGATAAAAACATTTAAAAATATAGTATGTCATGTTATAAATCCAATTCAATTTTTTAAAAAACTAAAATATATATTATGTAATGTATTATAAATTAATTTAGATTAAATGTAAGGAGTTAAATGTAACTACAAAGCGAAACGGTAATTTTGACCCAGCTGTACTTACGAACAATTTGTGAAGAGTCATCGAACTGTTGACTGGTTATATTCAATGGACACAAAAATATATTTGTAGTGCGAAGAGTGTAGTCATCGGTCTTTAATGAAGTGCCCGACAATTAATGGATGTTGAATAATTTAGTTAATTCAATTAAAGGAGTTTAATTAATTATTCAAGTACCATTGAAGTTTCAATCTACAGGTTCATGAGGTCCCTCTGTAGCTCAACAGAGATTTAATGAGAATTAATTTTGGATTAGTTTAAATTATTCAAATTAATCGAGAGAATTAATTATATGTGATATAATTAATTTTCTACTTAATTATATATGATATAATTATTATAATATATTTGATATATTATTTGAGAGAAAATAAATATTTGAATTTGATTTAAATATTAATTATGTGGATTGGATTCATATAATTAAGTTTAGTATAAATATGATTTATATTAAATATCATGTATTGTTGAGAGAATGAAAGCTATAGGTTATATTGTGTTTGATATAATATTAAACTATAGGTTATGTGTTATATTTGATATAATATATAGTTTAATATATATTATATGATAAGACAGTTATCATGTAAATATATATTAAATGGTTTTTTAAATAATTTTTAATTTATTTTGAAAATGTTTTTGGGAGGAAGTTGTAACTCTCTTCTTCTATGTCTCTTTATTAATGCGTGTGTGTGGTGGCGTGGAATGTGTGCTTTTCCAATTCTAAAAAGAAAAAAGTTTTTCTCTAGAAAAACACAATTTTCCTCTTAATCTCTTCCTCTTTTCCAAAAATCTAAGAGCTCACAACTCCTTAGTGATTCTCATCCCAAAAGAGAATACAAGAGGTTTTATTTATTGTGGTGTTTATTTGTATCATTTTTCTGTTCATGATTGTTCATGACAAAAACGGAGAAGGGAATTGGTTTTTGAGAAGAAAGGTTATTCAAGGATAAGTTTTTTCTCACCATAATTCTCTCTTTTTTATTTATGATTGCATGCTGTAAATTTATAACTATGCATAATATTTGTATTATGTAATTTTGATTTTGTGAAAATAAAACTTGGACTGATCTCCACGCTTCTGCTCAAGGACTTTAACAGGTTCCGTTAGATGACTTCTGTTTGTCATTTTTTGTCCGTGATTAAAAGTTGAAAATCCAATTTTATGGTAATTAAGGTGTTCTTAAGCATAATTAGTGGCCTAATAGTATTAATATGATACTTTAAACATGAAATTAAAAGAAATTGGAATCCTAAGTTGGATTTGAAGTTGGTTAAGAGGTTAATTTATAAAGTAAACCCTAATTAGAGTTAATGGAAAAATTAGGTAAAATTGGACAAAATTAAGGTTAATCAAGATGTTCTTTGATGGAACGAACACATGCGCGGTGGAAGAAATAATGGATCTAAAGTACTCTAATTAAGTTAATTTCAAAAACTAAACATGCAAGTAAAATAAGAATAAAGGGTAAGAAGACATACAATCTTTGTAAACTTGAATCTTCTCCAAATCAACTCCAATCTCCTCACGAACGATTCGTAGATCACCACGAGAGTCTTCCCGACTATTCTCTAACCTTAGAACGGGATGGTGTAATCCAGTGAGTGACTAATTTAGAGAAGAAAAAATTAAGAATTTGAGAGAAAATAATTTCGAGATTATCAAATAATCTCATAAACATCCACTTTGACCAAGAGTTTTAAAATTCATAAAACTCTTCTTTTTTAAAAGTCATTTCATGCAAAAACATGCAATTTTAAGTTTTACGAGAATTTGACACTAAAAAATCCACTAACTCAAAGTGGGATTAGTGGGGCAAGTGTCTTCAATTGAAAACAACACTTAGCAATGCAAACATTGGTATTTCTCACTAAAAAATGTAGGATTTTTTCACTAACTTGGTCAAAGGTCAAAGTGTGACTTTCAAAGTCAAAAGTCAATATTTTGACTTTTATTGCATTTTTACCTAGTCAATCATTTTGACCAACTCCATTTAATTTCAAAATTAATTCTGATAATTAATTTTAAAATTAAATTAATATTAAATAATTAATTAAACAATTTAATTTATTTAATTTAACATTAAATCCAACACTAATCTCAATTAATATGGATCTGTATTCATAATATTGATATTTAAATCTTATTTAAATATCTCCTATTTTCTTTTTCTTTATGTTTAATTCACAATTAAACATTAGGTTAAATATATCGTATATATATTTAACGCTTTTCTCCAAAAAACGAATTCAAACACTTTAAATTCGTTCATCGCACTATTCTAAGGTTTAGTCAGAGAGCTATTAGGGGACCTCATGAACCTATAGAACATGGACTCCAACGATCTGAGATTAATTGGCTAAGCTCTTTAACTTAAGTAACCATCATTCCTTAAATATCGGGTCACTCCACTAAAGCCCAGTCGTTGCACTCCCTTCACTGTAGATATATTGTATCCACTCGATATAAGCATGATTAGTAAGTCAACCCTTCACAGGTTGTTTATAATAATAGTTGGGTCAAAAGTTGTTTTACCCCCAAGATTACATCTTGTTCCTTAAGTTCCACTGATCCTTTAATGAAAATTGGTTTGTGATCAAATCACTAAACCGAGTCCTTCTCGAGCCAATGAGAGAGTGGGGCCCCTTGTTTAAGACTTGGAGTCAGCACTTAAAGGAACAACCTCTCTACTATCCCTAAAAGGGGTATGAGTGAATTCCGTCTTGCATCCTATGTCCCCAGCTATCTACTTGATTTTACCGCTGAAATAGGAAGCTTATTGAGTAAGCTCTGTTAAGCCAACCCTTACCCATGAAAATCTAAGAATAATCCCGAATAAATAGAAGTTCATAGTTATCTCAAGATTAAGATCAAGTTACCTAGGTCATCGCTTTAAAATAGTCAGTCTTAAACAATAAACCTCGTTATAAAGTAAGAGTGACTTATTTCTTGGTTCCATCTTATACAAACTCACTACATAGAACGCCTCCACTCCTCATGTCACTACATGAATGAATCAGTATCACTTCGCTTGTAGCACTTCATAATAAATTGTAACAGTACAAAGTAGGCCGCATCCGATAGTGTTACCAGAATAAGGCACCCAACCTTATTCATATACTATAAACCGTTTTGGCTATTTACTCAAACCTGATCCATCTTTTGTGTTGCCATATAAAGTTTAAGTATTCATATAATAACCATCGATCTTTAGTTTATTAGATTTAGTCTTCTTTCTAGAACAAAATGAGCAATTCATACATTCAATAACAACTTGAATAAAACCTCAATTATATCTTTATTGATAACGTAATAAGTTTATTGTTTATAAACCACGAGTTTTAGGACATAAAACCTAACATTCCTAAACTTAATTTAAGTCCTCATAGGTATTAATTAGATGTTTTGACCTTGGGATTGAATTGATTTGGAATCATAAGTTAATTTTTAGGTAATTTGAGGATCAAAGTATAAGGTGAAACTCTTAATTGGATAAATTAGGGTTTGAAAAAAGTAAGGATAATTGGCAATATTAGGGCACCTAAAACCTAGAATTGGAAATTAATTTTGAGATTTCAAGTTGATTTTAAGTAATTAAAGGACCCATTGCAGAATAAAAACCCTAAATTGGACTAAATTAAGGTTTTATGGAAGTTTAAATAAAGTTAGGATATTTTAGGGATTTTTTAGGGGTTAAAGGAATTATGACAAAATGAAAGATGTTTATGCACTGTTTGTACTGGATAATCATCTAGAGGATAACCATAAGTTAATAATGTTATTTTCAGGTCAAGTTCAATTAGGAAAGGTTTAAAAACCCCAAGGTTGGAGTCGGAAATTGTGAGTGACAGGTTTTTACAAATGATTTTTCTGCGTATAGTCAATTTAACATGTTGTTTTTATATCATGATTTTCTCGACACATACTGTAAATATATGTTGATATAGCATGATCCATATTTTAAAGACTAAAATTTTATATGTGAATTGACATGTATTTTCAATAAGGTTATGCCATATTATGAAATATGTTGAATATCTACAAAAGGATTTATAAGCATGATTAATGTTTACAAGGCACTATGCAATGACATGTAACTTTAAAATTTAACAATTTCATCATTGAGTATGTTGTTTTATGTTTAAGAAATGTTTTAATGATTCGTGCCTTGTACAAAAGCCCTACTCCAAATGTTGGTAACGCATGTATGGTAAAGTACCCAAATTTCATGTCATGCTAGGGATCCTTAATAATGAAGATATGGTAAAGTAATCAGGATCCTATTCAGTTCTACGTGCATGTATGACCTATGTTATCGACGCTAATGAAATCGAGCAAAAGGGCTCTCGCTTAACTAAGGATATTAGAAATTGAGCAAAAGGGCCCTCCCTCATGTTCAAATAGAGGAGTAAAAGTGCTTTGCAAGAAAAGGATGATGAGTTTTATTCCAGAATTTTTTTTTATGTACTATAATTCCATGTTTCTAGTTTCTATTTTCAAACAGTAGAAATGAGAATTTAAATGGTTCATGATGAGCAGGTTTATTTTTATTTATGTTTAAAATCTTTTAAAGAAGTCACTCACCGAGCGTTTTTAAGTTCATTCTTTCAAATGTTTTCTCTTCCCAGGTAGCGGTCGACGACTTGAGGCCTAACATTTCTACCAGTCAGACACTATTCAAGGATAATAGAGGGCTTGAAGTTTAGGTGGTCCACTATGTCCTGTTTAAACCTTAGTGTTTTTTTTTTTTTTTTTTTTGTACATGTCATGGGAAATAAGGTAGAACTTGTGTCGAACTGATGTTGTAAATAGGCTTGATTTTTCTGAAATTGCTAAGTATGTTGAAGTCAATATTCTGATTAGTAGTAATTTATATGCTTTGAGTTGTTACTAAGATTGCGTGTTAAGTTCTAGAGAGTTATAAACTGCTAATTAGGTTTAACAGGTGCTAAAGACACAGGTTCACAAGAGTATGTTGGGCAGTAGTTGTCATAAGAGGGTTGGCAACTACTGTATTCATATCTCTTCTCAGATTAAAAGGGTAATTTAGGGAAGGGTGTGACACAGGTGGATCATGTTTAAGTGATAACCTAAACGATCTATAGTAGATGGAAAATGTTGGATATCTTATCCTGATGACACTAGGAATACAACTTGTTTTGTAGTTGTTATAATTGTTATAAAGTGCTACAGATTATTTGATCCTGACCATTCATGTGGAGACATATGAGCGGGGGTATTCCATACAAAGAGTTTGTATAAGATCGGATTTGATTTGCATGGGTGAACGTGGCCAGTTTTACCAATTCAATATGCCTACCATTTTGAGGACTCGTCTGATGGAAAACTGAGAACACAATTACACAAGAAGAAATTCACTCATTTTTAGTTAGAGTAAGTAGAGGAGTTGCTCCCTTAAAGGCTGATTCTGAGACTTGAACAATGTGGCGCCATACCCTCTGCTAAGCTGAGAGGGGTTAAGTTATAGTTGGACTATAACCTATTGTTCATTAGAGAGATTAGTGGTACTTAAAGAGTTAGATGTAACTATAGGTGCAAAATAGTAATTTTGGTCAAACTGTGCTTACGAGCAATTTGTGTAACACACCATTGACTAGTTATATCCAATGGACACAAAAATATGTCTGTAATGCGAATAGTGCAACTGTCGGTTTTTAGTGGAATGATCAACAATTAATAGAAGTTAATTAATTTAATTAATTAATCAAGTACCATTGGAGCTTCAATCTATAAGTCTATAAGGTCCATTCATTAGCTCAATTGGAATAAATTAGAATCGAATTGATTTGAATTAATTTGAATTGTTCAAATTGATAAAAGGAATTAATTATATAAAATATAATTACATGAGATATACTTTGAGAGAAAATGTTTATTTGAATATGTTCAAATATCAAAACTAACATAAATTTGATTCATCTTAAATATTGTTGAATTAATGAGTGATCTTTTTAAATTTATGTTTATATATTATTTAAAGAAAAATTAGTTTTAAATAAATAATTTCGTAATTAGAGACAATAAGTCATTTGATAATCTTTTCCTTTCCTTCATTATTTTCTCATTAATATATGGAAGATGAAAAGAAACGTTCTTTCATTTCCCTCTTGCACTCTTATATAAACACTAAAGTATACTGAAGTTGCGTGCTAGAAAAATTGTTTTTTGCTCTCAAAATTTAAATAATACATTCAATTTCAAATTAATTTAGAAGCTCACATACTCTCTACAAATCTCTATCTCGAGAATACCGAAGTTTCCGCATGGTGGTGTTCGATTGATTGCTGCATTTTTCACGATCAAAGTATTCGTTGTGTTTGTGATTTGGAAAGGAATCGGGAATAGACTAGTCTTCAAGGGTATGTGCCTTTTGAATCTCTTTTTCATATTTTATTTATCCTGTTTCCGTCTTATATATTTTTTGTATGTTATGTAAAATTAAATAAGGATGCAACCACTTTTGCAAAAGGGTACTCATGTATCGTTTCAGTTCCCATCCCATTCTTGCTGAACCGCAACCAAGCCATCCAAGATAGCATCAGCTTCCAATATGTTGATGCTCAACCTATTTCTAGAAAAATTATAGCCACCCAAGATAATTTTTCCATCTTGGTCACAAACAATCCATCCAAAGCCCGCCAACACCTCGCTCCTTTGACCAAGCCGCATTTGCATTAAGCTTCTAGTGACTCAAACTCAATGGAGACCAACGAGAGGTGCGAGAAGGGAGAGACATGCAAAGCGAGTCTTGAAATAGAACCTTGCTCCCCAAAACCCAACAAGCATGAGAAATGACAAGCATAAGAAACGATAATCAATTAAGCACTTGAGGGTATCAAAGTCTGACATGCCATTTATTAAGCAAATATCGTTTCTCAAGTTCCACAAAATTCATAAAATAATTAAAGGCGCAATCAAACTCCCCCATGAGAGCACACAAATCTTAGACAATCCAATAATTGGGAGAAAAAGATTCCTAAAATTTTCTTGCAAACTTACATTCCCACATGATATGATAAGTAGACTCATGTGCGATCTACAAAAGAAACATAAGGAATTAGAGAAGATCGCTTTTGCTCAAAGATTGCAAATGGTAGGAATAATATCATTGAATATTTTACAGTAAGAAATTTTCATTTTTTTGACGCCATCCTTGTTCCCCACATATCCTTCCAAGCCTTAGGAGAATCGGGAGGAGGAGGGAGAAGAGATTGGAACCCAAATGATAAACACTCTTGAACATGGATATTTATTTATTTATTTTTTAAATCAAAACTCCAAAACATCAACAAGACCATTAAGAACATCCCAAGCATCTCGGGGGAAGGAAGAATTCTCTAACAAGGCTTTCATTCCAAGAGTCCTCCTTACATTGCCGAGTTTAACATTCTTTTTATCATATCTCGAGAGTGGAGAACAAATGTGCCTATGCTTTAGAAGTTTTGACCTCTCTCAGGGTTGTTCTTTGATCTGAAAAGAGGGTTTTCCAGACAACATCCTCTCCATCAATCGTTGGGAGGTAGTTAGAGTGCAGTTTCTAGGATTGTTTGTTGTTAGTTTGTTTTCTTAAAAAAAAAAAAAAAAAACACAAACAACTACAAATTATTAATAAAGTTTACCCCAAACAACCCCTCCGTTTAAAATTAATAAAGGTTGCTAAAATGTAAAACCGATCGTAAAAGAAAGAAAAGAAATGAGAATAAAGAAAGAAAAAGAAAGATGGATGGATTGTGGAAGACCCATTTCCAAATTGAAGGCTGGAAGTCAAGTAAGCGGAACTTCCTTTTACTCCTCCATTACAGAAAGCAAAGAAGCAGATTTTAGACGGAGGTTTCCGGAGCCTGGCTCGGGCCCCACGGATTCCGCCTTTTCTCATACTTTTCTGGAAATTAGGCTCTTCCTATCATGCGTGTTGAGTTTGTTTGTTAGATAGATCTGAAACTTCTCTTCGGGGCGGCCTGGTTATAGATGGGTTCCAAGCCATGGCTGCACCCGGCTCCGTCTTATCGAGCACTTGAGACATATTGGGACACCGACGACGACGCGCCTGGACCTCGATGCGGCCACACCCTCACTGCCGTTGCTGCCACTAAATCCTTTGGCCCCCGTCTCATTCTCTTTGGTGGCGCCACTGCCATCGAGGGTGGAGCCTCCTCTGCTGCTCCCGGAATCAGTAATTGTTTTCCAACCTCTCTACGATTTTTTTTAGTACTGTCCTGAATGCTGGTGATGGAGTTGATGTAATATGTACTTATTTTTTATCCTATTTGAATAAGAAATCTGGTCAATTGTAATTCAATGAGTTTGCACGCCATGGGCTCAACTTCTGAATTCTTAAATTGGGTTTGTGATACTTTTGTTATGAAGGGTTGGCGGGTGTGACCAATTCAGTGCACTCGTATGACGTTCTCACTAGGAAATGGACCAGGTAATATTACTTTATACAAACACACACATACACACACGTAACTCTGTTCTTCTACTTGTGGAGTTGACTTGGATGTGCTGACTGTTAATGCTTGGATGTTTGGATATTAGAATCAGACCTGCTGGTGAGCCACCATCACCAAGGGCTGCACATGCTGCAGCCGCAGTGGGTACCATGGTTGTTTTCCAGGTGATTGGATAAGAAAAGTTCGCAAAAATTAGAAAATTTTGAGGTTTCCTTGCATGGTTTCTCAAGCTGATACTTGCGTTAACCGAGTTCCTTTTTTCTTTGGTTAGGGTGGCATTGGTCCGGCTGGGCATTCCACAGATGATCTCTATGTGCTTGATTTAACAAATGATAAATTCAAGTGGCACAGGTAAAATTAGGTCAGTATCTTTATAGTTAAGATGTAGGGAAATCCTTGGAACTTATATAAAAATGGGAATATAGGGTGGTGGTACAAGGACAGGGACCTGGACCTCGCTATGGCCATGTGATGGACTTGGTTGCTCAAAGGTATCTGGTTACTGTGAGTGGCAATGATGGTAGGTGCAAATGAACAATTGGTTATATACTTATTCTTTTATTCTTTTGTTGGGACTTTGTGACTATTTTACTGCTTGGTTTAAATTACTGGGGATTAATTTAATTTTAAAAACGAGATAATCCCAATCCATCTACTTTTTAATGAAGAACCAACCTTTGTTGGACCGCAAAAGAGACATGTTCGAAACAAAAAGCCACAAAAACTGTTTTGCATACCATTTTTTTGGGATAAGAAACAAATAATGATATATTAAAGAAAAAAAAAAGAGAAATAGCCTAAAGACCTTAGGGATGAGGATTCCTTAGTCTATTGAGAAGACAAATGAGAGAAAAATCATACTATGTACTTATCGAACAATGTGCGTTGCTGCATACATGTATATATGGATCCAACTGTGTTTTCCCTTTGGTGGTAGGCTTTATATGAAGTATGGAATGCTTGTCACTTTTTCAATGTTTATTAATTTAGAATGATTGAAGTTGGTTAGATCAAGATGGTTGGCTATTTCTTGGTGTGAGATTGCTTCTTTGCATGTTACCTACTTTGGGCTACCTCTTGGGCACATAACCCAACCCTTTTTCGAACCCAATGGTTGAAAAGGTTTTAAAAATCTTTTTCTTTTGGAAGAAAACATTTCCTTTAGTGGTGGTAGATCGACAATTATTTAGTTGGTTTGGGTGGGTTCTTACCTAATCAAATGAGAATCCCTCCCACAATTAATATTTCAAACACTTCTCTACCTTATAACAAATGGTAGAAGGAATCTCAAACAGAGATAGGGTAGAAACTTCAGATTTGACGAGTCTAGGGTTTGGGTTTAAATTCCCTACTTCTGACCTGTTGATAATTAGCCTTTCGGAGGTCCTATTTGGTGGTGGGGGGGGGGGCCCCCCCCCCTCGATGTTTTGCTTTGATCGGTCTATTCGTTTTGGTTCGATTCCTCTCCTAGCTTCTTTAGAGCGATTTCTTTCCAAGCTTTCGGTGCTTCTCAATTGTAGGCTTTTTGTCTTTTTTGGCTTGTTCTCATCATTAGCTGTAGTTGTCTCTTATAATTCTTCTCATTTATATTTTGGAGCATTAGTCTCCTTTCATTATATCAACAAAAAATTGGTTTTTCGTTTTTTAGAAAAGCTCTTTTATCTCTCTATGAACGCTCGACTTCTTAAAAAGGAAAGAAATTATAGTACAAGCTTAGTTTTTGAACTTTTAGGTTTGTGTCTATTTGTTCCCTGAATTTTAAAAAAATGTCTAATAGGTCATCGAACTATCAATTTTGTGTTCAATAGATTTCAAGCTTTAGAAAATGTCTAGGTCCTTCAACTTTCAATTTGTGTCCAATATGTTTCTTAATTTTCCATTTGTGTCAAATAGGTTTTGACTTATTTGACAATTTAAAAAATTCACATACTTGTCAGGCATAAAATTGGAAGTTAGGGTCTGATTGAAGTTGAGCAGAAAAGTCTATCTTATATCTAATAGATAAGTAAATTTAAAAAAATTCTGAATATCTCAGGCCTTATTAGATGCAAAGTTGAAACTTCAACGCGCTCCTACTAGATACAAAATTGAAATCTTAAAGACATATTAAACACTTTTTAAAGTTCATGCGCTTTTTCAACCCAAACTTGTAAGTTCAAGGAAGGATACCAATTCCCTAGAGATTGAAAGAACATAGGCTATGGGAGTAGGGTCTAAGAGGATAGAGAATAGGGGCACATCCACTATCCACCAATCTTCCTAAAAAAGGTATCAAAAATCTACTTCAACGGGACATTTGACAAATTTAAAAATAGAAGTTTAAGTTGTAGAGATGACTTTCTACATATTGAACCCTACTCAAAAGGTCAAGGCCCCACTTAAGAGTGTAACGGGGATCATTATGAGTAAATATGAGGCTCTTAATATGTGGGGCAGAGGTACTTGCAGTTGCGGTAACCCTTGAAAAACCATCCTTTTGGGTTACACTTCTTTTTGTAAATATGTCAATTTTCAGGTGAAGATGGTCTAGAAACTCTTTTTAGGTTGTGATGGGTAGGGAATGCCCCCAATCACTCCTTTTTTTTTTCCCTTGACTTTATTTCCTATCTTCTTTGTGCGTCTGCTCACGGATAGGGAAACCTTTGATATTTTTGTCATTGATTTCTTTATTACTGGGTCTTTGCCTTTGTCTTGCCTCCAAGGGTGTTTGTTTGTAGAGCCCTATCCCTTTGGGAGCATCTCTTTTGGTTTCCCTTTTGTGTGTCCCCCTCCAAACCCTTTTATTTTCTTTGCTCTTCAAAGTGAGAGCCCCAAAGGTTGTATTTTGATCTTGATAAGTTGTGCACAGGAAGATTGAGAAGGCTTCCTCCATGATATTGGGTTCACAATGGTGTGTTCTATGTAAAATGCCTCGAAGAACTTGGAGGAGGTGCTTTAGTCATGCAGCTTTGCTTCTTCGATTTGAGATGCTTTTGTGGAGTCGTATGATACTTTTTGGCCCGTAACAGCTCATGTTAATTGTTTGCAAAGGTGTTGTTCCGCACCCCATTAGAAATAGGGGTTGAGACTTGTGAGGGTTTGCTTCTTTAGCGATTTTATGGAACATCTAGTTTGAGAGGAGGGATAGGATATTTTGTGAGGAGGAGATAGGTCATGGGACGTGGGAGGAGAAATGATCCATAATTAGATTTAATAGCTTTCACTGGGTATCAGTGTGTGAAGAGTTATGAAATTATTATTTGTTTCTCGTTCTGAACTGTTGGTGCATTTCCCAGTAGGTTGACTTTGCCATTGTTTTTTTTTTTTTGGCTGTTTTGGTTGTGGGTATCTTTTCATTTTTTTTAAAATTTAATCATGACAATTGTATATCCTTTCAGATTTCGAAAGAAAGAAGAAAAAGTCTTGCCATAATATATTTTGTGTGCTCATGTATTAAGCTGATGCCAATTTATGCTAATTGGGCATACAAAAGGTTACATGATACTTTTTACTTTTTATGTTTTTTTTTTAATCAGGAAAAAGAGTTCTTTCTGATGCTTGGGCTCTAGATACTGCCCAGAAACCATATGCCTGGCAGAGGTTGAACCCGGAAGGTGATAGGCCATCTGCTCGAATGTGAGTGTGTTATTAGTCTCACCAGTAAAAGAAATTTCTAGTGTTCTTTATTTCTATAGATTATGGTAAATTATAGAGTTATATGTTTCTTTGTAGGTACGCAACGGCTAGTGCGCGGTCAGATGGCATGTTTTTGCTTTGTGGTGGAAGAGACTCTTCAGGCGCAGTATGACAAACCCTTTTCTAGTCGATATAATCTAACATGCTTATTCATTCTAAAAAAGAACTAGATGTTTATGTTGATCAACTTCTTGCATAAGCATATAGTATTTGATGCCCATAGTTTGTGGAAAATAGAAGACTTTCTTGTTTCTTTTTCTTAAACAAGTGTTATGTGTACTTTATTTCTTCTCTCTATTTTACTTTCAAACCAACAGACATTTACAGAAAATCTATAAGTTTTATCAAAGGATACTTTTCTTTTCTCTTGTGCTCGTCTGTTTGCACAGTACATTTTTCTTTTATTATTTTTATTTTTCGACTGAAGTTTCTTTTGATAAGGGTCATTATGGTCAGATAGAATAGATAAAAAAACATTGACAATGAACTTTGATGGTTATGATAGAAGTTGAAAAGTGAAAATGGTAGAGAAGAGTTCTGTATGATATTCATGTAGTTTAAGGTGGCTGTTTGAATACCAATTGGGGGGCTAGAAATTGGGAATTTAAGGCTCAGAACAGAGCTTTGATAGCCAAATGGTTGTGGTGGTTTCACCTTGAGTCCAATTCCCTTTGGCATAGGATCATTACTAGTAAACATGCCCCCGCCATTTGAGTGGTTGACGAAAGGGGTTAGAGGCACCTACTGCTCCACCTTTGCTCTTTATTTTCTCATCTTTACCAGTTGTCTTCCCTTAAAAATCGTCTTGTGTCTTATTTCCTGGTGGTCTTGGAGCTCCTGTTTGTTTTCTTTCGGGTTTAGTCATTCTCTTTCCGATAGGGAAGTGATTGACATGGCCTCTCTTTGTCTTTGCTCGAGGGTTACTCTTTAAGGCGTGGGAGATGGGATTTAAGGGTTTGGAGTCCCAATCATTTGAAGGGATTTTTGTGTGTCTTTTTTTCATTGTTTGTTTGACTCGTCTCCCATAGGTGATTTGGTCTTCTTGACGCTTTGGAGGATTAAGACCCCAAGGAAAGTGAAGTTTTTTACCTGGCAAGTTTTACATAAATGCACTAACACGATGGATCGTCTTGCGGGTAAGTTTCCCTTGCTTGTTGGTCTGTTTTGTTGTATTTTTTGTTGGAAGGTGGGGGAAGACTTGGATTATATTCTCTAGTGTTGTGAGCTTGTGAAAGCCATTTCTTTTAAATATTTGGATCATAATCAATCAAGGATTTGACCAAGATAGCCCAATTTACCCTATCCCAAACAGATCTTCCCACATACACATATATATATATATAAACGTTGGTTTATCAAGAATACACAAGAAAAACACTTCGGATTGTTGATTTATTACTAGAGATAGCTTAGAACCAATAGTTCATTATCTAATGGTTTTTTCCATTCTAATATTCCATCCAAGAGTTATCAGTATTTATCAAATCTGTTCCTATCTAACGAATAGAAAATGAAGATAAGAACAAAAAAAAAAAAAATCAAAATAAACATCCTTGAATTCAAAATACATGGTAAAACGTAAAAGAAATGTAGCTTCCTGACTGATTGAACATAGATAACAGTATGGCTTGAGGAAAAAACTGCCAAGTTGAACAATGTTGAAAATCGGTTTAGTTAATTCTGGAAAAGGTTTGGGCGTGGTTGGTTTCTATTTGGGAATGATTGGATTAAGGGAAAAAAATGAAGAGAGTTGAAGCTAGGTTGCGTTGTGTGGATCATGTGGCCAAAATGAAAGGAGTTAGTTAGAGGTTGTGTTGTGTGGGGTTTGGAGAAAAAGACTCATTACATGGGTTAGATCGTATGTTTCTATTTCTTCCTTCTTGATTTCTTTGTCTTCGCATGAAACAACACAAATTTCTTTGTTCATTTCTTCCTCCTCTATAACGTCGATGAATTCACCTGGGAACCTTAAAATCTTTAGTTCGGGTAGCACATGTAATGGGTTGAAAGAATCACACAACTTTGTTCTTTGAACGTGTCTTCATTCTCCTCGTCGCACGTGATAACATAAAAAGTTTGGTCGATTGATTCTTCCCCCTCCTTGGTGCTTGTAACTGATGAAAATAAGAAAGGAGAGAAACCAACACACAGTTTACGTGGAAACCCTAGAACAGGGAGAAAAACCACGATATAGATCTTTTTCTTATTATTTTTAATTGATACATTGAATACAAGAGAACAAGGTGAATAAATAGACAGTAGAGAGCCCTAGGGTGAGAGACAATTACAAAAATACCCCTAGGGTAAAAACTCTATTTTCAACACTCCCCTCAAGTTGGTGCATAAATATCAATAAGACCCAACTTGCTAAGACAATAGTCAAAATTAGGTCTCAGTAGCCCCTTGGTGAGAACATCTGCCACTTGTTGATTTGAGGGGATATAGGGGATGCAAATGCTCCCATTATCCAGTCTTTCTTTAACGAAGTGTCTGTCGATCTTTACATGTTTGGTTTTGTCATGTCGGACTGGGTTGTTTGCGATGCTTATTGCAGCTTTATTATCACAAAACAACTTCATTGGAAGATCCCTATCTTGGTAAAGATCAGTCAACACCTTATTTAACCAGATTTCTTCACATATCCCTAAGCTCATTGTCCTGTACTCAGCTTCAACACTACTCCTAGCCACCACTCCCTGTTTCTTACTTCGCCAGGTGACAAGGTTACCCCAGACAAAGGTGCAATATCCAGAGGTCGACTTTCTATCAACGATAGAGCCTGCCCAATCAGAATCTGTATATGCTTCAATAGTCCTTTTTCCAGACCTCCTGAACATTAGACCCTTACCAGGGGTCCCCTTCAAGTGCCAAAGAATATGCTCAACCGCATTCATATGTTCCTCATAGGGAGCTTGCATAAACTGGCTTACCACGCTTATTGCATATGAAATATCTGGTCTTATATAGGACAGGTAGATCAACTTCCCAACCAACCTCTGGTACCTTTCCTTGCTAACAGGAACTCCGTTATTTATAACACCAGGTTTTGCATTATACTCTATGGGTGTGTCAGCAGGTTTACATACAATCATGGCTGTTTCTTTGAGCAAGTCAAGTATATATTTCCTTTGCGATACTGAAATACCTTCTCTTGATCAGGCCACCTCCATTCCCAGGAAGTATCTCAGCTTACCAAGGTCTTTAATCTCAAATTCTCTGGCCATTCTCGTTTTAAGCCTCATAACTTCATCCTCATCATCGCCGGACAGAACAATATCATCAACATACACTATGAGGACAGCAATCTTCCTGGAGTCAGATCGTTTCGTAAATAGTGTATGATCTGAGTGCCCTTGGTTGTATCCCTGTGCTTTAACAAATGTGGTGAACCTATCAAACCAAGCCCTTGGGGACTGGTTCAGTCCATATAAAGATTTTCTCAGTTTGCAAACTCTGTGCTTGAACTGGCTCTCGAATCCAGGAGGATGGCTCATATAGACTTCCTCTTCAAGTTCTCCATTAAGGAATGCATTTTTTAACGTCCAACTGATGCAGTGGCCAATCTTTATTTACAACAATTGACAACAAAACCCAAATAGTGTTGAGTTTGGCTACAGGAGAGAACGTTTCAAAGTAATCAACTCCGTAAGTCTGGGTGAAACCTTTAGCAACCAGTCTGGCCTTATATCGATCAATCGTCCCATCTGATTTGTATTTTACGGTGAATACCCATTTGCATCCAACTGTCTTGTGCCCTTCAGGTAAAGGCACCTGTTCCCATGTACCATTTTTCTCATTTCTTCCATAACAACCATTTTCCATTCAGAGTTCTCCATTGCTTCACGAAAACTGCTTGGGACCAAATAGTGTCCGAGCTGGTAGTGAAAGCTTTAAATTCGGGAGACAAATTACTATCTGTCATGTAGCTGTGCATAGAATACTTTGCGCATGAACGAGTACCGTTCCTTAGTGCTATTGGAAGATCGAGAGAGGCATCATGATTTTTCCACCTCTTTTGGTTTCTCAGCATGACTGGTCACCTGTATATCAAGGATTTTAGTAGTATCTTCCACTTCCTTGTCACCAACAGGACTTTTCCCTTTACTGTGATCACTCTTAGCTGTTTCCTCATCTGTCACATATTCAGTATTGCCACCTCCTTCATCCTCATCTTCCTTGCACTTGTCAGTCTCCATACATATATCAACATCATTAGTTTCAAGAATACACGTACCTAAACCAGATGCAGGGTCTGATTCATGGACCGGAGCCGGCTGTTCAATAGGTGGCAACTCTTCCTTTCTACTATTCTTCCTATAGTAGGTTATCCAAAGAATTTGGTGGGTAGGGAGGACAGGACAGGCATTTTCAGAACTAGGAGAAGGAATCAGGGTGGAATCTTGTGTGATTTGGGCCATGGGAGTGGACAAACGCGACACAGCCGAAGACGTGGAGGGGTACATTAGAAATCAGGTGAGTAGTCGGAAAGGATTCTTTGAAAAGGTCCAAGGGATTATGAAAGTCAAGAATACGAGAAGGCATACGGTTGATGAGGCGAGTCGCTGTAAGAATGACATCCACCCACAGGTAGGACGGAAGAGTGGCGGACAACATTAAAGACCGGGCAACCTCCACCAGATGGCGATTTTTACGCTCGGCTACTCCTTTTGTTGGGGAGTATAAGCACACGAGCTCTGGTGGACAATTCCCTTAGATACAAGAAAGTCATGGAAAGTGGTGTTAAAGAACTCTCGTCCATTATCACTCAAAATCCCAATCTTGGCATGGAACTGGGTTTCAACCATGGTATAAAATTGTTTAAAGGTAGAAGACACCTCAGACTTATCAGCAAGTAAGAACACCCAAGTGAGGCGTGTGTGGTCGTCTATGAAGGTGACGAACCAACGTTTACTAGTGGAGGTAGTAGTCGGTGATGGTCCCCAGACATCACTATGAATGAGGGAGAAGGGACTGGACGACTTATAAGGTTGAGAACAAAAAGGAATACGACTTTGTTTGGCATAAATTCACAATTTAGAGACGCTATATTAATATTGCGGAATAAATGTGGAAATAAATATTTCATATACCGAAAGTTTTTATGTCCTAAACGATAATGCCATAACATAAAGTCATTTTCGGAAGTAGAAAACTTTAAAGACATAAAACCAGTTCTATGATCCTCCCTAGAAGAAGCATCGTCAGAAAGGGAGTAGAGCCCCCTATCGTGCCGGAACAGTGCCAATCATCATCCCCGACTTCTGATCCTTAAACACAACATAATCTGGTGAGAAAATAGCCTTACAGTTCAGATCTCTTGTAATTTTACTGACCGATAAAAGATTATATGAGATTTTAGGCACATGAAGTGTATCACATAATACTAAACCATCAAACGGGGAGGTAGTTCCTTTCCCTGCAACCAGGGCAAAAGACCCGTTTGCAATTCTAATACGTTCATTTCCCGCACTCGAACAGTATGAAACAAACAACTCTGAAGAACTAGTGAGATGATCTGTGGCCCCTGAATCTACGATCTAGGTTTTCTTGCCATTAATGCTAATAAGCCAAAAGATGGGAATGTACTTGATTGAGCAATGACACTCACCTTGACAACATTCAAATTGGTCTTACTATCGGCTGAGGACTGATGCAGTGTATTCTCAGTAACTAAATCACTTACAAGAGCACGCTCGAAGTTTGATTTGTCATGTGATTGTTGTCTCTTACTATTTGGGGGCCTGCCGTGCAGCTTCCAACATTGGTCCTTCGTATGCCACGGCTTCTTACAATGCTCACAGACAGGTGTGGGCTTTTTATCACTGTCGGAATTGGACGCCTTTGAAACAAAGGCTGATGCATCAATGGAAGTTGCCACAGGATTGTTCATAGCATGTGATCGATCCTCTTCTAGTCGAACCTCTGAATACACTTTTGACCCAATATGCGACTCCGAATACTATCAAATTGGTCCCTTGTTTGCATTCATGGACCTGTTTGTGTAACGTGTACAACCGGGATGCGTTCTATCGTTTCGAGTACAAGTCCCTGGTTGCCTCTCAGATATCTCTAGCAGTTGCTGCATACAGTAAGGGTGGCCTGAGTCTACGTCTTTTCTCACGTAGGTCTGGATTTGACCCCCTTCGTCCCGCTAGTCTTGAGTGTGAGGGCGAGGCAGGGGCTTCCTTTTGAGCCTGGTGGTAAGGTCTAGTTATTTACACAGCCTTACACCATAAGGCTATACAACCTAGAATTGCTTGATGCAGTGCCTTATGGTTGAACGGGGATCGTCGAAGAAGTGCCTTGACGCGCCGCAACCACTACTTCTCCTCCTTTTATGCAATTATGAACTCCACGGAACTTTATCAATTCCAACGTCGGCCAATTTGGGGTTCCATACTATTGATGAGAACAGACCGTAATAGAGAATCCTCCCCTTTCCAGATTCTTTCTTGAGGATCGCCTGGGATAGGTTTCAGAATTTTTCCTGTCAGATACCCGAATTTGTGCCTTCTAGGGCCATTCTAATCAACTGGGACCATGAGAAATAATTCTCACCATTTAGTTTTTCTCCAACTAGAAATCCTGCAGAATTTCCCATTGAACCAGTTAAGTAAGTTGTATTGGGCAAAATAGAGAACGGGACTCTGAACAAACAGGTTGAACTGGTTGGGGGTTTGCGCCAAGAATTGCATCCAAATTTGAAATCTGCTGGTGTAGAGAGGCCAACCGTTGTCTAACATCGTCTGAGTAATGGACCGAACTACAAGCGGCTGGAAACTGGGCTGCCGCTGTTGACTGAACACGTCGCTGGCTGAGAGATCGCCGACATGTATGAGGATCACGGTTGGTTGTGCTGCTCGAGGTGGCTACCGGACTGCTGCTGGTCGAACACTCCTAGGGCAGAATCAGAAGGGTCCAGATCTCCCTGCCGAATGGGTGGGTTCACCGAATCTGAAGCGGAAACCCTAGGGCACGCCGGCGCGAAACCAGTCGGCGCGAATCGAGAGGGTTGTGAGTTTGTCCGTCGAGGTGCAAACCCAGCCTGTTCGTCGAGCGTTTGCAGGTCAAAGGCGCGATCGGACTTTGAGTCGAAGGCTGCGATTCTGTTTGTCGAGGGGTTGCTGTGGACGTACCTGATCGGAGACAGATCGGTCGATGGCGGCGCGAGGCGGATCTAAGGGGTTGTTGTGAACGTACCCGATTTGAGCCGGATCAGTCGACGGCGCCTGCGAGACGAGGAAGATCGGTTTTGTCTGTGTGTTCTTCGGATCCGTCTGTGTGCGGCGTGAACATCCGGCTGGATTCCGTTAGGTGAGGCAGCTTCCATTGACGGCGGCTCTCTATTGACTGCAACTAGACGGTAGAAATTAATTCCGGTAAGGTAGCTTGAAAACACTCGTTCACAGTTGCTCGAATAGCAGTTTTCTTATAAAAACTTGAAGATCCACCAACTGAAGGCGACTGCGGATGGTTCTTTTCCATAATGGCTAAGGTTTCGTCCCCTTGCTCTGATACCATGATGAAAATAAGAAAGGAGAGAAACCAACACACAGTTTACGTGGAAACCCTAGAACAGGGAGAAAAACCACGATATAGATCTTTTTCTTATTATTTTTAATTGATACACTGAATACAAGAGAACAGGGTGAATAAATAGACAGTAGAGAGCCCTAGGGTGAGAGACAATTACAAAAATACTCCTAGGGTAAAAACCCTATTTTCAACCGTAACTTTATTTAACAATAAATCTGATTCACCTTTGTCTTTAGTTGTGCCGCAATCATCTTTGTTTTTCCCCGACTCCGTTTAGTTCGTCTCTTTTTCTTCTTCTCCTTCATCATAGGACTTTTCTTCTTCGCACGATTGGTTTTCCCCTTCAGTTTCACTCGTGATCTTCAACAATGATTTATTGGATTTTTTCTTGTGCAAATTTGAAGCTTTGTGTGATTTTTGGCCTTTCATGAATTTTTTCCAAAAGACACCCTATTTCATTTATTCCCTTGTGAAATTTCTTGATTCATGTTTTGATCAAAATATTTCCACGTTCTTGAAAATATTTCAAACTCCATATTAGTGTAGGGATGATTCATGGATGTTCTTTGATGTTGGCCATAATAATTTCTTTCACACTCAAAATCATTTTTTGAATCATTTGAGTCCCAATTCTTACGTTGATTTCTTGAAAACTGGTCTAGTTAGATCTTCGAGCCTTTCCCTTGGTAATATTGATTTGTTTTTATTTTTTGATTTGTGTTCAAATCTTCATCGACATCACTTGAATCACTAGAATCAAAATTACGATGTGGGTCCTGATAGGTTCTTTGATAGAATCGAGCATGAGTAACGTTGTGATGTTGAAATTCCTCTTTCAAATATGAGTTAAAATTCCAACGCTGTTTTTGGGAGAAATTTAACTTTCTTGCCTATACCAATGGTTGTATAGTTTCTTGTGGCATCTTCCTTGATCAATAATAGTCGATTCTCGCAAAATCTTGACAAAGTCTTTGGTTTCTTTTTTCTTTTCTTGAATTTAAAGGGTTCCCCCTAATTAGATATTTGGATGTGAATTGATTGGTAACGAGCACACTCGCAAAGCTCCCTTGTGACCAGCTATCGCCAAGAGTTTTCTAGTCTTCCATTGGAGGCAATCAACATTGCTCCAGGTTGCTATTCTGATACTGAATTGAATTAGCCTAAAGGATAAAGGGAGAACTCTCTTTAGAATCAAATCTTGAAACTAATCCTAATCCTAATAAACCAAGGAATCTAATCATCCTAACCAATCAAGGATTTGACCAAGATAACCCAATTTACCGTAATCCTTACCACATCACTGTTCTTTGGTCCTGTGGGGGGAACAAATAACAAGATGTTTCAGGGGTTAGAAAGGGGCTCTTTTGATGTTTGGTCCCTTGTTACATATTATGTTACTCCTTAGGCTTTATTTCAATGACTTTCTGTAACTTTTAATTTTATACTTGGAGATTTCTCTCACTTTATCCTTTAAGCAATGCTAATTTGGTATTAGAGAAAACATCTCGGCCAACATGACTGTCACCAGTGGAAGATTGAGAAATTCTTGGCGACACAGATCGCGAGAGGGAGCTTTGTGAGTTGTGCTCGTTGCCAAACAATGCACACTTAACGGAAGGAACCCTTTAGATTCAAGAAGAGCAAGAAGAAATTTGAAGAATCGTCCAAGAATGGAGTTCTATGATGCTAGAAGAACGTTGAAGACCTGAAATACTCTCTTGGTTATGAAAAAGGACCAAGAAAGGTAAAAGCCCATTCAAGAACACGTCACTTCCTGCTACAGTTATCTTGAACCTAGAAAACTAGTCGGCATATCCTTTGTCAATCTTGAAGCACTGGCAAAAAGTAGAAAAGGAGTGGCTAATGTTCATGGTATCTTGAGAAAATAATTCAGAATTTGGAACATTCTTTTTTTTTGGGATTAGAAACAAATTTCATTGATATATGCAATTTACAAAAGAAGGACAATAAGCCCAAACCAAAAGAGTTACAAAAAACTTCTCCCGTTGGTTTAAAGGGAGGATAGACTATAGGAGCTATAGAAGACGACAAGAATCCGAAAAGGCTAGAATTACAAGTATTGAGAGTAACATTCATGAAATTCAAGATCCCAGTTGAATATGAAACCGTGCAAGCAACGAATGAAACAGAAAATCTAGAAGATTCGAGACTTGAGTGTGGAGTGGACAACAAATATGTTGAGATCCAGGGCTCGAGTGTGAATCGCAAGCAAGAAATAAGATGGGATCATAGCACCTAAAATCTTGATTGTAGTCCTTGGCAAAGCAGAAGAAGTTTGCGATCCTGGGTGGTTGTGTTGTTGCTTGCAAAGAAATTGGAAATACATGAAAGCCAAGATTCCATCAAGAAAAGAACAAGATCTCTAAGATAACCGAAGATGTCCTACATCAGTTTATCAATAAGGTAACTAGTTTGGGAAGATTTAAGGAGCTGCCCCCTCTTAATACAATTCCTCTCACAAAATACTAACAAAAAGCATACCTCTCCAGCTCTTCCTCACAACTTATATGTATCACTAATGTCTGCCCAATTTCACTATATTCTCATGGGCCCTGCCTTTCCAACTACCCACTAACAAATTATCATTCCCCCCTCTCTTTCCTCATGTACCTACACTTATAAACATGTTTTATAGGTGGTCTATCACTACTTGGCTCACTTATAGTTTCCCCTTCCTAATGAGTCAACACCTTTCTAGTTGCACTTGGATCAATAGCTTGGGTGAAATCTTGGGAGGAACAGGCACCACATGAAATGCGTGCCCTATCACCTCCCATTATTGAGAAGCATCAAAAGCGGGATGCACATGAACTCCCTCAGGAAGAGGTGTAATCAGTTGAGTCTGGTTTGGTTTTAGTGTCAAATCGAAGCCCTAATATATAAAGAAAATTAGAAAAGAGAATCGAATTGCTACAAACACATAAAGCTGAGAATTTTGAAAGATGCTTTGAGTCCTATCCTATCAAACCTAAAATTTGAAAAGTAGGACCAGCGAGCAATCCGAAAATATGTTTCTTGAATATGTTGGAGAAAACCCACTCAATGAGAATAAGTCGGAGATCTCAAGAGACCAGCTTCTAAAATCAGGCAAAGATGTCTCTTTTGCTTCAGGAAAAATAGCCCAAGGGCAATTGAATATCTAGCATTTTAATTTAAAATAGCTTGTAACTAGAGGTACTCCAAGAACAAGTGGTTGAGAGGTTGATATTGTGGATAAACAAAGAAATCGAGACTTCTAACTTTCAGAATTATCCCATGGAGCATGCCAAAATTTATTCAGTTACCACTTCCAAGCTCGAAAACTGCTAAAGCACTGCAGCCACACTTTTGAAAAATTAAACCATGATCCTTGTGGGATTCCATGATGGACAAAGTTCGCACTAGGCTGGCGTTGTGGAAAAAGAGTTTATTCTCTAAAGCGGGCCGTCTTACTCTGATTAAGTTCGTCTTGAGTGGCATTCCGGTTTACTTCTTCTCTCTTTAGAGCTCTGAGTGAGGTGTATAAGCATTTGGAGAGAATGATGCATGACTTCCTTTGGGAAAGGATTAATGAAGGAAAAGGTAAAGGGTCACACCTTATTAGATGGGAGATTATCGACAAACCGGTTTCCTTGGGGGGGTTAAAGATTGGGAATCTTAGGATTTGTAACAAAACCTTTTTAGCCAAATGGTTGTGGTGCTTTTCTTTTGAGCTGAATTCTCTATGGCGTAGGATTATTGTTAGTAAACATGGCCTCCATCTTTTCGGGTGGCTAGCTAAAGGGATTAAAGGCACCTACCGAAATCTTTGGAAAGACTTCTCGAAAGAGTTCCCTGCTTTTGTTCTTTGGGTCCGATGTGTGGCGGGGGAAGGGAGAGGGATATCTTTGGGAAGATCACTTGGGTGGGGGAGAGACCTTTTTGTGGGTTATTTCCTTGGTCGTATCATTTATCTTCTCTTAAAAAAATCATTTTGTGACAAATTTTCTCGTGTGGACAGGGAGTTCTTGCTCTTTTTCATTCGGGTTCCATTGTGCTCTTTCCGATAGGGAAACAAAGGATGTGGTTGCTCTTCTTTCTCTTCTTGAGTCAACCTTTTCGCTTTGGGAGGAGAGATGTGAGAGTCTGGAGCCCTAATCCTTTGGAAGAGTCCTTGTACAAGTCTTTCTTTCAATGTTTGGTTAATCCTTCTCCTTTGGGTGAGTCTGTCTTTTTGTTTTTATGGAAGATTAAGGTTCCTAGAAAAGTGAGATTCTTCACTTGGCAGGTCCTCCATGGCCGTATTAGCATGTTGGACAGACTCGTTAGGAAGTTGCCGTCGTTGGTTGGGCCTTTTTGTTGTATTCTTTGTTGGAAGGCGGAGGAAAACTTGGACCATATTCTTTAACATTGTGATTTTGCGAGCGTACTCTAGGACTCTTTTTTCTAGACGTTCGGCATGTTGGGTGCTCGTCATAGGAATGTTAGAGGTATGATCGAGGAGTTCCTCCTCAATCTGCCGTTTAGGGAGAGAGACCGCTTCCTTTGGCTTGCTAGTGCTTTTGCTATTGTGTGGGTGTTGTGAGGAGAGAGGAGTAGCAGAGTGTTTAGGGAGGTTGAGAGGGAAGCGGGAGGAATTTGGTCTCTTGCTCGTTTTCATGTTTCTCTTTGGGCTTCGATTTCAAAGATTTTTTTTATAATTATTCTGGTGGTATGATTTTGTATAGTTGGAGTCCCTTCTTGTAGAAGGAGTCCCTTTTGTGGGCTTGGTTTTTGTATGTCCGTGTATTCTTTCATTTTTTCTCAATGAAAAATCCTCTAGAGACGTCAATATCGGTACATAGGAGGCCCCTTAGATGGGTCACTGAAACTTTCAAATCCTTCCTATTGCTCTATTGAATAAAAATTTCTTTAAAGAAATCAAGGTTGAGGATCAAATAGTATTGGTTGCAAAAATATCAGGCAAGAAAGATTTTTCGGCGGAAATAGTAAAGCTCTACTGAGGAAAAAGCCCGTCTTCTAGTTCCTGCTGGAGAACAAAGGGAAGAATGGATTGCTTTCATAGGCCTCACTACTTTCTACCCCTCAGAAGCAACCAAAGCCATTAATGGAAGTCAACAACCCTCATACAAGGAAGCCTTTCTTAATGAAAGAGCCAAACCACCAGATAAAGAAGGAAAGAAGGAATGGAAAACCACGGGAAAAAGTTCATTTCTTCCCCAAATTACTGACCCCACCAAAAGGAATCTCCCAGCCCCTTGTCTCCTTTTACACGAATAACATAAGAGGCTTTTGGGTCAACTATAATAACCACCTCTTGCTACAGTACATACTATTTTGTAATCCTCAATTAGCTACAGATAACACTATTTCAAAACCCCATTTGCTGCAGTTTTACTATTTGCTACAGTTTTTACTATTTTACATTCATCATTTTTTTAAAATTTTTTATTATAGTGTTTACTATTTCCTCTTCAAACTAAAATAGTTTACACCTCAAACACGTACTATTATAATCCAAACTAAAATAATCTACATCCCAAATTCAAACTATTATAACTTAACTATAATAACCTAGGATTATAATGACCAACTCCTTGCCCCAAACGTCCCATAGTGTTTTCAAGAGGAAGATTTTTCACAATGATTGCTACAGCATTCTTAGAGCCATTCAAGAATTGTCACAGCTTTTGTTCTCTATCTCCCTTCCAACCCAACAATTTATGCACTGTGAAGAGCACAAACAAGAAAAAATATTGGGGTCTTATAAAGGTTGGCAAAAAGTTGGCTACTTTCATCTACTCTATCCACCAGAGAGTCATGAGGAATATTTCAACGACCAAGTTGTTCCATCATTTGGGAGATGGATTAAGGTATGCGGTTTACAGGGACAGATGGGACATGGAAACCTTCAAACTTCACAGGAGAGGCTTGTGAATGTTTGATGAAGTTGTAAAGAAGACCTTCACGAGTAGGGACCTCATGGAAATCAGCATTTGAGTCCGGGGCAACGAATCCGGGTTTCTCGCAATGAACATCATTCTCCTTTTGCCCTCAATTGCTGATAGTTGTCTCTAATGAAGGACAACCCGATCCTCGAGGTCTAGCATGGATACTTTAGTTTGGCTAGCGTGTTCGTAGCCGATACTTGTTAGGCACTTGGACACTCTGACGCTTGTTGGACATGTGTTGGACATTTATTACTGCAACAAATATGTTATACATGCATAGAACACTTGTTGAGTAGATTAAAAAGACACATATATGACAGTAATAATAACTTTTGGGCTCTAAATACATCAAACTAAGTTTTTTAAACATATAAATACGTCAACCCATAAACTTTGGATTTTCTTTTGGTATAAAAATATTCTATATTTTTTAAAATATATATTTTAATAAGTGTGTCCTTGTCATGTCACGTCCTAGATTTTTAAAATATAGCGTGTCGCCGTGTCTGTGTCTCTTATTCGTAATTGTGCTTCTTAGCTCGAGGTTACACACAAAAATAATATTACAATAAAGAATGGGCAACAATCGTACCATGGAGAAACACAATTGCCATTGTGTCTGAAAAGCAATTCTAACATATCCCATCCAGCAGACCTGGGAAACTCGAAACTCTCCCGCAAGCGTCCTTCTTAAGTCGGCATTTGGCTTTGGCCTTGCTTGTTCGGTTTTGGCTCATTCTTTTGATTGCCATGTCTGCTGGTATAACATAGATGTCTTCTCTGGCAATAGCCAATCAAGAAGCCAAAGCAGGAGCCAAGCCAGCACACTGGGCGAGGAATCCCTTACTTGTTCGGCTGGCGGATGCAGTATAGTACGAGAATGTATAAGCCAAGTTCGGTACACCAAGCCGTTATGGTCAATCTTATATAGTGGTACTCATCTCCCCTTTCTTACGGCTGCAGAATGCTGCTTGTAGTCCCAAACCAGGGTAGGACAAAGTGAGGGGAGATGGGGCAGACAGGTAGGGTAGGGAGTGGCGGAGGGGATCATCATGCTAAGAAAGGGAAACTGTGGGATGTGAGGTTGGGTGGATGACAAGAGGAAGGAGAGGAAGCCGATAGTTTCTGGTATGATTGTTATTGACAAAATAAAGGAGAATGTCTTTAAGAATGGATTGGAACAACATGCTGCAGCCCTTGTGCTCAGTCATTTCTTTGATTTCTATAACTGAGAAATATTTTGTTATTTAGTTTTCCCCGCCACCCTCCAAAATGAAAGACATATTTCCTTATTGAGACTTTTCTGCACAATTATGTTGCGTGTTGTTTTTTACAGCCATTGGCAGACGCATATGGGTTGTTGATGCATAGAAATGGTCAGTGGGAGTGGACCCTTGCACCTGGGGTATCTCCTTCACCTAGATATCAACATGCTGCAGTAAGTCCCTGATTAATTCTGGTAACCTGAAAGAAGGGGGGGTGGTGTTAATTTTTGGTGCTTGAACCATGAGGCCATGATCTTTAAAATTTGGCTTCGGTACTATTTAGGTTTTTGTTGGTGCACGACTGCATGTTACAGGAGGTACTCTGAGGGGTGGACGTGCAATAGAAGGTGAAGCATCTATTGCAGGTACTTTTTTTTTGTTGTTAGAGTGATGATCATTAATTTGTGTCCTCATTATACATCTGTTTATGACGTGTTAGTTTTCTTGAAATTTAATAGTATTGGACACTGCCGCTGGAGTCTGGCTGGATAGAAATGGGCTGGTAACTTCATCACGGGCAAACAAGGGTCACGCTGACTACGATTCCTCTTTGGAGCTTATGCGTCGCTGTCGTCATGCAGCTGCGTCTGTTGGTGTCCGAATTTACATTTATGGTGGTCTTAGAGGGGGTAAGAAGATGAAGCTGTTCTACTTTCATGCTGTAACCCTGTTTAACCGTATGCATGCTTGTAACCCTGTATAACCTTATGATGGAGTTTCATATTTGCCTATGAGGAAGCAGCAATGTTGATTTGTTGGTCACACATAGCACTATTGCACCCATAAGTTCTAATTTTCTGTCTACAATTCTATGTTTCAGATTATGGGTTTTTGCAACTCTTGAACTTCTTTTAGCTGGATGTTATGTTTGACCAACATTTGAAGTCATTAATTAACTTTTGGAAAAATATCAGTTTACACCCCTGGGGTTGTATCATTTTAAAATCTGAACTAGTAATTGTATTAATTTAAATCTTGAACTTTCGTAAATGTATCAATTTACACCCTCTATTACATTTTGTTTGGATAAACATTATGTTGAGACTTATAATTTTATCAATTAAACTCCCAAACTTTCATAAGCGAATCAGTTTAGACTCTCAATTAAGATTTCCTTTAAAAATTGTCCATGTATCGATTCTAATCGTCCATTTTATTAATCCGACATTTGAAGAAGTCTACACACATGTTAGAATTGAAAGCATGGACAGTTTTTAAATATAATCTTAATAAAGAATCTAAGTTGATTCACTTATAACATTCCAAAAGTTTATTTGAGACATGTATGAAAGTTAAGGGTTTAAATTGATACAAATTATTAGTTTAGGGTTAAAATTGATGACCCCAAAGTTAGGGGTGTAAATTTAAATTTTCCCTTAATTTTTTGTTCCATGTTCTTGACATTGTCATAAAAAACATTGTTTTGCAGATGTGCTCCTAGATGATTTTTTAGTTGCAGAAAATTCATCTTTTCAGTCTGAAATCAGTTCTCCTATGATAACATCTGAGAGGGCATCTCTTATAACAAGTTCGAAAGTCATCCAATCTAATATAAGTTCATCTACAACATTACCATCTTCAGATGGTGGACTGGAGAATCCTTCAGCTGGTGGCACGAGGTATTATTCTGAAGACCTTTTCTTGCACTTGCCCTTGGGGTATTTATAATGATTCCATTTGTTCCAGCTTTGAGAAAATATTTCATGAAGATTGCAATTATATATCTTTTTCAGCATGGACAAGAGTTCCATGGAGAAATTAAGGGAGGCTTCTGCTGCTGAAGCTGAGGCTGCTAGTGCTGTCTGGCATGCGGTTCAGACTGCTTCTGCTGAAGACACATCTGTTTCAGATGACAACTCACGAGCTACTGAAACAACTTCAGATGCTAGTGACTATGAGGCCGATGTCCGGTTGCATCCAAGAGCTGTGTGTTCTCTTTGGAACCAGTAACATTCTATGACTTTCCATTTTACATTCTTGTTGTGAAGTTGTTTATTTTCTTGCTCCAGGTTGTAGTAGCTAAAGAGGCTATTGGTAACCTTGGTGGGATGGTGAGGCAATTGTCTTTGGATCAATTTGAAAACGAGAGTAGAAGAATGATTCCTTCAAATGACTTGTCATATCCAACCAAGAAGTTCACCAGGCAGAAATCTCCTCAGGGGTTACACAAGAAGGTATCTCAATGCAGCATGATAAAAACTGATTTGTTCCTTTCTTATATAAATATGTATATATTTCAAGAAAACAGATTTCTCATTGAAATTCAGTTAGTACAGAAATGAGAAATTAAGCTCCCGTTAGAAGCACAAATCTGCATAATAAGTAAGAATGATAAATGTGTGCCCTCATGACAATTCAGCATTGGTATTGAGAGAGCAGATGAATTTAATGCAATAAAGTTATATGTTGTGCAATAATCGTCCATATAACTACCAGTGTTGCTTAATCCCCAATTTGTTCCACCTTGAAAAACAATGAAGTTTTTCCACTTTCTACTGTTGTGTCTCCACCAAATTTGGTTATTCTGTCGATTAATTCTTCCTTCCCACCAGAGTCGATATGGAGAGAGTACTAAGCTGCAAGGACAGCAGCATATTGGTTTTAATTGAAAGATAAATCAGATGAACAGAACTGATTAATTTATTCTTGCAGAATTATTATTAAACATATCAAGTCCACTTCTAAATAGCAACATCAGATTCAAGTAGATACGAACTCTTATTAGGCTATGATGTGGTTTTTTTCAATGTTTGAAAGTTAGCTGACAGATCTTGGATGCATTCCTTACTCTTTTGCATTTATACATTACATACAGCTGTGAAAATCCATCAGATATAATTTCTAATATTTACCATTTTTCCAATCCTTCCCATAAAGCAAGGGTATGAAAACAAGATTTCAACGCACTTTTTCCACAAGCACTTGCTAAACGAGAAACTACTCCACTTCTAAAACCAGAAGATGCTAAAACAAACCATCATGGGTTGGCCTGGTGGTAAATAAAAGGCTTGTGTTTGATAAACGGTTAAGAGGTGATGAGTTCAATCCATGATGGCCACCTTCCAAGGATTTATTATCTTACGAGTTTCTTTGACACATAAATATTATAGGGTTAGACATGTTGTCCATTTTTATTTTAAAAAAAGGAAGTTTAGTGGATTAAAATATTAGACAATTCAAGCAACAAGCCAGCTCAAAAAAGAGAAAAACTTATGAATTATTGTCCTATGAAGAGCTCGCAAACAGGTTTCTGCATGGGAAAAAAGAGATTGGATAGGGTATTTTCAATAGTTATAAGGAAGTTGGATAATAGAATAATACTTATTTTTCTTTGCAAACGTGTTTGGGTTCCCTAAATGATCCATTGTTCATATAAACCATTCTTGTTTTCCAATCTGCAGAGGTTGTTATGTTTCTCTGACCCTCTTGCAGGTCATTTCAATTTTACTTAGACCTCGGAATTGGAAAGCCCCTGCTAATCGGAGGTTTTTCCTAGATTCCTATGAAGTGGGTGAGCTTTGTTATGCTGCCGAACAGATCTTTATGCATGAACCGACTGTTCTACAGCTTAAAGCTCCGGTTAAGGTGTTTGGTGATCTTCATGGACAGTTTGGTGATTTGATGAGACTTTTTGATGAGTATGGATTTCCTTCCACAGCTGGAGACATAACGTGAGTATAGCCAATTGAGATTGTATTACAACTCCTTGTTTCCTTATAGCCAATTGAGATTGTATTACAACTCCTTGTTTCCTTACATTGCATCTTACATAATTCTTTTAATTTTGAATCAACTTAAATTCTGGAGTATCTGCTGTATGAGCTTTACGTATGTCTTTCAGTTTTATAGAACTTGTTGTCTAGGATGAGTCTTATTCATTATCTTAATTTTGTTTCTTATCTCAAGTTAATTTTCCAATATGCATATTAAGAATTTTTCATTCCCTTTATGCGACCTTTTGATTCCTTAGGTGTATTAAAACATTCCTTAGGTGTATTAAAACATGCGAAATCTAATTCAACATTGAGATAGTGACGTTTTAAGGGCAATTGAATTTTCATTATGGAAAAAAATGTAAGGAAACTAGGAGATACAATTATAAACCCTACAAAAGAAAAAAGGAGCCAACCTAAAAAAGGGGCTCCAAGTAAAATAAAGGCATAAAGGATAATGGTGTACACCAAATATAAAAAGAACTTCAATTGTCTAACCTTCTCAAAAAGCCAACCTCAGTCCTTTATGTTGGAATGAAGAGGGGCACAAAAAGTTACAAACTAAGTAACTAATTGATGTAGTAGGGTTAGGGTAAATGAAGATATCTTGGTCAAGTCCTTGTTTGATTAGGAGTGAGTTTAGTTTCCTTGATTAATTAGGACTAGGATTAATTTGTTTTTCGATTTTCTATAAATAGAAAAATTGTCTGCTTGTGTTGATATCTTTTGATTCATATTAAAGGATTTGATTTTATTCTTGGAGATTTCTCTCATTTTATCCTTTAGGCTACATCAAAATGTTTCTTGATAACCGCATATGTTTGAGAGATGCCTTTAGCTACAAATTTGGCCTTATATCTCAATGTTACTATATGCATTAGCATTACGTTTAATGGTCAAAACCCATTTACTGCCCATCAATTTCTTGTCCGTTGGTTACTTTACTATTTCCCCAAGTATCATTTTGTTTTAGAGCATTAATCTCCTCCATAATTTCTACCATTTTATTTGGATATTTTAAGGTATTATGTATATACCGTGGAACAAACAACTCATTTATCCTATATGTGAAGGTTTTATGACTGACTCTCTGACAATTTTTTATATGACATGTAGTTTGCATTAGGGTATTTGGTAGAATTTTTAATTGTTGAAAATAGGGTTATTAACCTAGGGGCATTTAGGTAATTGTGTAGACCCCTAGGGTTTCCTTCTGTCTATTTATACAGTGTGTCCCTGTGTATTCAGTGTATCAGATTAACTAATAAGAAAAGATTTCTATGTCGTGGTTTTTCTCTTTGTACTAGGATTTCCACGTAACTGTGTGTTGTCATTTTCTTTTCTTTTTCTTCTATTTTTTAACATGGTATTAGAGATTTCAGTAGTATCCTCCACATCATCATTAGCTAGAATCATTTCATTCTCAGCTATCTTCTCTTCTGCCATTTTTTCAGTATTACTACTTCTTTCACCCTTATCTTGCCTGCATTCATCAGTCTCCATACACACATCAACATTATTAGTTTCATGAATGTACGTACCTGGATCTGATGGCGGGTCTGACTCATGTACTAGAGCCCGCGATTCTGGTTCGACAGGTGACACTGCTTCCTTCCTGAGATTCTTCCTATAGTAAGTTTTCTAAGGAACTTGGTTGGTAGGAAGGACCAGGTCGTCATGCTCAGAACTAGGTTTAGACGAGATATGAATAGGAGCTGACTCTAAGAGAATAGCATAAGATGACCAATTAGTCTCTTCATTCATGTTCTCCCCTTGAAGATAACTAACAGGAAAGAACGGCTGATCCTCGAGGAAGGTGACATCCATGGAGATATAGTATTTACGAGATGACGGGTGATAGCACTTATACCCACGTTGATGAAGTGGATATCCAACAAAGACACACTTCTGAGCACGAGGAGTAAATTTTGTGCGGTTTGGACCATGGGAGTGAACAAAGGCAACGTAACCAAAGACTCGAAGAGGAACATTGGAGATTAATCGAGTGGTTGGGAAGGACTCTTTAAATAGTTTTAATGGAGTGTGAAGGTTAAGAATACGAGAGGGTATCCGATTAATGAGATGGGCGGCGGTAAGAACCGCAACCCCCCACAGGTATGACGGAAGAGCAGATAACACAAGAGATCGGGCTACTTCCACTAGATGACGATTTTTCCGCTCGGCTACTCCATTCTGTTGTAGGGTGTAAGCACACGAGCTCTGGTGGACAATTCCCTTAGAGACAAGAAAATCCTTGAAGGAGGTATCGAAGAATTCTCGCCTATTATCACTCCATAAAATTCCAATCTTTGCATTGAACTGAGTCTTGACAGTTGTATAAAATTGTTAGAAAATGGATGATACCTTAGATTTGTTAGTGAGGAGGAAGACCCAGGTAAGGCAAGTGTAGTCGTCTATAAATGTGACAAACCAACGTTTACCAGTGGAAGTGGTAACAGGTGATGACTATGAGAACATCAAGATCAGACACAATTGACATAAACTTAGGAATATGATCAAGATTAGTAGTAGGATGGAAGAAAGATCACCGGTTCTTCAATTTCATTCCCCGAAGTTTCAAATTGGTTTTGGGAAGGATCAACTATTTGGTCTTGGTTTCTTTGACCAAATTTTCTTCTAGTTTAAAACTTTAGAAACTCAATCAGTGGTCGCTGAAGGTGGTAATCACGTGGAGATGATTGTTGGAGGTGGTTTTCATTGGAGGTAGTCACTGCAAGTGGTCGTTGTCATTGGTGGTTGTTGGAGTTTGGCCTGGGAGGTGGTTGTCAAAGCATGTCACTGATGATGGTTGTTGTCGGAGTTGGGCATTTAGAGGTGGTTGCTGAAGATGGTCGTTGAGTCTTTGACAATGATTGTTGTTGGAGTTGGACATTGGTGGTGGGCAGTGAGTGGTGGGTGGAGTCATTGGAAACATTGGAGGGAGAGAGGGAGAGAGAGAGAGGGAAAGATGCGGTTCCTCGATTAATGTGCAAACTTCAATAGTGAACACGGTTGAAGTTGGTGGAGTTGAGTTATTTAACACCGACTTGTGAAGTTGGTGGGCTAAACATTGAGTTGAGTTAAAAACCTAACACAATTCAACTCAAGTCAATGACCCGAACACCTCTTGAGCATGCAACTCTCTGACCTGTTGGATTCTTTTCATCTTGCATTTAGTTTAAATTTTGGAACTCAAATTGTTGGTGTTGGTCCCGTTATGATTATGGTTTGCATTCAGAAAGTTAGGCTAGTTTCTTATATTAACAACATCAAGAACTAATTCCAGAGATCAATGTGTTCGACGAAGCATTCAAGTACAAATTTTTGTGCTGTTAAAAAATCTGTCAAATATGCCACCTGACCCTAACTGATCTCTTGTAATCGTAGCACTGTATCTATCGTCTTGATTCCCTTTATGAATTAATTATCTAAAGAGCAAACATGAAGTTTTTTATTTTATTTTTATTATTATTCTTTAACAAATTTTCAGGTATATTGATTACTTGTTTTTGGGAGATTATGTTGACCGAGGACAGCACAGCTTGGAGACTATAACTTTACTTCTCGCTCTCAAGGCAAGGTTTTATTTTAAAATTTGTTAATGATCTGTTATGTCACTCAACTACTCTTATAACCGTATATTGGAATGGTTATGGATTTGCAGATTGAATACCCTGATAACGTTCACTTAATACGTGGAAACCATGAGGCCGCGGATATAAATGCATTATTCGGCTTTCGTCTTGAATGCATAGAGAGAATGGTAGTAATAGATATGTATTTACAGCATTAATATTACTTGAAGTTAATTAGAGCCAGTAACGTAGGTGTCTGTAGGGAGAGAGTGATGGAATTTGGGCATGGACACGCTTCAATCAACTATTCAACTACCTTCCTCTTGCTGCGTTGATTGAAAAGAAAATTATCTGCATGCACGGAGGCATAGGGCGATCAATACAGACGGTTGAACAAATAGAGAAGCTCGAAAGACCCATTACAATGGATGCAGGGTCTATTATTTTGATGGATCTGCTCTGGTATATTTAAATTCTTTCAGCTTTTTGTTTATATTTCATTTGGATTGTTAATTGTTGTCTGTTTCCAGGTCTGATCCAACGGAAAATGATAGTGTTGAAGGTCTAAGACCAAATGCTAGAGGGCCCGGTCTTGTCACCTTTGGGGTATGCCAGTTATTAGTTGCTATGTATAGATGTTTGAGTGTGCTTTTCTATATTAACCATCTGTAAACGGAAGAACAAGAGAGAAGAAAGATGCAAACCACATTCTCTCTTATTATTCTTTTATCTGTGTTGAACAATAATTCAAGAGGACATGAGCTTGCTTTTTCTCCTTTCTTTTTAAATTTTTTTCTTCTTGTGCAGCCTGATCGTGTTACAGAATTCTGCAAGAGAAACAAATTACAGCTCATAATAAGAGCCCACGAATGTGTCATGGACGGATTTGAACGGTTTGCTCAGGGACAATTAATCACTTTATTCTCTGCCACTAACTATTGTGGTAAGTAGAATATTAATAGTCGTGTTTGTTTAGTTACTGAATTTATAAGTATCAACTACGACTTTAAATTTTTTATTTTTATATAATAACTCCCTGCTAGTACCAACACCACTCGAATATTGATTATTTGGCACCATGGCATATGATACATGGGAGTAGGTCAGCTGAATAGAATGAATACAGAATAAAATTAAGGCAGGTAAGTCACCAATCCTAAGCAGGCAGCAAATACTAGGTTAGCTTGATTTTTTGGCCACTCATCCACCTTTATCCAGCTAGCCTAATCTTTTGTACAGTTGTACTACATTGTCCCAGAATATAATTTGTCAGTTCAGTGAGCGACCAACATATTATATCAAACATTTGTATAATAATATTAATAACAACCAACCCTATGATTGGGGTCCTCCTGTACCCATGGATATCCATGGATTTTATTTAATCAATGAAATTGTTTCTTATAAAAAAAAAAAAAAAAAAACAACCAACGATGTGTTATCAGAATCAAAATTGAAAGAAATTAATAGATATTGTACATGTAATCATTGAAATACATCCTCCTACCATTAATGCGCCCACATAGCAATGTTACTGGACCTAATGACTCTGATATGTAGGAACCGCAAACAATGCTGGTGCCATATTGGTTATTGGTAGGGGATTGGTCGTGGTCCCAAAGTTGATCCATCCTTTGCCACCTCCCCTCCAGTCACCCGAAACATCTCCGGAGCGTATCATTGAAGATACTTGGATGCAGGTACAACTCTTTGAATTTAAATAACCAAAATATCGTGTACTAGCAAAGCATGAATTTTTGCTGAGCAGTAATCCTTGTTTTGGTTCTTTCAGGAACTTAACATTCAGAGACCTCCAACTCCAACCCGTGGCCGCCCACAACCTGATCTAGATCGTAGCTCACTTGCTTATATATGAATTAACCTTATCGCCTTGGTAATAAGGTTCAGATTCGGTGTGATTCTCCAGTATCCTCAGCGAGCAACATCTGCATTTGAAGACAACAAAATAATTGCACCAGGACTTTCTAGTTTATGGAAGATATATGACGTTGGTGTTGCACAGAGCATAAAACAGTGGTTCTTTTTTTCGACATTGGGGCCACATTTATATTATTGTAATATATGTGTGGGTGTATGTTAGGTTGTAGGATTCACTGCCCAACATAGATTTTACAGGGAGTGTGTTAATGTTTTAGAATAAACTGTTGTGTATGTAATTTAACCTTGGACTGTTTTACAAATGACCCTTGTTCCTGTAGGTCCATTTTAAAATACATTGATAATGCATTCTCTTAAAAGAAGTCTGCACTCTCCAAAACCTTTGTAATAATACCATTTTACTCGATAAGTTCCCCCCGTCCCGAGTCCATTATGTGAGCCAAGGCAAGTCTACAATCGCAAATAGGTAGCAACAATGGTACCCACATTAATTAACATCACACCAAACGGCTAGATAAAACGAAAATTTGGTTTCAACAGATATTACCTTACCATTTCAGTTGTGCAATAGAGAATCTATTATTGTTTTGCGGTATCTCTGATTTGCAGAGAATGTACACATTCTAGAAAACTACATAATTATGAACTAATATTAGCACAATAGCCCGTGCAAAATCAAACAAAGCAAAAGCAAAAGCAAAAGCAAAAGGTAAGATAGAGATGAAATAATGTATCTAAATATATTAAAAATGGTTATTTATTTCGAGATTATAGGTTTATAACATTTAGCTTTGTCGTCGTGAGTCTAAAGCTCGTCAGAGGAAGATAAAAAATTGGCCGGCTGAAATGACCGATGATGAAGCTGCTAACCTAAGAAGACCATCAAGCGGTTTTTGCCAGGGGCCGCTCAAGCTTCTCCGATTTGAGAAAAGAATTCGGTGGGTTTAGGACCAAATATACCTAATATTCTAAATCTAAAAACTAAAAATGTAACTTTTCCTTCCATTTTTTTTTTTTGTTTAGATAATATGTATTTTTAATTAAACAAATTTGATTTGTTATGAACTTATGATTTAGGAACCTATACTATTTACGAATTTTCTAATTCAACCCCCCCCCTTTTTTTTTTTACATAAATGTATTATGAATGCCAACTTTTGAATGATTTCAAAATATGGATTTTTTGGGATTTTTCTAATTTATTTTTTTGTTTAGATAAAATGTACTTGAAATACCAACAAAATCTAGTTTGTTCTGATTTGTTTAAAAATTTGTATATTTTGAAATTTGCTTAATCAATTTTATTCAAAATTTGGTCTGTTGAGGTTTAAAAATTTGTATATTTTTCTTTTAGATAAATCAATTATCTGTGTTTTATGGGTATTTTGGTAATACATAGATTATTAATTAATTATCTCTAAATCCATTTTGCTATTTTTCTAATTTAGAAATTATTTTCCTCTATTTAAGGATGAGATATTAAAATTTGTTATTCATCTGGTCAATTCCTAATGCCACGTTTGGTAACTTTTTTTTGAAGAATTCTTAGCCAAATTCTAAAAAAGAAAACAATTTTTTCAATTTTTAAAATTTGGCTTGATTTTATAAACTATTGATAAAATATAAACAAGGAAGAAACCTGAATGTAAGAATAGTGTTTATAGATTTGGAACCTAAAAATTTTCAATTATCTACTATTAACATAACACCTTTGAAGTTGGGATATGATCCATATTTATTGGCTAACCATTAGAATTATTTAGTTAGAGGTTTTATTAAAGGTATAAAGATAAAGTCTAATAGTACATTTGTATATTTTTTCCTTTTATAATATTAAATTAAGTTAGCCATCAGATGAGCAAAATCTTCCAAGTTGCATATAAAACTCAAATTATAGTAACACAAAATATCAGACCCTCTTGGAGATGGTAATCTATTGGTGTCGGCATAAATGGTGATATTTTGTAATTATTTGTAAATATTTTCAACAGTATTGTCTATAACTTGTGTCCAAATTTAAAAAACAAAAATAAGTCTTTTAAAAACTAGGCCCCTATTTGGTAACCATTTAGTTTTTAATTTTAGAAAATTAAGTCTATAGACATCTCTTTTATTTTTAAATTTCTTTTACTGATACCTACCATTTATCCATGTTTTAAAAAACCAAGTCAATTTTTAAAAACTAAAAAAAGTAATTCTTAACAGCTTTTATTTTTGAAATTTGGATAAGAATTAAAGTCTTATACTTAAGATTGATACAAACCAGGTAAGAAAATGAAAATAAATAAGTTTAATTTCAGAAACCAAAAAACAAAAAACAAAATAGTTATTAAATGAGGTAGACTTTTTCTAGTTTTCAAATCTGGCTTGATTTTAAGAAATATTGGTAAAAAGTAGATCACAAACCAAAATATTTAAAAGTGGAATGAGTATTTGCTTAATTTTCAAAAACTATAAACTAAAAATTACTAAATGCGACCTAACGTATTCCATTCTAAGTTAACATGCAAGTAAATTAGGATTTCAATCCATTCTTTTAGGAATGAGCCAAATTAGGTTAATACAAATATTTGCTGTGTCAAAATGAGTATAACTCAACTTAGAAGTCGAGATTTGAGATTTGATTTCCCCATCTCATATATTTAATTCAATACCTAAAAAAAAAAAAAAGTCTACTTTGAAATATTACTTTAATAAAATGAACTTTTCTTTTTAACATATATTTTTGACTTACAAAATTAAAGGAGACAGACAACTAGCATACATTAATTATTACTAATCTTGACAGTAATTAACAGGCTTCCAATGGACTATATTTGTCCATTTTCTTCTAGAATATGAATAAAGCAAAGCATATAGACCAATATCTCAAAATATTAAAAACAAATAAAATAGTGGCCTTCGTTGCAATTATATATGATTAAATTAGATTTTAGTTTGAAAATAGGTTAAAATATCAATTACATATGATTAAATTAGATTTTAGTTTAAACATGGGTTAAAATATCACTATATACTCTAGAGTTGGTTTAATTGAAGTTATTTCAATAAATCTTAATCGTATAAAATTTAAAATTTTTTGAAAATATATAGATTAAAATTAAGCATTTAAAAATAGAATATAGAGACGAACGAGAATTTAAAATTTATTGAAGTTGAAATAATTTAATTTTTTTTGAAAATATATAGATTAAAATTAAACATTTAAAAATAGAATATAGAGACGAACGAGAATAATAACAATTAACAACCAAGGCACGGGAGGTGTTATTGTTTTCCATGATTATTGGTTTTATTTGGACAAAAGAAGATTAATAAAAAGATTGAGCAATTATTATTTTGTTTTATTTTATTTATTATTATTTTGCTTAAGATTGAGCAATTAAACTATAATACAGAATGGTGTGAATATGATTTTAGTGGAGACTCCACTTATTCCTTAATGTCTTTGTCTTTAAGCAAAATAATTCTTGTTATTAGGTATTAAGCAATTTGTACCCACGCTTCAAATGTTTTTGGTATTAAAAAGGATGAAGGGATGTTTAGATTGACTACATAAAAAAGTATTTTTTTAACAAGTCATTTTTATTTGAATTATTTTCATAAAAATTCTATAATACATTTTAATAGTGTTTTCAGAGTTATTTAAAATTGTTGTCAAATAATTTAATTTTTTTATAATGATTTATTTTTAAAATTAAATGTTTGAGCAGTGAAACCAAACACACTCAAAATTAATTTAAAAAACGAGCTCTTTGCATATATATATATATATATATATCTATATATATATAGATATAAATCTATATAGAGAAAAATAGACTAAAATATTATAAAAATAGCAAAACTCAAAACTAATTGTAAAAATAGCAAAACTCAAAACTAATTGTAAAAATAGCAAAATTTACCTTCAACCCATAGAAAATATCTAAAAAAATCCATTGAAGATAAAAAATATTGAAGGCCCGAAATTTCCGATTCTAATGATAGACGGTGATAGACGATAATCACTAAGTTGATAGATAGTGATAAAAGATTGCTAATATACTTATTTGATACTTTATTTTTTTAAGGTTAGTGATAACCTTATTGTTTGTCTTTACATATAACCACCTTGATAATGCGTTTTCAAAATAAGTTAATTTTGGTGAACTAAAATTTAATTTTGGATTTCATCTTGGTTATGTAATTTGGATTAATATACTATATGATTGCTTATGTCCAATAAATGTATATAAAAGTCTATCGTTGTTGTTGTTGTTGTTGTTTTTTTTTTTTTTTTTTTTTTTGTATTGTTTTCACTTTATCAACTACTATCAGTAATAAACTTCAAGAAACAAATAAAAGTCTATTAACAATAGAAGTGATATAATAAAGAAGTATATCAGTGATAGACTTCTAACACTATCTATATTGATAGACAGTAATAGGAGATGCACCGATTATATTTTAATCACTGATAAACAATGATAGAAGTTGTACACAGTGATAGAATTCTAGCACTGACTATAGTGGTAGGCTGACATTTATTGGTTTTTTTGTTTGAGCTTTGTCAGTTTATAACAAGGAAAAATACTCATAACAAAACATAAAATCTACAATCTTTGATAATGATAAACAATGATAGAATAAAAAAAACATAAAATTTACAACATTTGATAATAATAGAAGCCTATCATTGATACATAGTGCTAGACAGTGATAGATTTTTTATCATTGACTATTAGTGGTAGACTTCAACATTGATGGACTAAAATGATATCAGTCTAACAAGGTCTATCACCAATATAACTATGATTTCTACTATTTCTAACAAATATCACCGAATCCACCATGTGAAAAGCTCGTGTCTAAGTTCATACTTGATCAAATCTCTCGTGGTATAGTGTTGATTATTTTTCTCAATTTATCCAAACCTTATTCCTTAACCAATTTATTCCTTATTATTATTATTTTTTAAAATTTAATCCGTGTAGATTCTAATGGATGTTAATGGTGAAAATATGACCAAAATTAGGGGATAGTCGATTCGATTTTCTTGGTTTTGACGTCAACCAAGAAACAATCGAAACCGATCAATAGAATAGGGATCCAAGCCAGAGTCCAATAAAGGTCAAAATCAACAATTCGATTTTATATTGGATTGAATCAATATCGGTTTGAATTTTGAGTTTGGGCCTAATTGAGCATTTTCTTTTTCTTGTTTTCCTCAATTTCATTTAGAATTTTCTCATATTAAAATTTGTTTTCTTAATTTATTTTTAATTGTAGGGTGGATTGAAATTCGAATATTTTGTTCTTATCTTTTAGATAATAACTTAGTTTTTTCTTGTTTATAAATAACAAACATACATGCACCATAATATTTAAAATACTAAAAGTAAAAGTAATAGTTGAATCCATCTTCATCCAAAATAATAAAATACAAGTTTTAAATAATACAAAATTCTTTCAACATAATACCCTAAAAAAAAAAAAAAGAGAGAGAAAAAGTAAATGTAATTAAAATAAAAATCGGACAAACAAGCATATTGAAAATGAAAAGATAAAAGAGAATGTGTACTAAGAAATTTATTGATCATCTCCAATTCTCCTTCAATCATCGATGGTAGTAATTTCACTACTTGTTGATTGAGAATCTAAACAAGAATATAATCAATTGAATATAAAGTAATAATAAAATGAGTGAGTCACAATAACTAAAATTTCTTACTTATGCAACCTTTGTTATTTCATCCTAAGCACCTTCGACAATTTCTCATATTTCACTAATAAGTGATGAACAAATCCAATTATACAAGCAAATGAGAGTTTCAATGGTTGTTGGAGATAAAGTACTACGAGATGGATCGAGTGCTCTACCTTCAGAAGAAAAATTTAACTCTAAGGTTATGGTAGAATGTGAAATTATCAAAATATATTTGCCATTTTAGAAATATTTCTGAGAGTTTTGTTTCCACCGACCTAAAAGATAAAAAATCTCAGCACCCCCTCTCTCACATGCCTCGGAAAAATACCTATCCAATTCAAACTTACTTTCTATATCATCAGTTGTATCAAGAAATTCAGTAAAATCTAGAGTTACATCCATTACCTCATCATCGTTGCATCCAGTTCAAACAATCACATTATCTTTCAAAATTGTTTGATCTGTAGTTTAGTTATTTCCAACCTCATCTTCTGTGTAAAATATTTTATAGTCTTCAAAAATACGTTGAGTCACACTTTGTATTTTATTTTTAAGTTCAGTTATAGCAATTAGATCATCATCCCTAAAGTATTTAGAAAGGGAAAATCAAACAAACTTAAGCTTATAATGGGATCAAGCACATACAAAGGAAAGTTTGTCCTATCATTATTCCCCCAATACTTTTCATACTTTAATTTCATGTTTTTTGCCATATTAGTCAACAAAACATTATCAGAGGTTAAGTATACTTGAAGTTGTTTTTGGATCAAACAAATTTCAGGAAAATATCTATATGACTTTAATGATGAAGGACCTGAAATTCGTAATGTTATATCACGAAATTGTTGGGGTTGTTGCACTAATCTCGTGGATTTCGTAGTTTGTAAATTATTTGTACACGAATTGTTTATTTAATAAAATAAAGTGTTATTTTATTTGACATTTAGTTTGCATTAACCCAAATCCAATAAACTAAGATCCTAGGTTATTTAATGTAGCTTAAGTATGTATGTGGTGACATATAGGTGGATCATGTTTAAGTAATAACTTGAATGGTCTGGTAATATATGGACTGTTAGGGTTAATACCCTAAATCTCGTAGGATACTATAGTTTATAAACTTTTCATGAACAAACTCTTATGTGAATAATAATATATGATATTTTTATTCACCTTGTCTATAAAATATGTGATATTTTAGTTGCATTAACCACAAACCAGTAAACTAACATCCAAGGTTATCGTTGTAACTTAAACATATATGTGGAGACATACAGGTGGATCATGTTTAAGTGATAACCTAAATCTGTAGTATATGGATAAGGCTGGGAACCTTATCCTGATGACACTACGAGTATGACTCGCTTTGTAGGTATTACAATTGTTGTAAAGTGCTACAAATGATTTGATCCTGATCATTCATGTATTAGACATGCGAACGGGGATATTTTATATAAAGGAGTTTGTATAAGATTGAACTACGGAATGTTTAGTCTCATTATATAACACCGTTTATAATAGAGACTTTCATTTCACCAAGATGACCATAGGTAACATGACCTGAATCCTGAGTGAGTTGGGAACTCCTACCTATGAGGGCGGTCCTTTGATTTGTATGGGTGAGAGTGGCCAGATCGTCGACTCAACAAGCCTACCATTTTGGGGATTTATCTGATTGGGGAGCTGGGAACACAACTACACAAGATGAGATTCACTCCTTCCCCGAAGCAGGGGTAAGTACATAAATTGTTCCCTTAAGGGCTGATTTCGGACTTGAACAATGTGACACCACACCCTCTCCTAGCCCAAGAGGGGTTTACTCATAGTGGGACTATGATCTATTGTTCATTAGAGGGATCAGTGGTACTTAAGAAGTTAAATGTAACTACAGGGGAAAAACGGTAATTTGGCTTAGTTGTACTTACGAGCAATTTGTGAAGGGTCATCGTACTATTGATTGGTTATATCTAATAGACACAGAAATATATCTGTAGTGCAAAGAGTGCAACTGTCAATCTTTAGTGGAGTGCACGATAGTTAATGGATGGTGGATAATGTAATTAAAGAGTGTTGGGAATGGTGTCCTAAATCTCCTTGTAATCTCGTAGTTTGTAAACTCTGTATAAACATATTGTTATTAATAAAATAAATGTTATTTTATACGTATTTACTCAATCAAATAAACTAAGATCCAAGGTTATTTTATGTAAATTTAAACAAGTATGTAGAGACATACAGGTGGATCTTGTTTAAGTAATAACCTAAATGGTCTGTAGTGGATGGATAAGGTTGGGTACCTTATCTTGGTGACACTACAGATACGACCCGCTTTGAGATGTTACAAATGTTGTAAAGTGCTACAAATGATCTGATCCTGATGCGAGTGGGGGTATCCTATAAAAAGAGTTTGTATAAGACTGGACCACAAATGATTATTCAGTTATATAACACCGTTTATAATAGAGACTTACATATTTCACTGAGATGACCATAGGTGACATGACCTGATTCTTGAGTGAGTTGTGAACTCCTACTCATGAAGGCAGTCCTTTGATTTGTATGGGTGAGAGTGGCCAGATTGCCAACTCAACAAGCCTACCATTTTAGGGATTTGTCTGATTGGGGAGCTGGGAACTCAGCTTCACAAGACGGAATTCACTCCTTCCTCGATGTAGAGGTAAGTAGATAAATTGCTCCTTTAAGGGCTGATTCTGGGTCATAAACATAGTGGCAACACCCTCTCTTGGTAAGAGAAGACTCAGTGGTACTTAAAGGAGTTAGATACAACTATAGGGACAAAATGGTAATTTGGTCCAGTTGTACTTTCGAACAATTTGTGAAGGGTCATTGCATTGTAGATTGGTTATATCCAATGGACACAAAAATAAATCTGTAGTGCGAAGAGTGCAACTGTCGGTCTTTATTAGAGTGCTCGACAGTTAACAGATGTTGGATAATGTGATTAAAGAGTTTAGTCAGTTATTCATGCACCGTTGGAGCTTCAAGCTACAGATCCATAAGGTCCCCTTGGCAGCTCAATGGATTCAAGTTGAGAATAAGTTTTTGGGTTAGTTTGAAATGTTCAAATTAACAAGAGGGAATTTGATTATATATGATATAATTAAATTAATTCAATTATATATGATATAATTGATATGATGTATTTGATACATTATCATTTGATTGGAGGAATTAATATAAATATGATTTATATTAGATGCTATAAAAATAGAAAAAGAACTATGATTTATATATTGCATATGATGTAATATTAAAATTATAGGTTATAAATATAATATGATAAGTTAATTATTGTATTTATTTATACTTTATTAACTATATGATAATTGATATTTATTTTTCTCAATAACTGACCTTAATGGGTGGTTATACACCATTTTATGGCAACTGTGAGATAAAAGAAAATTGGTTTTCAAAATCTTAGAAGACAATGCGTTATCAGAATTTCTATCAAGTGACTAAACGATAGGATCAAGTTTCCTATACAATAGTACTTCTTTTCTAAATGATCGAGTATTAAGTCTATACGATAGACTTCTTCTTCTATACGATAGTTCATTGCTTACTCGATCATCTACTCCAATCCTTCCCTCATTTCAAAATAAGCCAAAGCCCACAACTCCTGGATTCTCACACCGAGAATACCAAGGTAATCTAGTGGTTGTGTCCAGTTGATACTCGTTGCTAGTGTTTGAGGAAGTTCGAGTTCCTATTCGTTGCGTTCGAGTTTGATCGAGGAAAGCACTTGAAGAAAGGTTCTTCAAAGGTATTGTTTTCTTGATCTTTTGTATTTAATTCAAGAAGCATGCTGTAATTTATTGATTAATGCATAATCTGTTTAGTATGATTGTAAATGTTTGAGTTCTTTCACAATGGAGTTTGAGACGATTGGCTTTCGCTCAAAGGTCCTTTATATTTAGAGTTCCTTCAAAGAGTTTAATTAATTATTTATGCACCGTTGGAGCTTCAAGCTACAGGCCCATAAGGTCCCATTGGTAGCTCAAAAGGTTTAGTTGAGAATAAGTTTTTGGGTTAATTTGAATTGTTCAAATTAATAAGAGGGAATTTAATTATATATGATATAATTAAATTGATTCAATTATATATGATATGATTGTTAATATGTATTTGATACATTATGGTTTAATTGGAGGAAATAAATATTTGAATGTGATTCAAATGTATTTTCTATGAATGAGATTCATAGTTGTTAAATTTACTATAAATATGATTTATATTGAATGCCATAAAATAGAGAAAAAAAGCTATAGTTTATATTGTATATGATACAATATTATAACTATAGGTTATAGGTTATATGTTATATTTGATATAACATATAATTTAATATAAATATAATATGATAAGTTAGTTATTTCCCCCAATTAAACCGTAGTGTATCAAATACATAATAACAATCATATCATATATAATTGAATCAATTTAATTATATTTGAATGTGATTCAAATGTATTTTCTATGAATGAGATTCATAGTTGTTAAATTTACTATAAATATGATTTATATTGAATGCCATAAAATAGAGAAAAGAAACTATAGTTTATATTGTATATGATACAATATTATAACTATAGGTTATATGTTATATTTGATATAACATATAATTTAATATAAATATAATATGATAAGTTAGTTATCATATTTATTTATATTATTTTATTATTTTGAATAATAACTATCCTATTTTCTCTCCAACCACCTTAGTGAGTGGTTATTTGATTTTATGGCAAGAGGAATGGAAGAAAGGGGTTTCTCTTCTTCCTTTACACAATTGAAGGCATTGCTATACGATTGAGTGTTTTACAAAAACGTTTTGTGTTCTTCAATCTTCTTCCTCAAAATCTCAAACAATCCCTCAAAACCAAAATAGTCAGAGCCCACCACTCTTGGGTTCTCACCCTGAGAATATCAAAGGCTCACTGTGGTAGTGTCCTCTCTATTTGGTTCATGAAGTTCTTGAAAAAGGCTTCAAGAAGTTGCTGAGTTCGAGGCTTGTGACCGTTCGAGGGAATTACATGAAGAAAGGTTCTTCAAAGGTGATATCTCCTGAACCCTTTTTCCTTGTAAAAAGCATGTTGTAATTTGTTTATGAATGCATATCTTGTATGTTTACTATAAATTATGTTTTCAATAAAAATGGAATTTGGACGATCCGCTTTCATTCAAGGATCTCCTTGTAAAACGAGTTCCTTCAATTGGTACCAGAGATAGGTTGTGGTTTCTGATTCCAAATTCCATTTATGTATTGAATTCTTTTATAGTAATGGTGAGTTTTAATTTCTGCATTACGTTTATATGATAAATGTATGTGGGTGTTGTTGATGGATGTTTACGGGATAGAAGTCTCCATTTATGGCTTTCTATTTAAGTTTACAAAGTTAATTTGTAAGGGCCCCTGCATTTTTGGGCAATAAATTGCAATCGAGTCTGTATTTGTTTAAGTTTTGAGTCATTCGTGAGGCTTCAGAAGAAGGGTTGCAACGATGGAGAAGACGAAACAGTGGTTGCCGCATCGTGTAGCTAGAGCTAAACGATCGTTTAGATTTTGTTATGTGATCGCGTAGAGTTTACTACAAGATCGTGTAGCATTTTCTAAATGATCGCATAACTAATGCTACAAGATCGTATAGAGTTTACTACACAATCATGTTGTGTTGGCTGCATGATTGCGTAGGCGCTCGATGGGTAGATGATCGCACGGTATATGATACTCGACACAAGCTTACGTGCTAAACGATCGTATAGACTATCATGCTCATCGCATAGTCATTAGCTATACGATCGCATAGTATACGATACTCGACACACGCTATACGATCGTGTAGACTTTCATGCTCATTGCATAGTCAAAAGCTACACGATCGTATATAAACGATCGTCTATACTTGATGCCTCGTTGCTCGATGATCAGGAGTTTGCAACACGATTAGCTGCAAGGGTTCTTGGTGGAGCGGTTTGAGGCGAGCGGTTCAAGACCCGATTCGCTTGTTCTGAACCGGTGGACTCTTTTTTGCAATAAGTTAGCCTTTAATTTCTAGTTTTTGAGATTGTCTATCTCGGTCCATCAACTTTAGCTTAAATATATATGTGATGTATGCCTATTTTATATGCCATAATGTATGTCATATAGTCTTAAAATCCACCATAGGTTATGCATTTATTTTCATGCATTATTTTATAATATAAGTGTTATAATATATTAGTATGCGCGATTTAAATTACATAAAGCATGCTCATGCATCATATAATATAAGAGTTATAGTATATGTATGCATGCATTATAGCATATCTATGCATCATTTATATTATAAGTGTTATAATATAAGGTTGAATGGTTGTATGGAATGTATGCTATAGTATAGTTTATTACTTAGTTATATAAAAGTTATATATTAGAAATGAATAAACATTGCATGAAGCATGACACTACTTTAGGTTAAATTATAAGTATTATAATTAACTTATGTATGTCTAGCTTGCCATGGTTGGTTTTAATTGTTTCATTTCTTATATGTGTTATAATAAATGAACTTAGAATTAAAATCAATAATAAAGAGTTGCATGCAAACCTTAGGCAATCATTTTTTAAAAGTGTTTTAAAATTTGATTGAGATAGACCTAAGATCACGTTTCTAATGAGATTAGAAATTTAAATTTAATCTTTTAAATCGGTTTAATAGGATTAAATTGATTCCTAATAAAAAATTAAATATGTAACAAATATATCTACAAGGGACCTTTTGTCTGAGGTTAGTTCTAGCTAGGCTGGGGTACTTAAGTTGATGGAAATGTCGCACCCTTACCTGGGAACCTACCTGAAAAGGTGAATTAGATAGATTTGTTACATGCATGCAATTTTGATGTAAGTATGTTCAAGAGTTTAATGAGACTTGAATCAAAGTTGTTTAATCATCAAAGACAAGAGTTGTTTTTTAGCAAATTAAACAATCACTTAGATAAAATTAGTAGCCAGATTTTCTAAGTTAATGAACCTTAGGTAAAACACTCAGTGGGAGGAAAATGGAGTATATGATACTTCACTTTAACCTCTACATGTTTCTCCCCAAAAGTTCACACCGTGAGATCTACTCTTAGCCTCGAGGCACCATGGGTGTCCCCCTACGGGTGACATTTGGGTAGGTCAATACCAAGGTGAATGGAGAGAGTGTTTATAGTAAGTGGGAGTGGGACGTGTGACAACATATCCCTTGGTCTCTCTCATTAGATTGGATAAAGTTTCATGCATTGCCTCGAGGCATCGTGGGTGTCCCCCAAAAGGATGATAATTTTTTAGTCTCTTGTTCTAATCGGCTTTTCCCTAAGGTTGGCTCATTAGGGTGGGGCTCTAGAACCTAAAATGAGAGATTACACTTACACAGAATTGTTAAGGATGTTAACAAATTTTGGATCGATCAATGGTGACTATTAGTTACAGTTACAAGGAGTTGTTTATGTCTAATGGTTGAAAATGTCTCATTTCAGTGAAGGGGCACTTGATCACCCTACGATGACTTTTGTCCTGCATTACTGAAGCATTATTGCAAAATAGATGCAACTTAGGGTACACTAGACTATTTTGCTAAAACTTGATTGGTTTTCTAAAAGTGGTTTAATGCAAGTAGACTTAATTAAGTTTGTTCTGTTTTCAACAGTTGAAATGGCTACCGTGACTCTTAGTTTACTTGCCGCCGATAAATTAACTGGAAAAAATTACGCTAGTTGAAAAAACATGATTAACACGATTTTAATCATCGATGATCTAAATTTTGTCCTGATGGAGGAGTGTCCTCCCATTCCACCTCCTACTGTTTCTCAAAATGTTCGAGAAGCTTATGAGTGCTAGACAAGGGAAAACGAGAAGGCCTGAGCGTATATCTTGGCAAGCCTTAACAATGTCTTGGCCAACAAGCATGAGCCCATGGTCACTACACGTGAGATCATAGAGTCCCTGAGGGGCATGTTCGGACAACCATCCGCATAGCTCATGCACGACGCTCTCAAGTACATCTTCAATTCACATATGCAAGAGGGGGCATATGTTCAGGAACACATTCTCAACATGATGATCCCCTTCAACGTGGCAAAGATGAACGGGTCAAGCATCGATGAGGCCAACCAGGTTAGCATCATTTTGGAATCTTTACCATAAAACTTCCTGCACTTCCGTAGCAATGCTGTTCTGAATAGGATTGACTACAATCTGACTACCTTGCTCAATGAGTTGCAGACTTTCTAATCCTTGTTGAAAAGCAAGGAGAAGAAGGGTGAAGCAAATGTTGCTTCATCATCCAAAAGGTTCTATAAAGGTTCGACTTCAGGAACTAAGTCTGCACCTTCTTCCCCCGACAGTAAAAAGTGGAAGAAGAAGAAGGGTGGAAAGGGGAAGGCTGCTGCTAACCTAGGAGTTGCTGCTCCAAGGGGTAGACAACCAGTGAGGGTTGACAAGGAAAAGTGTTTCCATTGCAATCAGGACGGGACTAGAAGAAGAACTGCCCCAGATATTTGGCAGAAAAGAAGAAGGCCAAACAAGGTAAATGTGATTTACTTGTTTTGAAAACTTGTTTCGTGAAGAATGATGATTCTGCTTGGATTATTGACTCTGAAGCCACTAACCATGTTTGTTCTTCATTTCAGGGAATTAGTTCCTGGCGAACTTAATGCTGGTGAGATGACGATGCGAGCTGGAACCGGACACATCGTCTCAGCGGTGGCAGTGGGAGGTCTCTGGTTAACTTTACAGAACAAATTTCTCATTCTGAATGATATATTTGTTATTCCTAATTTAAAAAGGAACTTAGTTTCTGTAAAGTGTCTTTTAGAACACAACTATCAATTAAAATTTTCTTATAATAAAGTGTTTATTACTAAGAATGGTATTAATATATGTTCTGCTCAACTGAAAAAAAATTTGTATGTGCTAAGACCGTTAGCAAAAAATGCACTCCATAACATAAAGATGTTTAAAACTGCCATAACTTAACATAAAATACCTAGAATTTTTCCTAAGGAAAATGCCCAACTTTGGCATCTAAGACTAGGACACATCAATCTCAATAGGATTGAGAGGTTGGTGAAGAATGGACTTCTAAGTAAGTTAGAAGAAAATTCTTTACTTGTGCGTGAGTCATGTCTTGAAGGCAAAATGACTAAAAGACCTTTTATTGGAAAAGGTCATAGGGCAAAAGAACCTCTAGAGATAGTGCATTCAGAACTTTGTGGTTCGATGAATGTAAGAGCTAGGAGAGGTTATGAATATTTCATCATTTTTATTGATGATTATTCAAGGTATGGGTACGTTCGTTTACTGCAACATAAGTCTGAGTTTTTTTGAAAAGTTCTAAGAATTCTAGGCTGAAGTTGAAAATGCATTTAATAGAATGATTAAAACACTTCGATCTGATCGAGGTAGAGAGTTTATGGATTTGACTTTCCAAAATTATTTGAGAGAACATGGAATAGTATCCCAACTCTTAGCACCTTGTACACCTCAACAAAATGGTGTATCAGAGAGAAGAAATCAAACCCTGTTGGATATGGTTTGGTCTATGATGAGTTACACTTCCTTGCCTGACTCATTTTGGGGTTATGCAGTGGAGACTACAGCTTATATCCTGAACCGTGTTCCCTCTAAGAGTGTTGCCATAACACCTCTGGAGTTATGAAATAGTCGTAAAGATAATTTACGTCATTTCAGAATCTGGGTTGCCCAGCACATGTGCTTGAGGCCGATCCTAAGAAACTGGAACCACATTCAAGATTATGCCTATTTATAGGCTACCCTAAGGGAACAAGAGGTGGTTATTTCTTTGATCCTAGTATTTGTATCAAAAAATGCTACTTTTCTTGAGGAAGGCCATATAAGGGAGCACAAGCCAAAAAGTAAAATCGTGTTGAATGAGATTTCCAAAGAAACTACTGAATCTTCAACAAGAGTTGTTGAAGAGCCTAATACCTCAACAAGAGCTGTTGAAATAGGTTCATCTAGTAGGTCAAATCCACCTCAAGTGTTAAGGGAACCTCGACGTAGTGGAAGGGATGCAAACCCACCTATTCACTATATGGGTTTAACTGAAATCCTAGCTATGGTAGCTTATGGCGAAGTTGAGGATCCATTGTCTTACAAGAAGGCAATGGAGGATGTTGACAGAGATGAATGGATCTCGAAATGGAGTCTATATACTTCAATTCAGTATAAGATCTTATAGATCACCCTGATGGAGTTAAACCCTATAGGTTGTAAATAGATCTACAAGAGGAAATGGGGTGTTGATGGGAATGTGCAAACTTTCAAGGCTAGACTGGTGGCAAAAGGTTATACCCAGGTAGAGGGAGTCGACAGTCTCCTCGCCTATTGCCATGCTAAAGTCTATTCGGATCCTCCTATCCATTCCCTCATATTATGACTATGAGATATGGAAAATGGATGTCAAAACTACTTTTCTGATTGACAATGAGACCATTTATATGTTGTAGCCTGAGGGATTCATAATCCAAGGTCAAGAGCCAAAGGTTTGTAAGCTTAATTGGTCCATTTATGGACTAAAACAGGCATCTCGATCTTGGAATATAAGGTTTGATACTGCGATCAAATCTTATGGCTTTGATCAGAACGTTGATTAGCCTTGTGTCTACAAGAAGATCATCAACAGTTTAGTAGTTTTTCTAGTGTTGTATGTAGATGATATCATACTCATTGGGAATGATGTAGGTTTACTGACTATAGTTAAGAACTGACTAGCGGCCCAATTCTAAATGAAATATTTGTGAGAGACTCAGTTTTTTCTGGGTATTCAGATCTTTCTAGACCGAAAGAACAAAATGCTAGCATTGTCTTAGACATCGTATATTGATAAGATGTTTGTCAAGTATTTGATACAGAACTCCAAGAGGGGCCCATATCCTTTTAGGCAAGGAGTTATGTTGTCTAAGGAACAGTATCCTAAGACACCTAAAGAGGTTAAGGATATGAGATGGATTCCCTATGCATCTTCCGTGGGCAGTTTGATGTATGCAATGTTATATACTAAACCTTATTGAGGTTGATGCCCTAAAGTCTCGTGTCCTATAGTTTGTAAACAGTATGTACGAACACTTGTGTTGTTAATATACGATATTTACTTCACATCTTGTATTTTGCTCGGTTAATTGTTTTATTTGTTTTATCACAAACCAATAAACATAAATCCCTGGTTATCTGTATTGACTCAAGCATGTATGTGGTGACATACAAGTGGATCATGTCTTGAGTGATAAACAAAATAGTCTGTAGTATATGGATATAGGAGGGAAACCTTATTCTAGTAATGCTACGAATGCGACCCGCTTTATGGAATGGTCACAAGTGTTGTGACTTTTCATAGATGGTCTGATCCTGATCATTCGTGTTGGGGACATGCGAGCGAGGGCGTCCTGTATAAAGAGTTTGTATACGACCTGACCACGAAGTGTTAACATCTCGTTATATGACATCGTTCATGACAAAGACTTCACTTTATTAGGATGACCATAGGTAACATGACCTCAATCCTGAGTGAGTTGGGAACTTCTGCCATTGAGGGCGGTCCTTTGATTTGTATGGGTGCGAGTGGCCTAGTCACCGATTTAAATCTACCATTTTGCGGATTCGTCGGATTTGGGAGCTAGGAACTCAGCTACACAAGATGGAATTCACTCATTCCCCAAGGCAGGGGTAAGTAGATAGATGGCTCCCTTAAGGGCTGATTCCGGGGATTGAACGATGTGGCGCCACACACCTTCTCTTGGCCCGAGAGGTGTTCACACATAGTTGGACTATGTTGTATTGTTCATTAGAGGAATCAATGGTACTTAAGGAGTGAGATGTAACTACAAGGGTAAAACGGTAAATTGACCCAGATGTACTTACGAGCATCTATGAAGGGTCATCGTACTCATGATTGGTTATATCCGATGGACACAAAAATATATCTGTGGTAAGAAGAGTTCAGCTGTTAGTCTTTAGTGGAATGCCTGACAATTAACGGATGGTGGATCTCATAGCTAAAGAGTTTAGTCAGTTTCACGTACCGTGGAGCTTCGAGCCACAGGTCCATTAGGTCCCATCGGTAGCTTGGATAAAGTCGAGAACCAGTATTTGGGTTAATTTGAAATGTTCAAATTGACAAGAGGAAGTTCGATTATATATGATATAATTGAACTGGTTAATTATATATGATATAATTGGCTAAATGTATGAGATACATTATTTTGGAGGAAATTAGATATGTTGATTTATATCAAATAGAGGAGAAAATACTATAGTAGATATGTGATATCAAACTATAGGATATAAATATAATATGATTATATTAATTAATTAATTAATTGATTAATTATATGATAATTAATCCTAATATCACATTCGGACGTGGGTTAATGGGTAGCATTGGTTATGGTAACTGGTGAGTTAAAAACGAAAAAAGTTGTCATTTTGGATGGTGCAATCGATAATCCATCAATCGCCCAAAATAATTCGGAAGCGTTCGTTGGTGAAAGTAAATGATCACTTGAGAGCCCATACGATAGCGTTCTTTGTCTAAACGATCGTATACCTCACGCCTCAACGATCGCACACTATCGCCTAGACGATCAGATAGCTTCTCTAAACGATCGTATAGTGTGCCGATTTAGCTAAACGATCGTATACCTTTTCCTAAACGATTGTTCAGCAAATCCTACACGATTGTGTAGTTCCTCTATGCGATAAGCACTTCTGCTATACGATAGCGTTGTTTTCTCTCCCACTTGCTTATCGCCTACACGACTCATTTTTCCTCCGTCCTCTACTAAATTCACCAAAGCCCACCCTTTGGGTTTTCACTCCAAGAATATCCGTGGCTCATTAGTGCTGGTGTCGTCCCCGTTGTGGCGTTTGTGTTCGCGTTGATCGTGCTGCTGCAGTCGACGTTCTCGCCGGGCGTTGGTAGATATGTTGGAGGGTTCCGCTGTGTTGGGGTTTTGAAGTTCGAAGATAGTCTTCAACTGGTATGGAACTCTGTCTCCTTGTTATTTATCTTTGTTCGTAGCATGCCATTAATTAAGTTTTGATTGCATAACTATATGTGTTGAATGTATAATGTTTCGGTCACGGTGAGATCGAAGTGATCCGAATGCACTCATGGAACTCTCGAGATCCTTCAAACCTGACATCTGCTATGCAGTGGGGATAGTCAGTAAATATCAATCTAATCCAGGATTAGATCACTGGACAACCATTAAGAACATCCTCAAGTATTTATGGAGAACGAGGGCTACATGCTTGTGTATGGTTCTAAGAATTTGATCCTTACAGGATACACGGACTCTAATTTTCAGACTGATAGAGATTCTCGAAAATCTACATTAGGATCAGTGTTCACTCTTAACGGAGGGGCAGTTGTATGGCGAAGTACCAAGTAGGGGTGCATCGGGACTCCACCATGGAGGTTGAGTATGTAGCAGCTTGTGAAGCTACTAAGGAGGCCGTTTGGCTCAGGAAATTTCTGACTGATCTAGATGTTGTTCCAGACATGTCAAAGCCCATCACACTTTATTGGGATAATAGTTGTACTATGCCTAATTCCCGAGAGCCTAGGAGTCATAAACGTGGTAAGCACATAGAGCAGTAGTATCATCTCATCCGAGAGATTATGCATCGAGGGGACGTGATATTCACGAAGATAGCTTCGGAGCACAACATTGTTAATTCATTTACGAAGGCTCTCACAGCTACAGTGTTTGAGGGTTACTGCAGAGTATGGGTCTACGGGACAGACCATGGTTGGACTAGGGCAAGTGGAAGATCTTGTACTGGGCGTGTTATGCCCTGGTTTATTGTTTTGTGTACTTGTATTTTATTATCTTGTACACCCCACTTGCTTTAGGACAAGTGGGAGATTGTTGGGGTTGATGCCCTAAATCTCGTAGGGTCCTATAGTTTGTAAACTTTATATGAACAAACTCTTATGTGATTAATAATATATGATATTTTTATTCACTTTGTCTATAAAATATGTGATATTTTAGTTGCGTTAACCACAAACCAATAAATTAACATCCAAGGTTATCGTTGTAACTTAAACATGTATGTGGAGAAATACAGGTGGATCATATTTAAGTGATAACTAAAATGGTCTGTAGTATATGGATAAGGCAGGGAACCTTATCCTGGTGACACTACGAGTATGGCCCGTTTTGTAGGTTTTACAATTGTTGTAAAGTGCTACAAATGATATGATGTTGATCATTCATGTATTAGACATGCGAGCGGAGATATTCTATAAAAAGAAGTTTGAATAAGACTGGACCATGAAATGTTTAGTCTCATTATATAACACCGTTCATAATAGAGACTTTCATTTCAGTAGAATGACCATAGGTAACATAACCTAAATCTTGAGTGAGTTGTGAACTCCTGCTTATGAGGGCGGTCCTTTGATTTGTATGGGTGAGAGTGGCCAGATTTCCGACTCAAAAAGCATATCATTTTGGGGATTTATCTGATTAAGGAACTGGGAACACAGCTACACAAGATGGAATTTACTCCTTCCCTGATGCAGGGGTAAGTAGATAAATTGCTCCCTTAAAAACTGATTTCAGGTCTTGAACAATGTGGTGCCACATCCTTTCTTAGCCCGAGAGAGGTTTAGTCATTGTGGGACTATGATCTATTGTTCATTAGAGGGATCAGTGGTACTTAAGGAGTTAGATGTAACTACAGGGGCAAAACGATAATTTGGCCTAGTTTTACTTATGAGCAATTTGTGAAGAGTCATCGTATTGTTGATTGATTATATCCAATGGACACAAAAATATATCTGTAGTGCGAAGAGTGCAGCTGTCAATCTTTAATAGAGTGCCCGATAGTTAATGGATGGTGGATAATGTAATTAAAGAGTTTAATTAATTATTCACGTACCATTGGAGCTTCAAGAAGCAAGTAAGATTATATTAGACAACAACATCTCCCACTGATTAAGCTGAGCAAGCGGTCCTCAGGAACTAGTTTGCCTGTTTTTCTTTCTCTACTCTCTTCTCAGCAAAGTACTGAGGGCAGTTTCTCTTCCAGTGCGCTTCTTCGTTGCAGTGGAAATACTTTCCTTTGTCTGCAACGTTGTTCTTGCCTTTCTTTCTAGCGGGTTTCTTCTTCCCTTTCCCTTTGCTCTTCCTAGTAGGAATACTCTTACTCCGTGAAGAGGAAGCAACATCAGGCTTTTTGGAGGATGTTCCTCTCTTCTTAGTTGTAGTAACATTTACTTCTGATTCCAGACCTTTAGTTCTCAACATAGTCTGGTAAGCCTGTTGCTCATTCCACAAAGTAGTCAAACTGTATTCAATTTTATTCATGAGTGCATTCGTGCAGAACTGCAGAAAACTCTTTGGAAGAGATTCTAGAATAAAAATGACTTGATTTTTCTCGTCAGCAATAGCACTGTTTACTTATGCCACATTAAAGTGGACCATCATGTCCAGTACATGTTTACGAACAGTGGCCCTCTCTTTCATGCGACAGTTGTAAACGTACTTTATAGCATCATGCCTTATGGAGAAGGACGGTTGCCCGAACATCCCTCGTAGAGATTCCATAATCTCTTCGGCAGTACCTATATCTTCATGTTTTTTCGTCAAAACATCAGATATGCTAGCGAGGATATAAGCTTGAGCTTTATCATTTTCCCTGATCCATCTATCATATGCATCCCAAACAATTCGGTTTGTGTTAGAGCTCAGAACGGGAGGACAATCTTTTCTTAAGACGAACCATAAATCGTTTATCACCATAGTATTCAAATGATTTCCAGGTTGTATAATTATCCCTTATCAGTTTATCAGACGCCAACAATTGTATTAGTGAACTCGTCATTATGAAATTATTAACAAATTCTATAAGTGAATTGCTTTTAAATCCAATCAAGTTTTAGTAAAGTATTAATATACGCAAAATTATTTTTGCAACGATACTACAGCAAAACATTTTTGACTAAATACTATCTCCAGAATAACTCATATTCTGATAGTCATTTAGCTACTACTTTTGGTCAGAAATTACTAACACTTTAATAATTCTATAAATGTAACCCTCCATTTTCAAACGTCAGAGATCGGCCCCAATTATGCTACCAAGATGGAGAGTCAAGGTTGGGAATGGACCTAAGAAATCCTATCCATTTTTAGAGTTTGAGTTGTTCCGAATCCTATGTTACAACCCTCCGTAGGGATAGCCACCATTAAACGACTAGCAAGGGCCGCTTAAAACAAACCAATAAGCGTAACATAGGAATCTCACGGTCCAAACCAACGAAAGAGACTGCAGGATATGTTGACACATTTTCTTCACCCACTTACTATAAACAACTTCCCCCGTTTACCTTGTTATTGACTCATACAAACAATTTCTGTATGGAGGTCACTCTCAGGTGACACGAAGCGTCATATGAATCTCACAGTGTAAACTATGTGGAGACGTGGCAGTTGAAATCTGTATATCATATAATTGATTTATGTTTGAACAACATCCCCTTATTCATTGAAATTTAGATTTAGACTAAAAAATACTTTCTGTATGGAGGTCACTCCCAGGGTGACACGAAGTACTACTTAAATCTCAATTGTGAACTCTTAAGGACGTGAGAGCTAAAAATAACATATCATATATGTTATTAATCTCCCACTGAAGTGTTCTAATAACTTTATTATATAAGTTATTTAAACTCCCACTGAAGTGTTCTTTTTGGCTAATAAAAATAACCCTAAGTCTAAGTGGTTTATCCAAGTATAACATTTATAATTGGATTTTAATCTACGATGTCTAGGTAATATACCGTTTTATTACCTCACACTGCTCACTTATGCTTATAAAAACGATTAACAATGCTCAATAATTCGGCCATAATCTCCAGGTAGGAGGTGTTCCGTAGACCGTCAACTTAAATACCTCCAGCCTTTGCCAAGATTATATACCCGTTGAGTTTGTAATCCGAGTTTTACAAGTTTAATGACCTATTTTAACTATTAAAATGAGTGGTTAACTTACGTGAGCATGCAACTGTTCTTTGTTATGGATTTTAAACGTCTAACAAAATTTTATAACAACTTACAAAACTTTAGACATGCTAAACATCCATTACATACATCAAAGGCAAAAGAAACCCTAAAATGCATACTATATATTATAACATTTTATAACATACTTTCAATGCATGTAACATGCTTCCTATGGTGGGATTTTAAATCTACTTGGCACACTGTATGCTTATACAATATTAATCATATACAAACTGATATGGTTTTAGTTTTGGTATAAACAAGCAAACAAAAGCCTAATTATTACAAAATTTCAAGTAACAGCTTCCGGACTGCTCGAGTCGCTCCAAACCAAACCCAAACAACTTGAACCGAACCAGAATAGCCTGAACCGGACCAGCCAAAAACCTTTTGAGGCTGAATCGGACAGGACCTTAATAAAATCGGTTGAACTGGCTGCTCTCGCTCCATGCTCGAAATCTCACTGAGGCTCATCGTGTAGCGTTGATGACTACCGTCTAGCACGATCGTCTAGTGTTTGCCTAATCGTGTAATGCCATCACCTTGCATCTTCCAACTATCATGTAGAGCCATCGCATAACGCTTCTTCACATAGTTCAGCACCCGCATAAAGCTACACGATCGTGTAGTGCTATCGTATAGTGCCTCTTCACATCGTTCAACGCTCGCACAAAGCTACACGATCGTGTAGTGCTATCGTATATCACCTCTTCACATCATTCAGCGCCTGCACAAAGCTACACGATCGTGTAGTGCTATCGTATAGCGCCTCTTCACATTGTTCAGCGCCCGTAGCTACACCATCGTCTAGCGCACAACACTTCAATGCCTAGAGCCCATAGCTACACGATCGTCTAGTATTTCTTCACATCGTTTAGCATTTATACCTCAACGACAATATTTGAGTAGAGGTTGAAAAACTGGAATCTGCAGCTTGGCCTTCTTCACTTGTTTCTTCAATTACATCTTAATTTCAAACTCTAACGACTCCAAATAAATTACAGACTCTTGAGAACACATATAAGCTCATCAAACAAGAGCCAATTAGAAATTTAATCAAGAAATCAAAGAGAAATAAAATGGCAAAACTCAGTGCACCATGTTCATATAACTCATGAAAAACACCCACTACACCAAAATTAAACCAAATTGAATGCTTAAACGATGCGCTGATACCAATTTTTGGAGTGTATCAGCAAGCAGCGGAACCAACAAGGATCAATAAGCACTCTAATTCATTAATTTTGGTAGTAACTAAAGCATGCTCATATAATAGCAAGAGGGTTTCAAGCCATACCTTTGTAAAACTTCTTGAAATCTTGATTCTCAGCTGTAAATTTCTCCAAATCTTGCTGTAGACCACCTCAAGATCTTCCCCACTATTCTCTTGGAACTTTAGATTGAGTTTTGGGACTCAAAATAAACCTGAATGAAGGAAACTTGGAGAAGAACTCACTGCTACAACTCACTTGAAGAACAACTTCTTCAATACAAATTTTTCAGCAAAAACTCTATAGATGCATGCCTCAATTTCACTCCAACCTTCTCAATATATTGTAGGATTTTCATGCAAAGAAGATGGCTATATGAGATGCAGCTCATGCTTGAAGTTATTGAAGCAAAAAATAGGTGGGTTTTGTGTGAGCTAGTTGAAGGTGTTATTGGAAAATATCATAATTCCATTTTGTGTTTTTCAATTTTTCCAAATGATTACAAAAGTCAATTTGATTTCAAACATTGAAAATATTATTAATTTTTCAAAATTAATTTTTCTAATAAAATTAATAATAATTAATAAATAATTTAATTAATTCTAAATAATTCAATATTAAATATTAAATTAATTTTACACAAATCCACCTTCAAATATTTAAATCATATTTAAATATTAATTCTCCTATCCCGTTTAATTCTTAAAATTAAACGTGTAATTATATCTCATATAATTATTAATTTCTTTAATTCTAATTTGAACGTTTCAAATTAACTTATCATGCCACTCTAAAGCTAATCTATTTACAAGCTAGTAGGGGGACCTCGCGGACCTATAGATCATGGGCTCTAACGATCCGAGATTAATTAGCTAAACTCATTACACTGAATTAACCACCATTCATTAACTAATGGGTCACTTCACTAAAACTCATAGTTGAACTCCCTTAACTGTAGATATATTATATCCACCCGATATAACCATGATTAGTAAGTTAACCCTTCACAGGTTGTTCGTAATAACAGTTGGGTCAAATGTCGGTTTTACCCCCGAGATTACCTTTTGTTCTTTAAGTCTCACTGATCCTCTAATGAACAGTTGATTTGTGATCCAATCAACAAACCAAGTCCCTCTCGGGTCAATGAGAGGGTGGGGCCCTTTGTTCAAGACCCGAAGTTAGCACTTAAGAGAACAACCTCTCTACTATCCCTAAAAGTGGGTAGGAGTGAATTCCTTCTTGCACCCTATGTCCCCAACTATCTATCTGATCTTACCCCTGAAATGGAGGTTTATTGAGCCGATGCTGTTGAGCCAATCCTCACCTATGCAAATATAAGGATAATCCCGAATAAACAGGAGTTCATAGTTAGCTCAGTATTAAGGTCAAGTTACCTAAGTCATCGCTTGAAATAGTCAGTCTTAAACAGTAAACAACGTTATAAAGTAAGAGTGACTGATTTCGTGGTCCGATCTTGTACAAACCCATTTGGACAGGACGCCCCCACTTCTCATGTCTTAACATGTACGAATTAGGATCACTTCGTTTGTAGCACTTTACAACTCTTTGTAACAACTACAGAGTAGGTTGCATCCTATAGTGTTACCAGAAAAAGGCACCCAACCTTATTCATATACTATAGATCATTTTGACTATTTACTCGATTGATCCACTTTTATATCTCCACATAAAGCTCAAGTACTCATGTAATAGTCATGGGTATTTTAGGTTTATTAGATTTCTAATAAGCAATACATATATTCAATAACAACTTATTGATTTTTTAGAATAAGTTTTATTGTTTACAAACCACGAGTTTTAGGACATAAAACCCAACAAAAACTATATAGATTATATTATATATAGTATAATATAAACTATAGGTTATATTATATGCGATATAATATAAAGTTTGATTTAATTATATTAGCTAGTGTAGAATAACTCTCTTGGTATTATTCTACGTGATGAAGGGAGTTATTTTGAATAACTCTCCTCATTCTCTTATAATATGGATCACACAGAGTTTTGAGCAGAGATATACGTGATATTTACAGTGGTGTGAATACGCTGTAATTTTTTTTCCTCTCCCAAGACTCTCAAGAAAAACAAAATTCTCCCTCACAAAAAAATCTTAGACGAGCCCACAACTCCATCTTGATTGCTTACCTTGAGAATAGCAAGGAAGACTTTGGTGGTAGTGTCCAAGAGAATTTATGTATCTTGTTGTTGAAGGGATTAGTGAAGGTTCACAGTGGAAGGAGATCGATCCCAATTTTATTTTTCACAGAATTGAAGTTTCAACGAGCAAGAAAATATTATGCATTACAATAAAATTCTACAACATGCATCTTAAGAAGTAAATTAGGGATGAAACAATGCTTACCCTTGAAGCCAAATGGTCTTAACGAATTCCCTTGATCTGGATCACGAACCCTTTGTTTTGGATCTCGATCTCCAAAATACGACAACCTAAATGACCACCACCACAAGAGAACCTCCTGTATTCTCCTTAGGGAATAAGCATATGCAGGAGTGGTGGGCTCTACATTGAGAAGAGGGAGGAGAAGTTTTTAAAGAGGGAGAAAGAAAACCGAAAATTTTTTCTTTCTATATTCTTGGGAGTTCCTTTTTTTTTTTTTTCAGAGAAAAAAACAAGAGAGAAAATCTCTACATCAAAATGCAAGAGAAAAACCAACTTCACATAACCTTTCCCACACCCCGTGATGGAAAATAGAGAAAATAGGGAGGGAGTTATTCATAACTCCCTCAATTAATTTAATTCAAAATTAAATTAAATTTAATATATAAATATATATAAATATAATAATTAACTTATTATATGTATATGTAACTATATGTTATATCAAATATAACATATGACATATAGTTTTTATATTGTATCAAATACAATATAACTGTAGTTTGTATTTCTCTCAGTTAATCATGGTCTTTAGTATAAATCACATTTATACTAAATTATAAAAATCTCATCCATATAATTAGTATTTGAATCACATTCAAATATTTAATTCTTCTCAAATAAACTTTATATTGTAATGTATCAAATACATTATATCAATTATATCACATATAATTAAATTAATTAATTATATCATATATAATCAATTCTCTCAATTAATTTGAACAATTTAAATGAATCCAAAATTAATTTTCAATAATCGCTGTTGAGCTACTGAGGGGACTTAATGAGCCTATAGATTGAAGCTTTAATGATACTTGGATAATCAATTAAACTTCTTTAATTAAATTACCCAACATCTATTAACTACCGGTAATTCCACTAAAGACCGACAATTGCACTATTTGCACTACATATATATTCTGTGTCCATAGGATATAAACAGTCAATAGTGCGATGACCCTTCACAAATTGCTCGTAAGTACAACTGAGTCAAAATTACCATTTTGCCCTTATAGTTACATCTAACTCCTTAAGTACCACTAATCCCTTTAATGAACAATAAGTCATAGTCAAAATATGACCAAGTCCCTCTTGGGCTAAGAGACAGTGTGACCACAATGTTTAAGCCCCGGAATCAACCTTTAAGGGAGCAATTTAACTACTTATCCCGACATTAGGGAAAAAGTGAATTATGGCTTGTGTAACTGTGTTTCCAGCTCCTCCATCAGACGAATCCCCAAAATGGTAGGCATATTGAGTTGGCAATCTAGCCACTCTCACCCATACAAATCAAAAGATCGCTTTCATAGGCATGAGTTCACAACTCATTCAGGATTCAGGTCATATCACCTATGTAAGTTTCTATTATTAACGACGTTATATAATGAGACTAGTCATTTCGTGGTTCAGTTTTATACAAACTTTTTGTATAGGATAACCTTGCTCACATGTCTCCACATGAATGATCAGGATCAAATCATTTGTAGTATTTTTCAACATTATAATATTTACAAAGTGGACTGTATTCGTAGTGTCATCAGGATAAGGTACCCAACCTTATCTATCTACTACAGACCGTTTAGGTTATCATTTAAACATGATCCACCCATATGTCTCTACATACATGTTTAAATTACATAAAATAACCTAGGATCTGAGTTTATTGGACTGAGTGTATGATCATAAAATACCAATTATTTTATTAATAACAATTTTTTTATACATTGTTTACAAACTACGAGAATACAAGAGAGATTTAAGACACCAATACTAACAATCTCCTAGTTGTCCTAAAGCTTAGAGAGCTTAATGTACAATTCAAATAAAGTACAAAATACAATAAACTAGGGCATACACTATACCCCAATAACATCTCTTACTTTCCCTAGACAATCTGCTGCATGTCCTATAACCCAAACTTTCTAGAAGACCCTTGAACACTTTAGTTGTGAGAGCTTAATGTACAATTCAAATAAAGTACAAAATACAATAAATTAGGGCATACACTATAATCCAATAACATCTCTTACTTTCCCTAGACAATCAGTAATGTTATGCTTCGAAGCAATCTTCATGACAATCACGTCACCTCGATGCACAATCTCTCGAATCAAGTGATATTTCCGCTCTATGTGTTTGCCTCTTCTTTGACTCAGGTTCCTTAGTATTTGCCATAGCACCACTATTATTTTAATAAAGTGTGATGGGCAAAGGCATGTTTGGAACAACTTCTAAATTAGTAAGAAACTTTTTAAGCTAAACAACCTCTTTAGCAGCTTCACAAGCAACTACATATTTGACTTCCGGAGTCTGTGATGCATCATTGCTTGGTGCTTCGCCAAACTATAGTTCCTCCATTCAGAGTAAACACTGACCCTAATATGGATTTTGAGAATACCGATCAGTCTGAAAGTTAAAGTTCGTGTATCCTGTAAGGATTAAATACTTATCTCTATACACAAACATATAGCCCCTTGTTTTCCAAAGATACTTGAGGATAGTTTTGACCACTGTCCAGTGAACTAATCTTGGATTGGATTGATATCGACCGAAAATCCCTACTGCATAGCAAATGTCAGGTTTGGTGCCGATGCATATAGAATTCATCTCATTGTCTCAGCCTCTTGAGGAGTCTTAGAACACTGCTTCTTAGACAATACAATTCCATGCCTGAAAGGTAATAAACACTTCTTGGAATTGTGCATCAAATACCTGACAAACATCTTGTCAATATACGATGCTTGAGACGATGCCAACCTTTTGATCTTACGATTCATGATGATCTGGATCCCTAGAACAAACTGCGCCTCTCCCAAATCTTACATTTGGAATTGGACGGCTAGTCATTTCTTTACATTAGTTAGAAAACCTACATCATTCCCAATGAGTAGGATATCATCCACATACAACATGAGGAAAGCTACTGAGTTGTTGACGATTTTCTTGTAAACACAAGGCTCATCAAAATTCTGATCAAAGCCACGATTTCAGTATCAAATCTTATATTCCAAGATTGAGCTGCTTGTTTCGGTCCATAATGTTGGGATTGATGTCCTAATTCTCCTAGAGTCTCGTTGTTTGTAATGATACACATTGTTTGTGTTAGGATTGGTATCCTAATTCTCCCGGAGTCTCGTAATTTTGTAAAGATACACATTGTTTGATGAATAAAATAATTGTTATTTAATTATGACATTTACTCATATCCAATAAATAAAGCACCTTGGTTATCTTATGTGAACTTAAGCATGTATATGCGATATATAAGTGGATCATACCTTAAGTGATAACCTAAATAGGTTTGTAATATAAGGATCAAAGTGGGATACCTGATCCTGGTGACACTACAAATACAACCCACTTTGTAGAGGTTTCCAAGTGTTGTAAACTACTACAGATGGTAGATCCTAACCATTCATGTGGAGATGTACGAGCAGGGGAGTCCTATACAAAGAGTTTGTATAAGACCTGAACCACGAGATGACTAGACTCTGTATATAACACCGTTGATATTAGAGACTTACATCTCACCTAAACGACCATAGGTAACACGACCACAATTCTGAGTGTTTTGGGAACTTCTGCCTTTGAGAACGGTCCTTTGATTAGTATGGGTGAGAGTGGCCAGATTGCCAACTCAACATGCCTACCTTTTTGGGGACTTGTTTGATTTGGGAGCTAGGAACTCAATCCACAAGATGCAATTCACTTCTTTCCCAAAGCAGGGATAAGTAGAGAGATTGCTCTCTTAAGGGTTGATTCCAGAGCTTGAACATAGTGGCCACAACTTCTCTTTGGAAGAGAGGACTCAGTCATAGTAGGACTATGACTTATGTTCATTAGAGGGATCAATGGTACTTATGGAGTTAGATGTAACTACAGGAGCATAAAGGTTACTTGCCCAATTGTACTTACGAGTGATCTATGAAGGGTTGTTGCACTTCTGATTGGTTAAGATGGACATATAATATATCTGTGGTAAGAAGAGTTCAGCTGTCGGTCTTTAGTGGAGTGCCTGGTAATTAACGGATGGTGGATCCCGTGACTAAAGAGTTTAATCAAAGTTATTCACATATCATTGGAGCTTCGAGCTACAGGTCTATAAGGTCCCCTTGGTAGCTCAATGGATTCAGTTGAGGATCAGTTCTTGGTGTTAATTTGAAATGTTTAAATTGACAAGAGGTAATTTGATTATATATGATATGGTCGGTATGATGTATGAGATACATCTAGTGGAGGATTAATATAAATAAGATTTACATTAAGTACCATGGAATAGAAAAAGAACTATGGTTTATATGTTTCATGAGATGAAATATTAAAACTATACATTATAAATATAGTATGATAAGTTGGTTATCATTTATATTTATAATAATATTAATTATTGGATAATTAAATTTTTTTCTCTAATAACCAATTGAGTGGGAGGTTATTGGTGGTTCACGGTAACCGTGAGATAAAAGAAAAATTGTTTTCCTAATTTTAAAAAGTTTCGGTCAAAATTGTTTTTGAGTTTTCTCTGTCGAAAAAAGAAACTCACGAAAGTTTTCAAGTAAATAAAAATTTACTAAACGACAGCTTGAGCGAGCTAAACGATCGTGTAGAGTTTGTAAGCGACATACACGGAACAAAGCGATGAGCTAAACGATCGCTTAGCTTTTGCTAGACAATCACTTAGGTTTTACTAAACGATTGGGCATCGACCTATATGATAGGTTCAACCATCTCCCACTTGCCCAATCGTGTACACGATTATTAATTCCTCATTCGTCTGCTTCATTCCAAGTCCACACAGAGCCCACCCTCTGGATTCTCACACCGCGTATATCAAAGTAACCTTCTTGGTGGTGTCATACTCAACTCGACGCCGTTGATGATTTAATCGTTAAGTGCATTTGTGGATGAGTTGATGAATTTTTTGGGTTTAATTGCTTTTAGTTAAAGCACTATATTACAAAGTGTTAATTTGTAAGGGGCCCTGTGTTTTTTGGGCATAATTAACTTTGCAATCGAGTCTGTAATTCAAAGAGTTTGAGTTAGTCGAGTCATTCGTGATGAAGTTTCGAAGTATGTAGATGCAGTTCTCAACGAAGAAAAAGACCAAGCGTTGGTTGTATCGTATAGCCTCAGGTAAACGATTGTTGGGATTTAACTAAGCAATCGTTTAGATTTTTCTAAACAATCGTGTAGTATTTACTAAATGATCGTTTAGCTAATGCTAAGAGATGAGGTAAATCGTTTATTCTATCGCGTAGCGTTGGTTGCCCGATCGTGTAGGCGCTGGAGGTAGACGATCGTAGTGGGAGTATGTGATGCTCATCATTTTGTAAAAGGCGCGCGCTAGACGATCGTGTAGTTAGTAAGCCTTATTTCTTAGTTACTACCTACACGGTCGCGCATATACGATACAGAGGTGCTAGCTAAGTGATTGCTTAGGCGATGGTGCTTCGCGGCATCGTAGTCGTTTAGCAGTTGCAGAAGGCAAGCATTGTGTGGAGCACACTAAGCGATAGTTTACCTTAGGCTTCATAGCTTAGTAAAAGGTACAAGATCGTGTAGTAATAGCTAAACGATCGTTTAGATATTTTTAAGCGATCATGTAGTAATTGCTAAACGATTGTTTAGCTCTGGGAGCATTGGTAAGTGATAGAACAAAGCGTTTGTTTTATCGTGTAGACGATCGCGGGGAGATTAGTACACGATGGTTGGAGACGCGATGCTTTGCCTGAGCGGTTCAAGACTCAGTTCACCTGTTTGAACCGGAGACTCATTGTCTTTGTAATAGTTAGTTTTAAGTTTTGTGTTTTTAAGGCAATTTTACCCAGTTCATCAACATTGTTTTATACATGTGATATATGGTGCTTATATGCCAAAGTGTTTGACATATAGTTTAAAACCCACCTTAGGTTGTGAAATTATTCATGCATCATGTATTATAAATGTTATAATTGAACATGAAGAGATTACTTAAAAGCATGAACATGCATCATGAACTAAGAGTTATATTTTGTATGCAGTGAGCATTATCATGCATCATCCTTTTATTATAAGTGTTATAGTCTAAGGGTGAATGGAAGCATGTTTTGCTTGTTTCATTGTTGTTTTGTATAAGTGTTATATAAAAGAAGTAGCAATGAATGGACAATGCATTGAGCATGATACTTAGGCTGTTTATAATTGTTATGAATGCCTTGCATGTGTTAGCTTCGCATTGTGATGGTTGTTTTCGTTTATAAGTGTTATAAAGGAAATTAGACCTAAAATCAATAAGAAAGAGTTGCATGCAGACTTAGGGTGAACTCAAGTTTTTTAAAAGGGTTTTAAAATTAGATTGAGGTTGACCTAAGTTCAAGTATTTCTAAAGAGTTTAGTAATCTAGATTAATCTTTTAAAATTGGTTTAATAAGATTAAATTGATTGACATACAAGATTAAATTTGTTCTAAACCTATCTATAAGGGACCTTTTGTCTAAGGCGGGATCTAGCTAGGCTGGGGTTCTTAAGTTGTCAGAAATGTAACACCCCTACCTAGGAAACTACCTGGAAAGGTGAATTAGATAGATTTTCAACAAGCATGCGATGATTTGGTCAAAGACTCCATTAAAGAGTTTAATTGATGATTATCAAAAGTTGTTTAACTATCCAAGGTAAAAGTTACTCTTGGGCAAACCTAAAAGTCACTTAGTTAAAATCCTTAGCTGTGTTTTTTCTAAGTAAACTAAACCCTAGGTTATAAAATACTCAGTTGGAGGAGGAGATGTATATGATATGTCTATGATTCCATCACGTTTCTCTTTATATGTTCACACTGTGAGATTCATGCTTGGCCTCGTGGTACCTTGGGAGCATCCCCCTTCGAATGGTGTTTGCATGAGTCAATATCAAGGTGGACGGAGAGAGTGTATATAGTAAGTGGGTGAGGGGTGTGTGTCAACACATCCTATGGTCTCTGTCATTGGTTCACATCGTGAGATCATTCTGTACTCCTTTGTGGCGCCCTGGGAGCGTCCCCCTTCAGATGGGTTTTGTGCAGTTGGTCAAGATCAAGCTGAACTCTAGAAATGGATAGGGTCGCTTTATGTTTTGCCCCAATCGGATTTTTTCCCTTCGGATTGGCTTTTTGGGGCAGACCTCTAGAGCCTAAAATGGTGGGTCACACTTACAGAAGATTGTTAAGTAAGTTAATGATCTCTTGGCCAAATCAATGATACCTAGCCATTATAGAAGCAAGAGTTATTCTGGTATTAATGACTGGTTGAGAACTTCTCAATTGAGAGGAGGGATAACTGACCTCCCTTCGGCGGCTTGTGTCCTAAACCTTTGAAGCGTCATTGAAAAACTAGATGTCACACGGGGTTCATATTAGTTTTGCTAAAACCTTATTGGATGTTGTTTTATTTTACAACGGGTATTTGCTTAAAACCTAACGTAGTTCAATGTATTTTTCTTTTCAACAACTCGTTAGTATTTCCATTTAGAGCTTTTAATATGACCGACTACTTACAGTGGAAAAAATCATGTGAAACGTCTTTCGTGGAAAACGACTTCGATCCCACTACTCTCCAAAAGAGAAGACAAGACAGTAAATATGATTTATTCGTTTTGGAGACGTGTTTGGTAGAGAATATGATTCTTCCTGGATCCTTGATTTTGATGCTACCAATCATGTCAGTTTCTCTTACCAAGGATTCAGTTCCTGGCAAACGTTGCCACAGGGAGAGATGTCTCTTCGAGTCGGTACTGGTGAGGTTGTTTCAGCTGTTGCTGTAGGCAGGCTGAAGTTATTTGTTGACAAGAAACATTATCTGTTATTGGATAATGTTTTTGTAGTTCCTCATATTAAGAGGAACTTAATCTCGGTTTCTTGTGTCATTGAACAAGACTATACCGTCTCATTTTCTGAGAATAAAGTGTTTATTTTTAAGAATGGAATGGAGATTGGTTATGGTTCAATGGAAAGTAACTTATATGTACTAAGGCTGTTAGTTATAAAAGCCTTTTTTAACACTAAAATGTTCACTATAACAACAATAGCTAAAAGACCAAAGGTTTCTCCTAAGGAAAACTCCTATTTTTGGCATCTAAGTTTAGGTCACATCAACCTCAATAGGATTGAGAAGTTGGTGAAAAGTGGACTTCTAAAGAGTTTAGAAGAAAACTCCTTGCCAGTATGTGAATCATGCCTCGAAGGCAAGATGACCAAATGACCTTTTACTGGAAAAGATTACAGAGCCAAGGAAGCCTTGGAGCTTATACATTCAGACCTCTGTGGTCGGATGAATGTTAGAGCTCGAGGTGGGTATGAATATTTCATCTCTTTCATAGATGATTATTCAAGGTTCGGGTATCTCTACCTAATGCAACGTAAGCCTGAAGCTCTTGACAAGTTCAAGGAGTATAAGGCTGAAGTTGAAAATTTGTTAGGTAAAAAGATAAAAACACTACGATCTGATCGTGGTGGAGAGTATATGGACCTCCAATTCCAGAACCATATGATTGAACATGGAATTACGTCCCAACTCTCGGCCCTTGGTACGCCTCAACAGAATGGTGTATCAGAAAGGAGAAACATAACCTTATTGGACATGGTTCGGTCTATGATGAGTTATGCTCATCTTCCAGACTCGTTTTGGGGTTTTGTAGTGGAGACTGCATGTTATATCTTGAACAACGTTCCCTTGAAAAGTGTTTCTAAAACACCTTTTGAGTTATGGAGAGGCCGTAAATTTAGTTTACGACACTTCAGAATTTGGGGCTGTTTGGCACATGTGCTAGTAACTAACCCAAAGAAGTTGGAACCATGTTTGAAGGTTTTCCTTTTTTGTAAGCTACCTCAAGAAAACAAAAGGTGGATACTTCTATGATCCGGGTGAGAACAAAGTGTTTGTTTCTATAAATGCTATCTTCTTGGAAGAAGACCACATGAGGGATCATAAGCCACGGAGTAAGCTTGTTTTTTGTGAGATCTCTAGTGAGACTGAGACTGTTGAGGGTTCAACAAGAGTTGTTGAACAGGCCGACAGATCAACTAGAGTTGGTGTGATCGGAACGTCTAGTCAACCAGCTCAAGAGTTGAGACTGCCTCGACGTAATGGGAGGGTTATGAACCCACCAGATCGCTACATGGGTTTAACTGAAGCCCAAAACATCATACAAATGATGGGGTCGAGGATCGTTGTCTTTTAAGAAGGCAATGAAGGATGTTTACAAAGATGAATGGGTTAAGGCTATGAACCAGGAAATGAAGTCTATGTACTTCAATAACGTTTGGGAGCTTGTTGATCCACCTGATGGGGTAAGACCTATTGGGTATAAGTGGATCTTTAAGAGAAAGAGAGGTATAGATGGAAAGGTGAAAACCTTTAAGGCTAGACTCGTGGCAAAGGGTTATACTCAGGTTGAGGGAGATGACTATGAGGAAACTTTCTCACCTATTGTCATGCTCAAGTCTATCAGGATTCTCCTGTCCATAGCCACATTTTATGATTATGAAATATGGAAAATGGACAACAAGACTGCCTTTCTTAATGATAATCTTGATGAGACCATTTATATAACTCAACTAGAGGGGTTCGTAGTTCCAGATCAAGAGCAAAGGGTTTTGCAAGCTTAATAGGTTCATTTATGGGCTGAAACAAGCGTCTAGATCTTGGAACATTAGATTTGACACTGCTGTCAAGTTGTTTGGCTTTGATAAAAACATCGATGAGCCTTGTGTATACAAGATAATCATCAACAACTCAGTAGCATTCTTGGTACTGTATGTGGATGATATCCTACTCATTGGGAATTATGTAGTGTATCTGACTGACATTAAGAAATCGTTAGCTGCCCAGTTCTAAATGAAAGATTTGGGTGAGGCACAATATGTTCTAGGGATCCAGATCATTCGAGATCGTAAGAAAAAATGGTTAGCCCTATCTCAGACATTGTATATCGATCAAATGTTGATCAGGTATTAGATGCAGGATTCCAAGAGGGGTTTGTTACCCTTTGGGTATGAAATAATTTTGTCTAAGGATCGATGTCCTAAGACAACTCGAGAGGTTAAGGAGATGAGACGAATTCCCTATGCTTCAACTGTAGGAAGCTTCATGTATTCAATGTTGTGTACCAGACTCAACATTTGCTATGCAGTAGGGATTGTCAGTCGGTATCAGTCCAATCAAGGATTTGATCACTGGACGATGGTCAAGGTGATCCTTAAGTATCTTCGTAGAATGAGGTACTACATGCTCGTGTATGGAGATAAGGATTTGATCCTTACAAGATACACGAACTCTGACTTTTAGACGGATAGAGATTCTCGCAAATCGACATCGGGGTCAGTTTTTACTATGAATGGAGGGCCTGTAGTGTGGCGAAGCATTAAGCAAGGATGCATCGTGGACTCCACTATGGAAGCCGAATACGTGGCCGTTTGTGAAGCAGTTAAGGAGGCTGTTGTTTGGTTGAGGAAATTCCTTTCATATTTGGAAGTTGTTCCAAATATGGATTTGTCTATCACACTTTATTGTAATAGGAGCGTAGCTGTTGCAAATTCGAAGGAGCATCGGAGTCATCGTTGGGGTAAGCATATAGAATGGAAATACCACTTGATCAGGGAGATTGTGCATCGCGGTGATGTGATAGTCACGAAGATTGCGTCAGAGCACAATGTTGCTGACCCCTTTATAATGGCTCTCACGACTAAAGTGTTCGAAGGTCACCTCAAGAGTCTGGGTCTGCGGGACATGCGACATCTTGTCTAGGGCAAGTGGGAGATGGTATTGGCTTCTGCCCTAGTTTATTGTATATTTTACATGTGTTATATTGTATTGTACATTAGTCTCCCGAGGCATTAGGACAAGCGGGAGATTGTTGGGATTGATGTCTTAATTCTCCCGGAGTCTCGTTGTTTGTAATGATACACATTGTTTGATGAATAAAATAACTGTTATTTCATTATGGCATTTACTCATATCCAATAAACAAAGCTCCATGGTTATCTTATGTGAACTTAAGCATGTATATGTGATATACAAGTGGTTCATGCCTTAATTGATAACCTAAATAGGTCTGTAGTATAAGGATTAAGGTGGGATACCTGATCTTGGTGACACTACGGATACGACCTACTTTGTAGAGGTTTGAAAGTGTTGTAAACTACTACAAATGGTAGACCTTGACCATTCATGTGTAGACGTGTGAGCGGGGGTGTCCTATACAAAGAGTTTGTATAAGACTGGACCACGAGATGACTAAACTCTGTATATAACACCGTTGATACTAGAGACTTACATCTCACCTAAACGACCATAGGTGACACGACCTTAATCCTGAGTGTTTTGGGAACTCTTGCCTTTGAAGGCGGTCCTTTGATTAGTATGGGTGATTGTGACCAGATTGCCAACTCAACATGGCTACCTTTTTGGGGACTTATCTAATCTGGGAGCTGGGAACTCAATACACAAGATGGAATTCAATTCTTTCTCGAAGCAAGGATAAATAGAGAGATTGCTCACTTAAGGGTTGATTCCGGGGCTTGAACATAGTGGCCACAACTTCTCTTTGGAAGAGAGGACCCAGTCATAGTAGAACTATGGCTTATGTTCACTAGAGGGATCAGTGGTACTTAAGGAGTTAGATGTAACTACAAGAGCATAACGGTTATTGGCCCAGCTGTACTTATGAGCGATCTATGAAGGGTTATCGCACTGTTGATTGGTTAAGATGCACACATAATATATCTGTGGTAAAGAGAGTTCAGCTGTCGATCTTTAGTGGAGTGTCTGGTAGTTAACGGATGGTGGATCCCGTGACTAAAGAGTTTAGTTAGTTATTCATGTACTGTTGGAGTTTTGAGCTACAGGTCCATAAGGTCCCCTTGGTAGCTTAATAGATTCAGTTGAGGATCAATTCTTGGTATTGATTTGAAATGTTCAAATTGACTAGAGGTAATTCGATTATATATGATATGATCGGTATGGTGTATGAGATATATCTAATGGAGAATTAATGTAAATGAGATTTACATTAAGTGCCATGGAATAGAAAAAGAGCTATGGTTTATATGTTTCATAAGATGAAATATTAAAACTATATGTTATAATATAGTATGATAAGTTGGTTATCATTTATATTTATAATAATATTAGTTATTGGATAATTAACTCCTTTTCTCTAATAACCAATTGAGTGGGAGTTGATTGGTGGTTTCATGGTAATCGTGAGATAAAAGGAAAAATATTTTCCTAATTTTAGTAAGGTTGAATTTGGTGAATTTGAGATTTCCTCTCTCGAAAATATTCTCACGAGAAGTTGTCAAGTAAATAGGATTTACTAAGCGACTGCTTGGAGTAAGGTAAATGATCGTGGAGTGTTTGTAGGTGGCATACACTTAGCTAAGCGATGAGCTGAATGATATCATAGCTTTTGCTAGATGATTGCTTAGCTTTTCCTAAACAATTGGGCATCAACTTATACGATAGGTTATGCCATCTCCCACTTGCTCAATCGTTTACACGATTGTGTTTCCTCCTACTTTCTGCCTCAAACAAGTCCACACAGAGCCTACCCTTTGGATTCTCACACTGAGAATACCAAGGTAGCCTTCTTGGTGGTGTCATACTCAACTCGACACCGTCGAGGTTCTACGGAGGCCGTTCGTGTTGTTCGGGGTATCGTAACCTAGATGATCACTGATTTCGAGTGTACGGTGTTCGTGCAGTGTAGAGATTGTGTTGGAGAGTGTTCGGGTATTGCTGTGTTCGAGCACTCGTGATCAAGGAGCTTGGCAATGAGTCTACAAAAGTGTGTAGCTTTTGTCCTTGATCTTTTGTATTATCATGCTGTAATCTCTGTAATTAATGCATAACCGTATGTTTCTATTTATGACTGTAATTGTAAAGTTCATATATAATTGTAATTTGGAATAATCTTTCCACTGCTCATGGAAATCCTCGTGTTTGATTTCCTTCACATAAATGGACCGATTAAGCTTGCAAACCTTTTGCTCTTGAGTTTGTTCAATGAATCCTTATGGTTGATCATATAGATGGTCTCTTCAAGATTACCATTCAAAAAGGCAGTCTTGACGTCCATTTGTCATATTTTACAGTCATAAAACGTGGCTATGGATAAGAGAATTCTAATAGACTTCAACATGACAACAAGTGAGAAAGTTTTTCATAGTCCACTCCCTCAACTTGGGTATAATCCTTTGCCACAAGTTTAGCTTTAAAGGTTCTGTACCTTTCCATCTACACCTCTTTTTCTCTTGTAGATCAACTTGCAACCTATAGATTTTACCTCATCAGGATGATCTACAATCTCCCAGACAGAATTGAAGTACATAGACTCCATTTCTTGATTCACGACTTTAACTCATTCATCCTTGTCAACATCTTCCATTACTTGTTTATAAGATAATAGATCCTCAACACCATCATCAACTATGATGTCTTGGGATTCTATTAAACCCATGTAGCATATAGGTGGGTTCATCATTGATGTGTCAGCCCCTTCAACAACCCTTGTTGAAGTCTCAGTAGATTCATTAGAAATTTCACTTAAAACAATTTTGCTTCGTGGTTTATGATCCCTCATGTAGTCTTCTTCTAAGAAGGTAGCATTTGTCGATACAAACACTTTATTCTCACTTTGATCAAAGAAGTGGACATCTCGTTTCCTTGGGGTAGCCTACAAATAGGCATACTTTTGAACAAGGTTCCAACTTTTGGGGTTTGCCATTAGCACATGGGCTGAACATCTCCAAATCCTGAAGTGGCGTAAACTACCTTTACAACCTCTTCATAACTCAAAAGGCATTTAAGAAACATTCTTTGAGGGAACGTTGTTTAAAATATAAACAATAGTCTCTACTGCATATCCCTAAAACAAGTCAGGAAGTTGAACACAACTCATCATAGACCGAACCATGTCCAACAGGGTTCTATTTCTTCTTTCCGATACATCATTTTGTTGAGGTGTACTTGGGCCTGAGAGTTGGGACGTAATTCCATGTTCTATCATATAATTTTGGAATCTTAAGTCCATATACTCTTCACTACGATCAGATCGTAGTGTTTTTATCTTTTTACCTAACACATTTTCAACTTCAGTCTTATATTCCTTGAACTTTTCAAGTGCTTCCGACTTATATTGCATTAGGTATAGATACCCGTGAAAATGATGAAATACTCACACCCTCATGGTGCTCTTACATTCATCAGATTATAGAGGTATAAATGTATAAGCTCTAAGGTCTTTTTGGTTCTATAAACTTTTCTAGTAAAAGGTCATTTTGTCATTTTTCCCTTCAAGGCATGATTCACATACAGGTAAAGAGTTTTCTTCTAAACCATTTAGAAGTTCACTCTTCACCAATCTCTCAATCCTATTGAGATTAATATGACCTAACCTTAGATGACAAAGATAGACATTTTCTTTAGGAGAAATTCTCGATCTTTTAAAAGTTATTATCGTTTTGAACATTTCAGTATTTAACACGACTTTTGTAACTAATGACCTTAGTACATACAAGTTACTTTCCATTGAACCAAAGCTTAGCTCCATTCCATTCTTAAAATTAAACATTTTATTTTCAGAGAAGAATAGGGAATAATTTTGTTCAATCAGACAAGAAACAAAAAATAAGTTTCTCATGATATGAGAAACTACATATATGTCATCTAATAACATATATTGTTTCTTGTCCAAGAAATAACTTAAGTCTTCCTACAACAACAACTGAAATGGCCTCACCAATACTGACACTGAGATTCATTTCTCGAATTACTAATTGTCTTAAGGAATTAAATCCCTGATAGGAAGAACATACGTGATTAGTAGCTCCTGAATAAACTATCCAGGCAGAATCATCATTCTCTACTAAGCACATCTCCAAGACAAATAAATCAGATTTATTTTCTTTGGAGTTCTTTCTTTTCTGAAGAGTAGTGAGATCAGCTCCACATCCCATATCATAAACTCCAAGTTTCATCTTAGAGGTCAACCCTTGTTGATTAACTTCACTAGATTTAGCAACATTTTCTTTTTCTATTCGTCATTTGACAATCAATATGGACTAAAGTTTATCTAGGGATCTGACATTATTGGTTTCGTCGTCATCAACCTAATTTTGCTTGAATTGTGAGAACTTTCGCTCAAACAATTCTTACATTGATTGCATGATTTAATGTGCAGTGACCATGCTCTCAAATCTTTTGGCTAAGGCATCAGGTATGCTTGCCAAAATGTAAACTCAGGCCTTATCATTAGCCTTTGTCTACATCTCATATGCACCACAAAATTTTGTGTTGCATTAGGAGTTGTTGCATGAGAACAATCCTCAGTCAAGATGATGTTGAGGTCGTTAACCACGAAAAAAGTTTTAATTGAATCTTTCCAAGTAGTATAATTAAAACCGGTCAAATTATTAGAGGAAAATAATAGAAAAATACATTTTGACATTTTTGCTGAAAAGAAACAAATTGATCTATATTAGATTTTAGCATAACTCTAAACTATCCAATCAGTTTTAGCAAAAACTAAATGAACCCTATTTAACATCTAATTTTGTAATGATGCTTTAGTGATTTAGGACAAAAGCCATCGAGGGTAGTCAGTTGTCCCTTCATTGAACCGAGATACTCTCAACCAATTATTACATCAGAATAACTCTTATTCCTATAACAATCAGTCATCATTTATTTGGTCAAGAAATCATTAATTAGCTTAATAATTTTTTGTAAGTGTGACCCTTCATTTTAAACCCTAAAGTTCTGCCCCAATGAGCCAATCGAAAGGAAAAACCGATTGGGGGAAAAAACTAAAGCGATCCTATCCATTCTGGAGTTCACCTTGATATTGATCTAATGAACAAATCATCCAAAAGGAGACGCTTCTAAGGCGCCTCGAGGCTATACAATAAGATCTCACGGTACAAACTAATGAAGGAAACTGTAGGACATGTTGACATACATCCCTCTTCCACTTACTATAAATACTCTTTCCATTCACCTTGATATTGACCTATGCAAACACCATATGAAGGGAGACACTCCCAGGACGCCTTAAGGCCAAGCATAAGTCTCACCATGTTAACATTAAGGGAGAAACATGTGTGGAAAAATTGACGTATCGTATACATCTTTTTTCTCCCACTGAGTATTTTAATAACCTAGGTTTATTTAATATAGGAAAAATACAACTAGTTATTTAAAAAAAAATGATTTTACCTAAGTTTGCATGCAATTCTGAATATTTATTTTAATTTCTAATTTCATTTAATTATAATGATTATAAATTAAATGAAACAAATTAAAACCAATCATTGCAACAAATGACATACATTATAAAAATATAACAATTATAAAATTATCTAAAGTAATGTCATGCATCATGCAATTCTTATTTCATTACTAAACATACATAACACTTATATATTAAAGTAATGAAATAATTAATAACGTACACTGCATCCATGCATTCAATTATATATTATAACTCTTATAATATAAATGATGCATGACTCTGTTATTAATGTATGCAAGCATATAGTTTAACACATATATTATATGATGCACGAGCATGCTGTAAAATTAAATAATACAACTATATATTATAACATTTATAATATAAATGATGCATGAATAATGCATAACCTATAGTGAGATTTTACTATATGGCATACATTATGACATATATTAAATAAATTAAATCATACATCATATGCATAATTTAAAACAACAATTTATGGATCGGGATTGGACTCCTAAACCATTAATTAAATTAATATAGCATTTATATTAATTTAATTAATCAAAAGTCTAACTATTACAAATTAATAGCCAAATCGATTCGATACAAGTGAATTGGGTCTTGAACTGCACAAACTGGATTGCCTAGCACCTGAACCGAACTCGAACCGCTCGAACTGACCGAATCACACACAAACCAATCGAGCATTGAATCGAACTAGGAGAGAACCAGTTTGTTCTTTCCATCTCGAAGCATTGCAACGTTGTGCCTAATGTTGCAACATTACGAAAAGAACAAATCGTTCTTCCTCATTGCAGTGTTGCAACGCTAAGGCATAGTGTTGCAAAGTTATGGTACACTCTACACTGTACAGTCACAATCTTCTTGGGAAATTTTCCATTTTTTGCCTCGTTTTCTCCAGAAACTCAATCGGAATAGCACAAGTGACTCAAAAACAATAATTCAAGACTCGATTGTAAAAATTATGCCCAAAACAAGGGCCCTTACAAACCAATTTTGAAAAACAAAGCAGTGAATCTGAAAGGATCCAATCCTAAAAACATCCAAAATTGCAATCCATTCATCACAGAATGCATCCACCAAAACTTTGTAAAATAATTCTGGAAAAATAAAAAAAGATTAGGACCAAAACCTGTATCTGACCAATTGAAGGAACCGATGAAGGTTTGCAATGGAAGGGGACCAATCCCAATTTTATTTTTCACGGAATTAAAGTTTTACAGAATAAGAAAATATTATGCATTACAATAAAATTCTACAACATGCATTTTAAGAAGAAAATTAAGGATGAAACAACGCTTACCCTTGAAGCTAAATGGTCTTCATGAATTCCTTCGAACCGGATCACGAACCCTTTGTTCTGGATCTCGATCTCCAAAATATGACAACCCACATGGCCACCACCACAAGAAAACCTCCTGTATTCTCCTTAGGAAATAAGAATATACAAGAGTGGTGGGCTCTGCACTTTTGGGAAGAGGGAGGAGAAGTTCTTAGAGAAGGAGAAAGAAAACCAAAAATTTTTCTTTCTATGTTCTTGGAAGTTCCTTTTTTTTTTCCCCAGAGAAAAACCAAAGAGAAAATCTCTGCATCAAAATGCAAGAGAAAAAGAAACCTCACATAACCTCTCCCACACCTCACGATGGAAAAGAGAGAAAATAGGGGGAGAGTTATTTGAAGGAACTCTAAAACTAGAGGACCAGTGAGCGAAAGCGGATTGTTCCAAACTCCATTGTGAAAGAATATAAACATTTACAATCAAATAGAAACAATTATACATTAAAGACTAAATTACAACATGCTTCTTAAATTAAATACAAAGGATCAAGTGAAAATACCTTTGAAGAACTCTTTCTTCACGTATTTTCCTCGATCAGTCACCAACGCATCCAAACAACACGAACGATGAACAACTGGAAGATCCTCGATCACCAGCGAGTAAAACTCGAACCTCGATCTTTGAACAGAACAAGACACCACCACAAGATTACCTTAGTATTCTCGATATGAGAATTCAAGATTTGTGGGCTCTATATGATTTTGGAATGAGGGAAGGATGAATGGAGAAGGAAACGATTGAGTAATAGGCAGCACTATCGTGTAGAAGACTGAAGTTTATCATATAGACTCGAAACTCGATCGTGTAGTAAAAGGCACTATCGTATAGTGAACTCGATACTCTATCGTTTAGTCTCTGATTAGTTATCTGATAACTTGTTTCGTGTAGCGTGTAATGAAAATGAAAAACCATTTGTCCTTTTATCTCACAGTTACTATAAAGTCGTGTATAATCACCCACTGAGGTCGATTATTTAGAAAAAGAAATATTAATTATCATATAATTAATAAATTATAAATAAATACAATAACTAACTTATCATATTATATTTATAACCTATAGTTTTAATATTGCATCATATGCAACATACAAACTATAGTTCTTTTCCTATTTTATGATATTTAATATAAATCATATTTATATGAATTCCCCCAATCTAATAATGTATCAAACACATTATATCAATTATATCATATATAATTGAATTAATTGAATTATATCATATATAATCAAGTTCCCTCTTATTAATTTGAACATTTCAAACTAACCCAAAAACTGATTCTCAACTTGAATCCATTGAGCTACCAAGAGGACCTTATGGACCTGTAGCTTGAAGCTCCAACGGTACGTGAATAACTGACTAAACTCTTTAATCACGATATCCACAATTCGTTAAATGCCGGACACTCCACTAAAGACCGACAATTGCACTCTTCGCACTACAGATATATTTCTGTGTCCATATAACCAATAAACAGTGCGATGACCTTTAACAAACTGCTCGTAAGTACAGTTAGGCCAAATTACTGTTTTGCCCCTATAGTTACATTTAACTCCTTAAGTACCACTGATTTTTCTACTGAACAATAAGTCATAGTCCTACTATGACTGAGTCCTCTCTTCCTAAGAGAGGGTGTGACCACTATGTTCAAAACCTAGAATCAGCCCTTAAGAGAGTAAATTCCGTCTTGTAAAGATGAGTTCACAGCTCCCCAATTAGACGAATCTTCAAAATGGTAGGCTTGTTGAGTTGGCAATCTGACCAATCTCACACATACAAATCAAAGGACCGCCTTCATGAGCAGGAGTTCACAACTCACTCAGGATTTAGGTCATGTTATCTATGATCATTCTAATGAAGTGTAAGTCTCTATTATCAACGGTATTATATAAAGAGACTAATCATTTCGTGGTTCGGTCTTATTGATGACGGGCAGAAATACGCGACATCATAGGCCTTTTATTTAGAATTATGAGGGCTGTAAGTAGAATAATCGGTGAATATGTTAGGAATTCATGAGAAAATGAGTTTTTGTCGTTCAACATCAAGAATCTCGGCTAACCCACTATTATGCGTTATTATGCGTTCAATTGTTTATTTTTGTAGCTAACGCAGGAAGCGAACACATATGCGGAAGTCGGGCTGCCGCAAATGCAACTGCATGTGAAGAATTTCTCCATCGCAAAGGTGAACGCATACGTTCAACGCATGGGTGTTGCGGTAATCAACCACATGCGTCTATCGCATAGGAGTTGCGATCGTCAAGTGATTGCGGTCATCGTGTAGAAGTTGCGGTAATCAAACGAATGCGGTCATTGTAAGATTGCGGCTACACGATGATAACCATAATAGAGGGATGAACACAAAGTTGGTGGAATGGAAACATTAACGCATATCTCGAGAAAAATCAAAAGATGATGACATTTCACCTACCACGCTGTTAGTAGCAGAGATTTAGAAAAAGACCAGCGCGCTGCGAATGTCAGAATCAGAGTAGGTCCATTAATGCTGTCAGCAATCAAGCTCTATCAATAGAAGCGAATGAGCAGAATTTCATTTCATCCAAGGTTTTCATCCAAGGTTTCCTACCTTCGGGTGGATCCTTGTGATCCAGACCAAAGCGTTAGAAGAAAGCTTGAGAGTTCTTCATCTTCTTCATCCATTTCGAGTGACGACCGGAGCCTTCGCCGGAGTTAGATCTCGAGAGAGTCAGCTCCACTACCCTTCTATGGCACCACCAGTAGCCTTGACACACATCTGCTAGAAGCAAGACATTGCTTCCAGCTCACCTTTCCATTTCTCTTCTTTTCTTTTATTGTATTGTATTACATTTTGGCTTAAGAAATTAATACATCTTGTGATTAATGCATTTGTGTATTTTTCTTCGACTCCATCTCCATCTTCATTTACTTAGCATCTTTAATTTCCATTGCATCACTTAATGAGACTGTTAGAGTATCGCATACTTAATCATGCGGCATAGGAATATGAAGCATGTAGCAAACCACCGGGAGGTGTGCGTTGCTTGAGTGTTGTGAGAAAACCTTATTTGCTTAGTGCGAAGCTATAGCAACGCCTGTTTATAGGCGGATGCAATGCTTGTCTATGAGTAAAATCAACAACAACTAACTGCCCGAGAGGGTAAGTGGTTGGTTGCATTAAGCAATGTAAGCCAGTATTCACTAGAGATAGGAATAATCTTACGTCAACTAGGTTTATGTGATTACCTTGTCTTATGAGCGCATCACTCATCATTTAGGCATACTTGAGAGAGTAGTCTAAAAACCAAATCTAAGTCTTGGGAGAGCGGATTGGATCGCATACGCAAGAATGGAGAACTTAGGAATAAGCTTCGTTTGCTATTACATAACGTATGCACCCTACGGAGAGGATATTACATGCGTCCAAGAAGTAGGATACGGTGGTATGCAGTCATCTTGTTTATGTGTGGGAGCATATGAACAGGAATAGAGACTTAGGAATAAGGCCTCTCGACACTTTGCATATATATCGCATACGTCCTAAAATTAGGCTCAAGTATGTGTAGCATGATCACATAGCTCGCGTTGGCTGGGGTTGCCCCTGCGGTCAATCTTAAAGGTTGCGATGAAGACATCCCCACATTTTATCTATTTTTTCATGCATTTACTATGCGTCAACAGTTGCCGTATCTCTACGTCTCATTCATATTCTCATCGCTTTGTCTGTTAGTTAGGAGTAGGAGTAGTTTATAACTTAAAACCCCCCATCATTCTTTTATTCATCCGCCGGAAACACATCACCGTATAGAATTTAGCTACAAGTCCTTGAGTTCGACCTCGGATCACCCGAAAAACTTGCGTTCTCGTTATACTTGGCGAGAGCGCAAGAAAACTTATGACAGGAATGCATGGTTATTACATATAAGAGTAACACATATTTTCATTCCAACGCATGACCACCGACGCATGAGAACTAACACATATCTTAAGACATGCATTACATATTGCGTCCCTCTAATTTTTGTCATCAAGTCTTTGACGACTAATTTTACGTCACCACTTATACAAACTCTTTGTATAGGATACCCCCGCTCGCATGTCTCTACATGAATGATCAGGATCATATCATTTGTAGCACTTTACAACACTTGTAACACCTACAAAGCGGGCCGTATCTGTAGTATCACCAACCTTATCCTGCTACTACAGACCATTTAGGTTATTATTTAAACAAGATGTCTCCACATACTTGTTTAAATTTACATAAAATAACCTTAGATCTTAGTTTATTGGATTAAATAAATGCTTATAAAACAACACTTATTTTATTAATAACAACATGTTAATACAAAGTTTACAAACTACGAGATTACAAGGAGATTTAGGATACCACTCCCAACATTGTTTTCATAACTCCCTCAATTAATTTAATTCAAAATTAAATTAAATTAAATATATAAGTATATAAATATAATAACTAACTTATTATATGCATATATAACTATATGTTATATCAAATATAACATATAACTTATAGTTTTTATATTGTATCAAATGCAATACAACCTAGTTTGTATTGCTCTCAATAAATCATGATTATTAGTATAAACTACATTGAATTTATAAAAAGAAAATTATTTTAAATGATAAAAATGCTGAAAATATTTACAAATAATAACAAAATATCACAATCTATTTGCAATAATTGCGATTGACTACTATCTGTGTAGACACATATTATAATCTATCACAATCTATCGCAAATAAATAGTAAAATTTTGTTATATTTATAAATATTTTGCTTCATTTTCTTATAACTGAAAACAACTTTTATGAAGTATACACTTAGAAGGAGCAATCTAATATAATTTGTAGAAAATAAACTCCCAAGAGAAACAAAAATAATAAAACAAAAAAGTGGACTGAAAAACTGTAAAAATAATAATGATTTAAACTGCAATCATGGAAGTTACAATACGAAGTATTTATTTGGGCATTTTTCCGTTTAATTATAGGATCTTGGTCTCCGTTCCCTTGTTTGGTTGACCAACATTGATTATATACTACGAAAGAAAACTAATTTTATTTTCCATATTTAACTCGATTAATTTCTACTTACCCTATAAAATCACCCACTTCTACTTTAGGTTTATGCAAAGAGGAGAAAGAAATTGACCAATTCGTTCAACAATTTGCTTCTTTGGTTGGGGTTTGTGGCCCTTTTTGGCCAAGCCATGGCCTCCTCTAGGCTCATTCATCCTAGTACTAATAAAAAATCGACACTACATGGTACGATGCTCGTGCCACTTTCTACGGCGACATGAAGGATGCTGAAACTATGAGTAAAGATAGAATATACTCTCAAAATAATAATATTTACTCATAAAATTTCATCCTTTGTCTTTTTTTTTCATAGAAAATACAAATGGGACGGAGAAGAATTTTGAATTTTAGATGGTATTATAAAGTAAATGAAAAAAAATTATAGTAGTATATGAAATGATATGGTCCCATCTACCCTATCTTATGTACATGTTGTTATGACTTCATCATATTACTTTCAAATGCTAGTTATTTATATTAGATATATTGTTCAAGTTGTTTAGTTTCTTAGTACACGTGTCTCATAAAGAGTGGTTATTCTCTCATTGTATCACATATATATAATTTTATCAAGGGAATGAATAAAGTGTGATTTTCATTTCCAATTTATCTGTATTAATTTAGCTAGCAATATCTTTTTATATAGTTGGAACTTTATATCGTTGTAATTCCTAATACTCGAATTTAGACAAATTTTGTAAATTAAATATTTTGATTTATTGTAATAGAGGGAGCTTGTGGATATGGAAACCTATTCAAGCAAGGTTACAGACTAGCAACATCAGCATTAAGCACAACACTATTCAACAACGGTAGAGCCTATGGAGCATGCTTTGAGATAATGTGTGTGAACAATGAATACAAGTGGTGCATACCAAATGCAGGCGCATAATCAAAATAATAGCCACAAACTTCTGTCCTTCAGACTACACAAAAACACATGACATTTGGTGCAACCCACCCTAACATCATTTTGACCTATCTCTCTATATGTTCACCAAAATGGCTCTTTATAGGGCTGGAGTCATCCCGATTCGCTATCGGAGGACGCTTTGCCATAAACTGGGTGGCAAATAGTTTGAGCTCAAAGGAAACCCCAATTGGCTTCTCGTATTGCTCTACAATGTTGGTGGTGCTAATGATGTTGTTGATGTTAAGATTAAAGGCTCTTCTATTGAGTGGCTTCAAATGTCACGAAATTGGTGTCAAAATTGGCAGGTTTGTACTTTTTTGATGGGACAGAGTTTGTCTTTTAAAGTTACTACTAGTGATTGGAAGACCATTGAATTCGATAATATTGTACCAAACTCTTGGCAGTTTGGACAAAACTTTGAAGGAAACTATAATTTTTAAGAAATATTTTTTTTCTAACGTGTTTTTATTTAGTTTTTAATTTTATTCTAGTTGTGTTTTGAATAAAGAAAGAAGAGGAATGTTCACTTGTTTATTTAGATCCTTTTTAAATTTTGTAGTTGTCACTGGTGTACAAAAAAGTGGAAAAATATCACCGATATGTCGATAAAAGTTTTCTTTGTTTCTATTCTATGTGCGTTTATTTATTTATTTCTTTAATCTAAGAACCAAACAATCCTTACATAAACCTTGGTCTTTTCAATCTTCCATTTTACCATGCATCTTAATTACCATTTATTTATAATAATAACTAATCAATTTTGATATTTAACATTTTCATCCCTTTTTCCAGAATATTTTCATTTTTTTTTAGTTCTCATTTCATATGACCTCTCATATTAAACGTAGCTCAATTTTCAATTCCTTCAATAACATATGAGAGTGAATTCAAATAATAATAATAAATTTAAGGATCTATTATACACTTTTTAAAGTTGAGGGACCATATATACACTAAATTTAGAAGTATAATATGAAGTTTTGGATTGACATCCAATTGGTCTTGCATTTTGTTTGATTTTAATCAAGCCACCAAAACTCAATAATATATTAATTACTTCATCATATTAATTAAATCCCCATCTCCTTTCCTCGTTGAAATTCCATATTTTTTTTTGAAGAGATATTGTAATTAAAGTATGGGGTGAGGGAATCGAACGTCAAACCACAAGGTTGATAGTATGAACATTATGTCAGTTGAGCTACGCTCTTGTTGGCTAGAATTCCACACTTTCTTATCTTTACCTAAAAGGATCATGAATGAGATGTACGTTTACATTACACAATTAATTAAAATAGAAGAGAGTTTTTTTAGTACATATAAAAGTGTTATTAAAAAAAAACTCCCATAAAAGTATCAGTTATAGGAAAATTATTTCAAATAATAAAACTGTTAAAAATATTTATGAGATATAGTAAAATTTTAGAACTATCAATGATAGATGTCGATAGACACTGATAGACTAGACACTGATAGAAGTCTATTAGTGTTTATTAGTATCTATAATTGATAGTTCTAAAATTTTGCTATATTTTGAAAATATTTTAGTTCATTTTTTTTATATTTAAAAACATCCCATAGTTATAACCATAGAAATTTAAAGGAAAAATTGTTAAGGAAATTGTCATATCATTTAATATTATAACCATAATATATGAATGTAAGATTTTGACACAATATTAGAAGAGTCTCATTTAACATTGAAAAAATTTGAAGAAGTGATGAGACTCTAAGTACTATAAAATAGACCTATAGCTTCGATTTCAAATGGTTTTAGTTAATAACACTATAATCTTGGATATATATACAAACGCCCTAGTCAAATTTTTCTTTTTGAATTTTAGAGCTTGAGAGAGAAAATATGTGAATGATATAAACGTTTTGAGAGATTGTTTTTGTAATTAAGATGATTGTTGTGTAATTTAAAAAAAAAAAAAAAAATCTACATACTAAAATTTGAGTAGTCGTTTTTTTTTTTGCTTATTTATTTCACACAAGTTTTGCTATGAGATTTTCTACTCACATTTGGATTTCACTTTTTAACACTTAGAATATAATATTATTATTCAAGAAATTTTAGAACCTTATGACATGGGTTTTCTAACACCCTCCATATAGAGGTGAGATTTATATAACCTAATTAATTACGAATATCACTTAATCAATATTATTAATATAAATTAATAATTAAATATAAATATATTATTTAGACTTAAATAAATTCCAGCCAATACATTTCTAATTAATATTTTATGTTTGGTTAATATTTAATAAAATTTCTTTATTAATTAATTATAAATATTCTAATTAGTTTATATTTATTTATTTATTTATAGTAATTAAGTTAAATAATTAAATTAAGTCTAATTAATTTTTAATATAAAAAGATTATTTATCTTTATTTTAAGTGATTAAATAATTTTTAATATAACAATATATTAAATAATACTAAATTTAATTTATGACTACATAAGTCCATCTATATTCAATTAAATAATCATTTAATTTTAGCTTCTATATACTAAATAAATCAAATTCATATATTTAATTTCTAGTATTAGATATTTAAATTTTATATAAAAGGGTACCTACACCTAAATAATAATATCCTATTAGGTTGATAGAATTATTAATGAGTACTAGAAACTTTTTAATAAACTTATTATAACTATAAATTGAGTTTATTAATATAATACTGATTAGGGTCTATCATTGATTATTTGCATGCTCATTGGTTATTATGTTTATTATGGATGTATATATTATATAGTCAATAGAATATAAACATGATGTATAATAATAATATTTTACTTCATTTATCATTAGGTGATTTCTTGCATGTTCATTTTCGGTTAAGTTTATGAACATATACATTACATTATCAATAAAAAAGAAAATATCAATGGTATTTAACTCTTTTCTTTTTATCTTTTGATTATTTCTTTGTTCAATCATTGTTGAGTCTATGTCTGTCACTAATATACAACATCAATTTGAAATTGCTTTCTAATCTTGATAGTTTGCATGCTCGTGTTAAGAGGCTGTCCATTCAATGATTTATCATATCAATAAATAAGAGAATATAAATTTGTGGTGATTAACTTTTATTTTTTTGTTGGAAATTGTTTGCAGATAATATGTAATATAACATATACATGTGTTTCTTCCCTAACGTAAACCAATTATTCATATCTTGAATTCCATCGAATTCTAGAATCATTCTTCGAAACATCCCCAAGGGTTGTCTTATAGCAATTTGATTCAATACATCTAGTTGACTCCACTCTACCCTACCCAATCCTTTTTTCTCGTTTTTTGTAAACCCTTTCTTTTTCGAATTATCCCATATGGAGACAATCAATCTAAATGAACGAATTCATTAGTCCGAATCCTTGCATAGAAATATCAATATTGATTAATCTAAGTTCATGTAATTTATTATTATTTTTTTCTTTTGTTCAATCGTTGGTTGAGAGGAAAAAGATCTTTTAGATCTCTTTCCTTTTTTTACAATTCCATAATATCGTAATCTTTGTGCTTGTGATACATATCTTATCATGTAAATAATTTCTTGTCAAGATGAATATTCTATGATCTATTTTGTTGATTTGTTTGATTGGTATTGCTTATCAATAATATTCGATTTATAATCTATCGATGTGATAGGGCCCATTTGTTTTTCTTTGTGATGATAAATGACCTACTTAACTCAGCGGTTAGAGTATCGCTTTCATACGGCGAGAGTCATTGGTTCAAATCCAATAGTAGGTAGAACTCTTTTGTAATTAGGTTTTTTGATATATCATACCAATATATACAATTTTAAAAAAATATTATTTAGATTTTTTATTTATCAATAATTATTTACATGTTTTGTTACATTAAATATGCCCTTAATAAATATGAACTGAACAAAAAATGTATATATTAAGTAATTTTTTTTTACTTAATATACACATATTTTCTATTCTATTTATTACATATATACTTTATCAACAATATGTGATAGTTAACATGTAGGCCTATTTGCTATTAAAGTTATCACCAATATATCATATCGATAATTTGAAATTGGTATATGAACGATTTGAACATCCTTTTTCTTTTTAGTGGTCGTTAGCATGCTGATTTGATCTATAATCTATTTATTATAAAAAAAAAATAGGAAATGAATGTAACATAATATTAAGAACAAAACAATTGACAACAGTTAATAACAATAAAAAGCTAATAGCAATGTGTTAATGTATTTATATGATTTAGCTGATTTTTAGGCTATTTTGTATCTAATTTGTATCTTCTATTAGTTAGGATTTACTTTCCTTCTGTTTAAGAAAAAATATAATAAACATCCATATGGTATGAGAGTCCTACAAATCTAGGGTTTAGCCACCTCCCTTGCAGTCTAAATCAGTCGTAGACCAGCTGTTGCCGTCCAGATCCGACTTGCCCACATCGCAAAGGAGTCGATTCAATACAAATTTTGAGTATGATGTGTTTGACTTGATGAAGTTATATCAACAACTCTTGTTGAATTGTTTTCTTCTTCAACAACTCTTATTGAAGTTTTAGTAGTGTCTTTTAGTGAGTTCATTCAATACAATCATACTCTGTGATTTATGCTCTGTAATGTGGTCTTCCTCCAAAAAAAGTTGCATTTTTCGATATAAATACCTTATTCTCTTTTGGATTGAAAAATAGACCACCTCTCATTTCCTTGGAATAGCCCACAGATAGGCATAATTTTGAATGCGACTCCAATTCCTTCAAGTTTGCCACAAGCATGTGTGCTAGACATCCCAAAATCCTAAGATGTTGTAAACTACTTTATGACTTCTCCAAAACTCAAAAGGTGTTTAAAAAACACTCTTTGATGGAACTTGGTTCAAAAGGTATGCTTTAGTCTCCACTGCATAACCCCAGAACGAGATGAGAAGAGAACATAACTCATCATGGAACGAAAAATGTCTAACGGGGTACTGTTTCTCCTTTTTGATACACCATTCTTTTGAGGTGTACAAGGCACTAAGAGTTGAGATGTGATTCCATGTTCTACTATATAGTTCTAGAGTCCCATATCCATGTACTCTCCACCTTGATCTGATCAAAGTGTTTTTATCCTTTTACCTAACGAATTCTCAACCTCAACCTTATATTCCTTGAAATTTTCAAGTGTATCAGACTTATGGTGCACTAAGTAAATGTACGTGTAGCTAGAATAATCGTAAGTGAAAGTGACGAAGTATTCAAAACCTACCCTTGTTTTAACATTCTTCGAACCACAAAGATCTGAATGTATAAGCTCCAAGAGTTCTTTGGCTTTATAGCCCTTTCCAGTAAAAGGTCATTTTGTCATTCGATAAAGAATTTTCTTCTAACTCGTTTAGAAGTCCATTCTTTATCAATCTCTCAATTCAATTTAGATTAATGTGACGTAGTCTTAGATGCTAAAGATGAGTGTTTTCTGTTGGAGAAACTTTCCTTCATTTCTTTTGGTTAGTTGCAGTGCTGAACATTTTAGCATTATGGAGCATTTTAGATACTAACAGTCTTACGTACGTATAAGTTACTTTCATTTGTTGTTGAACATATTTCAACACCATTTTCTTGAGACAAACACTTTATCACGAATAAATAATAATAAAAATGTTCTAGCAAACAAGATATTGGAATTAAAAAAGTAACTTAATGCTCCCTATTGCTACAGGTGAGACGATCTCGCCCATTCCTACCTTGAGAGTCATCTTCCCAGCCTCGAGCTGCCTCCAGAAACTACTTTCATGTAAAGAAGTGAAAACATGGTTAGTGGCTCTTGACTCAAGTATCCAAGTATTCTATCATGTTTCATTAAGCACGTTTCACGAACAAGTAAATCATATTTACGTTTCACGAATAAACTGGGTGGTTTCGTTCCAATGCCCATCCTGGTTGCAGTGGAAACAAATTTCTTTTACACCTTTGTCAATTTTTCCCTTTCTGGATGGCAGCAAGTGGATTAGCCTTATTCTTTCCTTTACCACCCTTCTTCTTCTTCCACTTCTTGGATGATGAGGAAGGAGACGCTGACTTGGTCCCAGAGATCAAACCTCTGTGGAAATGTTTTCAAGGAAGTGGCAATGTTTGCCTCCCCGACATTTCCCTTTAACTTTCGTGAGGGACTCATAAGTCTGTAGCTCATTTAAGAGAGCGTTTGTCTGTGATTGCTTATTTCCAACGCATGCGTTTGATTCTTGCGATAGCTACAAAAATAGACACTTTGGCACGGAGTAACGCATAATATTGGGGTCAGTGAGGATTTAGGTGCTAATCCACGTAAAACTCAATTTTTCGTAAATTCTAAGTATTATCACCGCATTTTCTACTTATTAGCCCTCATAATTCTAAATAAAAGACTTATAATAACTGACATTTCTGCCAATTATCAATTAACCTAAGCATGTCCATGCATCATAATATATATTAAAATTGTTCTAATAAATAGTGAAATGATGTATGTGAATGCTCGAAGTTTCTATAGATTTAATAATTCATTAATTTATAAAACATTATAGTATTAATGAAATAGATTAAAATCTATAATCTAGATTGCATGCAAACATAGGTCCAAATTATTTTAAATTGTTTAAATTGACTTATGTTATTTCTAATGGGATTAAAAATAGGTTAATCTTTTTAATCTGTTTTAATAGGATTAAAATAAATTTCAATAAAATATTAAATTTATAAAATAATTGCCCATAAGGGACCTTTATCTAAGGAAGGTTCTGTCTAGGAGGTGGTATTTAAGCTGACGAAAACAGAACACCTCCACTTGGGAACCGACCTGGAAGGTGAATTGGACAAATATTTTATAAGCATGCAATAAATGATTGATTTTATTAAAATAGTTTAATAAATGAAATCAAGTATTGTTAAATTATTCAATATAAGTGTTATATAGAAAATTTAAAGGACTTAGAAAAATTCATTAGCCGGGATTTTAACTAAGTATAATAAAATCCTAATAAAATATTAGAATACTTTAGTGGGAGGAAGTTAGTATATATGATATATCAAATTTCATCTCTCACGTCCCCAAAAGTTCACATCATGAGATTCATGCTTGGCTTCGTGTTGCCTTGGGAGTGGCCTCCCTTCGGAAAGTGTTTGCATGGGTCAATAACATGGTGAATGGGGAAAGTATTCATAGTAAATGGGAGAGGGACGCGTGTCAATGTATCCCACGGTCTTCTCTTCTATTAGGTTGCACCATGAGATTCCTATGGTTTGCTTGTGTGTTATCGTAGAGCAACCATCCCTTCAGAAGGTCTCATCTTATGGGTCGGAACAACATAAACTCCAGCAATGGATAGGGTTTCTTAGGTTAATCTTCAAAAGTTGTCTTTCCCTTCAGTAGCCTATTGAAACGTACCTCACAGGATCCGAAGATGGTAGTTCACAATTACGGGAGGTATTAAGTCAGTTAACGAATCCTTGACCGAAACAACAGTAGCTAAAAACTATAGGAATAAGAGTTATTCTAGTATTAGTGATTCGCTGAGATTGTCTCAATTTAGGGGAGGAGTGGCTGATCACCCTTCGGTGGCTGTTGCTCTAGACCTCTAAAGTATCGTTATGAAAACTGAAATCATTAGTTTAATTATGGTTCTTTGATTAGATATATTTTTGCTAAATTGATTGGATAATTCAGTAGTGGTTAGGACAAAAATAACTAATAAGGTCAATTGATTGTTATATGTTTCATCATGTCTTCCACAATCATATCTTTGCTTAAAAATGAAAAATTAACCAGTGAAAACTATGTGACGTGGAAATCTAATCTAAATACGATTCTAGTTATTAATGATCTACGGTTTGTTTTGATGGAGGAATGTCCTCCAGTCCCCACTCGAAATGCATCTCAAGCGTTTGAAGGATGCTTATGACTATTGGACGAAGGCCAATGATAAGGCCTGATCTACATCTTGGCAAGTCTGTCTAGTGTTCTTACCAAAAAGCATGAGGCCATGATGACTACACGGTTGATCATGGAGTCCCTTCAACAAATGTTTATAATGTGTGCATGAAAGAGAGAAAATCAGTGAGAGAACAAATTCTTGACCTGATGGTCCATTTCAATGTCATCAAAATGAATGGAACGGTCATAGATGAGCAGAGTCAAGTGTCCTTTATTTTGGAATCACTTCCGAAGAGTTTTCTTCAGTTCCGCAACAATGTAGTAATGAACAAAATACAATACAATCTGACTACCCTTTTGAACATGTTACAGATTTTTCAGTCTCTTATGAAAGATAAAGGACCAATAGAAGAAGAAGAAAATATTGCCCATTCCAAAAAGTTCCATAAGGGTTCATCCTCTTGAATAAGTATGTTCCTTCTGAAGGATCCCAATGAATGGTCTTTGATCGGAAGTGAGATCATCCCAAAACTTCAAATCTTACAGAATTCAATTTTACAAAGAAAAAATATATAGTAATAAGCATTTAATTAAAAAACAATATGATATGCTAATAAATAAAATGACAGAAGAATAAATTAGGGTTATTGGAACCCTTACCTTTTGAAGACACAAAAACCTTCACGAATTGTTCTTCTATGTGTAGAACACAAACATCAAAAGGACACCACCACTTGGAGACCATGATATTCTTAGATCTACTCAAGAGTTGTGGGCTCTGGCTATTTTGGATTTTGTGAGGGAAGGGTATTGATTGAAAGAAGAGAGGGGGAGCAGGGGAAATTATTCTTCTTTATAAAGAACACAAACACCAAAAGGGCATCACCACTTGGAAACCACGAAATTCTCAAGTAGAGAACCCAAGAATTGTGGGCTTTGGCTATTTTGGATTTTGTGAAGGAAGGGAATTGATTAAGTGAAGAGAGGAGGAACAGGGGAAATTCTTCTTCTAAGAACAAAGAACTATCCTGTGTGGTTTTTCTAGGAAGAAGAAGAAGTCTCCAATAACCATATCCCACTAACGTAATGTGGAGAGAAAAAGTAGAGGGACGGAGTTACAACTCCCTCCCATTAATTAATTAAATATATAATTAAATTACTTATTTAATAAATGATTTAATATATATTAAGATGCTAACCACCTTATCATATAATATATATTAAACTATATGTTATCAAAGATAACATGTAATCTATAGTTTTAATATTGTATCATATATAATATAACCTATGGTTTATTTTTTCTCATTAATAACATTTAATATAAATCACATTTACATTAAATTTAACAATATGAATCCAATTCATAAAATTAATATTTGAATTATATTCAAATATTTATTTCCTCTTATAAAAAGTTAATATTATAATATATCAAATACATTATAGTAATTATATCACATATAATTAAAGTTTAATTAATTATATCATATATAATTAATTCCATCAATTAATTTGAACAATTCAAATTAATTCAAAATTTGATTCTCATTTAATCCTGTTGAGCTACTAAGGGGACCTCATGAACCTATAGTTTGAAGCTCCAATGGTACGTGAACAATTAATTAAACTCTTTAACTAAATTATTCACCATCCGTTAACTGTTGGACACTCCACTAAAGACCAACAGCTACACTCTTCGTACTACAAATATATTTCTATATCCATTTTATATAACCAATCAACAGTACAATGACCCTTCACAAATTGCTCGTAAGTACAATTGGGCTAAAATTATCGTTATGCCCCTACAGTTACATCTAACTTCTTAAGTACCGCTTATCTCTCTAATGAACAATAGATCATAGTCCAACTATGACTAAACCTCTCTCGAGCCAGGAGAGGGTGTGACACCACATTGTTCAAGTATTAGAATCAGCTCTTAAGGGAATAATATATCTACTTGTCCCAACATTGGAGAAGGAGTGTATTCCTTCTTGTGTAGCTATGTTCTCAGCTCCCCAATTAAACTAATCCCCAAAATGATAGGCTTGTTAAGTTGACAATCTGGCCACTCTCACCCATACAAATCAACGAACCGCCCTTATAGGCAGGAGTTCACAACTCACTCAGAATTCAGGTCATGTTACCTATGGTCATCCAGGTCATGTTACCTATGGTCATCCTGGTGAAATGTAAGTCTCTATTATGAACGACGTTACCTATGGTCATCGCTTAGTTCTATCATATAGAACATCATCGCGTCGCTTAGCTCTTCATCTACACGATCGCTTAGCTCCGCATCTAAACGATCACTCAACGCTATCGCGAGCACTTCATTGCATCGCTTAGCGCACGCAGCAGCTACACGTTTGAGTAGTGCCATCGTATAGCAAATTCAACGTATCGTTTAGTTCCCACACCAAAAGCTAAACGATCACTTAGTGTTATCGTATAGTAAATTGAACCCATCGTTTAACTCCCGCAGGTACACGATCCTTTAGCTTTCAACATCACATCGACCAGCGCCCATTGCTATACGATCGGCTAGCTTTTCTTCATATCGTATAACGCCTGGAACTAGATGATCGCTTAGCAACTGAACCTCAACAACGATTTTGAGCAGAAGCTGTAAAACTGATACAACAACTCGGCCTCCTTCACTTGTTTCTTTAGTTACATCTTAATTTCAACTCTAATGACCCCAAATAAATTACAGACTCTTGGTAACATATAAAAGCTCATCAAACTAGAGCCAATTACAAATTTAAATGAGAAATTAAAGAGAAATAAAATGCCAAAACTCATAAAACCATATCAGTGCATTAATTTCATACTTCTCATATAAAACACCTACCAAACCAAAATTAAACCGAATTGAATGCTTATATGATGCTCTGATACCAATTGTAGGATTGTATTAGCAACAACGGAAGCACAAGAACCATTTAAGCACTCTAATTCACTGATTTTGGTAAAATTTAAAGCATGCTCTTACAGTAAACAAGTGAGTTTCAGACATACCTCTTGTAGAACTTCTTCAAAGCTTGTTCTCCAGCTGTAATCTTCTCCAAATCTTTTGTTCTCTAGCTGCAATCCTCTCCAAATCTTGTTGCAGACCACCTCAAGATCTTCCCTACTATTCTCTTGGTACTCTAGATTGGGTTGTGGGACTTAAAACAAGCTTGAATTAAGGGATGAAGGAGAAAAGCTCATAGTAGCAATCTTGTTGAAGAACCCTTTATTCAACCCGAATTTTCTCTAAAATTCTCTCTTGATTGCATGCCCAAAATTTACTCCAAACTCTTCATTATATTGCAGATCAACATGCAAAGGAGAGAGTTGCATGAGTTGCAGCTCATGCTTAGAGTAAGACAAGGCAAAGAAGATGGCTTTTGTGTGAGCTAGTAAAAAGATGGATAATGGGAAAACAAGCTTTTCCATTTTGTGTTTTGATTTTCTAATTTCCAATTTTATCCCAAAATCAAATTTTGATTTTTAAAATCTATTTTGATTTTTTAAAACTGAAAAATAAAATTAATTTTATAAATTAATTTAAAATAAAACTTAATTAATTTAATATCAAATATTAAATTAATTTTTACACATATCCATCTTTATATATTTAAATCATATTTAAATATATAAATTCTCCTATTCCGTTTAGTTCTCAAATTAAATACGTAATTATATCTCATATAATTACTAATTCCCTTAATTCTAATTTGAACGTTTCAAATTAACTTATCACACTATTTTAGAGCTAGTTTGTGACGAGCTAGTAAGGGGACCTCATAGACCTACAGATCATAGGCTCCAACGACCCAAGATTAATTGGTTAAACTCATTAGATCAGATTAATCCCCATTCGTTAACTAATCGGTCACTCCACTAAAACTCATAGTTGCACTCCCCTTACTATAGATATATTATGTCCATATGATTTAACCATAATCAGCAAGTGATCCTTCACAGGTTGTTCGTAATAACGGCTGGGTCAAATATCTGTTTTACCTCCAAGATTATGTCTTATTCCTCAAGTTCATACTGATCCTCTAATGAACAACTGGTTTGTGATCCAATCACCAAACCCAACTCTTTTAGCCCAGTGAAAGGGTGAGGCCCCTTGTTCAAGACCTGGATTCAGTACTTGAGAGAACAACCTTTCTTCTATCCCTAAATCGGTAGGCGTGAATTCCGTCTTGCACCCTCTGTCCCAAACTATCTATTCAGTCTCACCGCTGAAATGGGAGTCTTATTGAGTCGGCGCTGTTGAGCCAACCCTCACCTATGAAAATCTAAGGGTAATCCTGAATAAACAAGATTTCATAGTTAGCTCAGGATTAAGATCGAGTTACCTAGGTCGTCTAGGTGAAATAGTCAGTCTTATACAGTAAACAAAGTTATAAAGTAAGAGTGACTTATTTCTTGGTCCGATCTTATGCAAACTCATTGCATAGGACGCCCCCACTCCTCATGTCATAACATGTACGAATTAGGATCACATCGTATGTAGTACTGTACAACTCTTTGTAACAAGTACAGAGTAGACCGAATCCAATGGTGTTACCAGAATAAGGTACCCAACCTTATTCATGTACCATAGATCATTTTGACTATTTACTCGAACCTGATCCACTTTTGTGTCTCCACATAAAGTTCAAGTAGTCATACAGTAGTCATGGGTCTTAGTTTATTGGATTTAGACTTTCATATAATTTATGAAATCAATTATAAGTATATTGATTATAGAAAATGTTTATCATTTTACAAACTGCGAGTTTTAGGACATAAAACCCAACAATACTCCCACTTGGACTAAAACTTCAGTGGATCAATATATAACTGTATACAATGTTGAGTTTACATGGAGAGAATAAAATGTACAAATACAATAAACTAGGGCATCACAATACTCACAAATTCTCCCACTTGCCCTAGTGATACAAAACTCATAGACCTAGTCCTACTAGGTGACCCTCGAACACTTTAGCCGAGAGGGCCTTCATAAATGGATCAACTAAGTTGTCTTGGGAAGCAATCTAGGTGACAATTACGTCTCCTCTATGTACAATCTCCCTGATGAGATGGTACTTCCGTTCGATATGCTTTCCTCATTTATGACTTTGTGGTTCCTTTGAATTTGCAACTGCTCCACTATTGTCACAATGGAGAATGACAGGCAGATGCATATTAGGAACTACTTCCAGATCTGTCAAGAACTTTCTGAGCCACTGCTTCTTTTGCTGCTTCACTTGCAGCTACATACTCAGCTTCCATTGTGAAGTCAGCAATACGACTTTTCTTGATGCTTCTCCACACAACTGCTCCTCTGTTCAGAGTGAATACTAACCCCGAAGTTGATTTTCTCGAATCAATATCGGTCTGAAAGTCAGAATCAGTGTATCCAGTAAGGATCAGATCCTTAGCAGTATACACAAGCATATAATCTCTCGTTCTCCGAAGATATTTAAGAATGTTTTTAACAGTAGTCCAATGATCATGACCAGGATTGGACTGAAATCTGCTGACAATTCCTACATAGCATATATCGGGACGAGTACACAACATTGCATGTATTAAACGCCCTACTGTTGATGCATATGGAATTCGATTCATCTTCTCAAGCTCTTGAGGTGTCTTAGGACTCTGTTCCTTAGACAGGTGAATTCCATTCCTGAAAGGTAAAAATTCTTTCTGGGAATTTTGCATTTTATACCTAGACGACATCTTTTCTGTATTAGATGCTTGAGAAAATGCTAATGTTCTGTTCTTGTGATTCCGAACTATTTGGATTCCAAGAACATACAGTGCTTCTCCAAAATCTTTCATTTGGAATTGTGAAGCCAACCATTTCTTAATGTCAGCTAGATATTCTACCTCATTCCCAATGAGTAGAATATCATCAACATACAACACCAAAAAAGTGACAATTTTGTTAACGATTTTCTTGTATACACAAGGTTCATCAACATTTTGTTCAAAGCCATAAGATTTAATCGCAACATCAAATCTCATATTCCAGGATCTAGAAGCTTGTTTTAATCCATAAATGGATCAATTAAATTTGCAAACTTTTTGCTCTTGACCCTGTTGTATGAACCCTTCTGGTTGAGACATATAGGTACTCTCTTCAAGATAGCCATTCAGAAAAGCTATCTTGACATAAATTTTCCAAATTTTATAATCATAAAATGTGGCTATGGACAAGAGTGTTCTAATAGACTTTATCATGGCAACTAGAGAGAAGGTTTCTTCAAAATCTACCCCCTTTCTTTGGGTAAACCCTTTTGCCTCAAGTCTAGCTTTGTAGGGTTGTACCTCACCAGCTTGGTCTCGTTTTCTCTTGTAGATCCATTTGCAACCGATGGGTTTTACCCCTTCAATTTCATCCACAAGATCCCAGATAGAATTGAAATACGTAGATTCCATTTCAAGGTCCATGGCTTTAATCCATTGGTCTTTATTCACATCATTCATTGATTGGTTAAAAGACAATGGATCCTCTAAACCATCATTTGGTATGATGACTTGAATTTCAGTTAAACCCATGCACCGGTCAGGCTTCTACATAACCCTTCCACTATGATGAGGCATTCTCAACTCTTGAGAAGGATGTGAAGTCTTAGTTTCATCAACAACTCTTGTTGATGGACCTGCTCTATCAACAACTCTTATTGAAGGACCTACTCTATCAACAACTCTTGTTGATACTTTTTGTCATTTCTCTGGACTTTCTTCTATTACTAGCTTACTGCGAAGTTGATGATTCTTTATATAGTCTTCCTCTAGGATGGTTGCATTTGTCGATAAAAATACTTTATCATCTTGAGGATCATAAAAGAGACCACGTTTTGTTTCTTTTGGGTAGCCTACAAATAGGCATACTTTTGAATAGTGTTCCAACTTTTTAGGATTTTGCACCAACACATGTGCTGGACAACCCCATATCGCGAAGTGATATAAATTTCCTTTACGTCCTCTCCAGTGCTCATAAGGTGTTTCAGAAACAGTTTTCGAGGGAACCATGTTCAAAATATACACTACAGTCTCAACTGCGTGTCCCCAAAAAGAATTTGGTAACTGAGCGTAACTCATCATGAAACGAACCATGTCCAACAATGTTCTTTTTCTCCTTTCTGCCACACCGTTCTGCTGAGGTGTGCTAGGGGCTGTGAGTTGAGACTGAATTCCATGTTCTATCAAATAGTTATGGAATTCTATGTCCATATACTGACCACCTCGATCCGATCGAAGTGTTTTAATCTTTTTACCTAATTTTTTTTCAACCTCAGTCTTCCACTCTTTGAACTTTTCAAAAGTTTCAGACTTTTGGTGAATTAGGTAAACATGCCCATACCTAGAATAATCATCTATAAGACTAATGAAATATTCATACCCTCATCTCGCTCTAGCATTTAGAGACCTACAAATGTATGAGTGAATCAGCTCTAGGGGTTCTTTGGCTCTAAGACCTTTTCTAGAAAAAGATCTTTTTGTCATTTTACCCTCAAGACAGAACTCACATAATGGTAATGAACTGTCTTCCAACTTATTTAGATGACCGCTCTTAACCAATCTCTCAATCCTGCTAAGATTTATGTGACCCAATCTTAAGTGCCAAAGATAGGCATTTGGAGAAATCTTCCTTTTCTTATGAGTCCCAGTGGTTTTAAACCTCTCTATGTTCAAAACAGCTTTGACCTCAATTGGTTTTAACATGTTCAAGTTATTTTCTAATTTTGCAAATCAAATCTGTTTATTTCCCGTATTGATGAACACTTCATCATTTTCTAAATAAACTTTATAATTTTGTTCTAACAAACAAGAGACAGATATTAGATTCCTTTTCATAGAAGGAATATAATATACATTTTTCAAATAAATGTATTTATCTCCTTAAAATAGCTTCATATCTCTCACTACTTGGGCTGAAACAATCTCCCCGGTCCCTATCTTAAAGATTGGTTCACCTTCTGTCAACTGTCTCCAGAAACTTGTTTCTTGTGAGATAGTACAAACATGATTAGCGACACCTGAATCAATTATCTAGATTTTATCGTTTTCCACTAAACATGCTTCGTTAACAAGTAAGTCATATTTATCTTGTTTTCCGAATTTTGCACTCTCATCTACATAATTCATAATTTCAAATGACTTGGGAGATAGAGGACAATCCTCTATTAAAACTCTTTTGGTATAATCAACTGCTAGTAATTTGTTTGTTGATTTGATTTTACTATTATTTAAATTGGAAGCGAGTATTCTAGAGGAAATCGACATGTTGATAAAATTCAAAAAAAATTCTAATTAGCAAATTGTAATTAAATCCAAAATCAAGTTTTAGCAAAAAAGTAATAATGTACCCATAACCATTATTTATTTGCAATGATACTCTAGTGAGTCAGAATATGTGCTACCGAGGGGCAGTCATATACACCTTCACTAAAACAAAAAATTTTGACCAAACAGTATCCCTGGAATAACTCTTATTCCTGTTGTCTCCGGAATAACTCTTATTCCTATAGTCGTTTAGTTATCGTTTTCAGTCAAGATCTTTACTAACAACATAGTAAGTTTTGTAAGTGTGACCCACCATTTTCAGATCTTATAGAACGATATGAACTTTCCTCCAAAATAGAAGACAATATCCAAGATGGAACTATAAAACCCTATTCATTTTATTGAAGCCTTGGTTGTTCCGAATCCTATGTTACAACCCTCCAAGGGGATAGCCGTCACTAAACGACTAGCAAAGGGTCGCCTAAAGCAAACCAACAGGCGCAACATAAGAATCTCACGGTTCAGACTAATGAAAGAGACCGTAGGATATATTGACACAGATTCTTCACCCACTTACTATGAACTACTTCCTCCATTTACCTTGATATTGACTTATACAAAACACTTTCCGAATGGAGGTCACTCCCAGGGTGACAGAAGCATCATATGAATCTCACGGTGTAAACTATGTGGAGAAGTGGCAGTTGAAATCTATATATCATATAATAGACTTATGTTTGAATAACTTCCTCTTATTCACTGAAATCTAGATTTAAGCTAAAAAATACTTTCCAAATGGAGGTCACTCCTAGGGTAACATGAAGTAATGCTTAAATCTGGATTGTGAACTCTTAGACGTGAGAGCTAAAAATAACATATTGTATATGTTATTAATCTCCCACTGAATTTTTTCAAATAACTCTATCATAAAAAAGTTATTAAACTGCCACTGAAGTGTTTTATTAGGTAGATTCATACTTAGTTATTTTCGGCTAATAAAACAACCCTAAGTCTATGTGGTTTATCCAAGTATAACTCTTATAATTGGATTTTAACCTACGATGTCTAGGTGATAAACCATTTTATTTCCTATCATCACTCACGATACTCATAAAATGTGTTACCAATGCTCAATAATTCGGCCATAATCCCCAGTTAGGAGGTGTTCCGTAAATTGTCAACTTAAGTACCCCCAGCCTTAGACAGGATTATATACCGATTGAGTTTGTAACCTAAGTTTTAACTATTAAAATAAGTGGTCAACCTACGTGAGCATGCAATTGTTTTTTTATGGATTTTAAATGTCTAACACAATTTGATAACAACTTATAAAACTTTAGACATGCTAAACATCCATAACATACATAAGGCATTCAATATTTAATATAACATTTATATTAAATACAAGAAACCCTAACATGCATACTATATATTATAACTAATTATAACATACTTTCAATGCATCTAACATACTTCCTATGGTGGGATTTTAAATCTAAATGGCATACTGTATGCACATCCAAGATTTATTTAATTATAACATACATCAAATGCATAAATAATTAAATACAGGCTGATATAGTTTTAGTTTTGGCATAAACAAGCAAACAGAAGCCTAACTTTTCCCTACGGTGGGCGCATTAGGGCAGGACCCTAGGGCCTAAAATAAGGGGTTACACTTACGCAGTATTGTTAAATGTTAACAAATTCTGGACCAAAAAAATGGTGACTATTAGAGCCAATTACAATAGGTGTTTCTATCTAATGGTTGAGAATGTCTTATCCCAATGAAGGGGCACTTGATCACCCCACCGGTGACTTTTGTCCTGCCTCACTTGAGCATCATTGTAAAATAGATGTCTTTTCACTTATGGTACAATAAAACTATTTTGCTAAAACCTAAAATGGGTGTTAAAAGTGGTAGTGCAAATAGACTTATTAAGTTTGTTCATTTTTTTAAGCAAATTTTTAAATTATGGCAACCGTGACATTGCTTTATTAGCCACTGATAAACTAACTTGCGACAACCACGCTAGATGGAAAAACTCAATACTTACTATATTAATCATCGATGATCTTCGATTTGTCCTTACAGAGGAGTGTCATCGTATTTCAACTTATACTGTTACTCAAAACGTTCGAGACGCATATGAGCGGTGGACATGGGTGAACAAGAAGGCCCGAGCGTACATCTTGGCCAGCATAAACAATGTCTTGGCCAAGAAGAATGATCCCATGGTCAATGCATGAAAGATCATGGAGTCCCTGAAGGGAATGTTCGGACAACCGTCCATGCAGCTCAAGCATGATGCTCTCAAAAGCATCTTGAACTCTAAAATGAAGGAGGGTACATCTATTCAAGAACATGTTCTGAACATGATGGCCAACTTTAATGTGGCGGTGATGAACGGGGCCCGCATCGATGAGGGCAGGCAGGTTAACATTATTCTACAAATGCTGCCAGAAAGCTTCCTGCACTTCGTTAGCAATGCTATTCTAAACAGGGTTGATTACACCCTTACAACTCTTCTCAAAAAGTTGCAGACGTTCTAATCCTTGTTGAAAAGCAAAGAGAAGACGATTGATAAGGCAAATGTTGCTTCATTATCTAAAAAGTTCCACTAAGATTCGACCTCAAGAACTAAGTCTGCACTTTCTTCTTCCAACACTAACAAGTGGAAGAAGAAGAAGGGTAGTAAGGGGAAGGGGAAGACATCGACTAACCCACAACCTACCACACAGGGGGGTAGGCAACCAACGCTAGTTGAAAAAGGAAAATGTTTCCATTGCAACCAGGATGGGCACTAGAATCGGAACTATCCACGTTGGCTAAAGGAGAGGAAGAAGGCTAAGGCCAAGGGCAGACAAGGTAAATGTGATTTACTTGTTCTGAAAACTTGTTTAGTGGAGAATGATGATTCTGCCTGGATTATAGACTCTGGGGCCACTAATCATGTTTGTTCTTCTTTTCAGGAGATTAGATCCTAGCGGCAGCTTAAGGCTGGTGAGATGACGATGTGAGTAGGCACCAGGCATGTCGTCTCAGTTGTGGCAGTGGGAGACCTCCAGTTAACTTTACATAATAGATTTATCATTTTACATGATGTATATGTTGTTCTTGAGTTAAAGAGGAACTTAATTTCTGTAAAGTGTTTGCTTGAATGGAAATATACCCTCAACTTTTTAATGAATAAAGTGTTTATTCTAAAAGATGGTGTTGAGATATGTTCAGCATTACAGGAAAATAATTTGTATGTGCTAAGACCGTTAGCAAAAAATTCCCTCCGTAACATAGAGATGTTTAAAACTGCCGTAACTTAAAATAAACGACTTAAACTTTCTCCCAAAGAAAATGTCCAACTTTGGCACTTTCGATTAGGGAAAATTAATCTCAATAGGATTGAGAGATTGGTGAAGAATGGACTTCTAAACAAGTTAGAGGAAAATTCTTTACCTGTGTGCGAGCCTTGAGGGCAAGATGACTAAAAGACCTTTAATTGGAAAAGGTTATCGTGCCAAAGTGCCTCTAGAGTTAATACATTCAGACCTTTGGGTCCAATGAATGTGCGAGCCAGGGGAGGTTACGAGTATTTCATCACTTTTACTGATGATTACTCAAGGTATGGGTATGTTTATTTGATACAACATAAGTCAAAAACCTTTGAAAAGTTCAAAGAGTTTAAGGCTGAGCTTGAAAATGCATTAGATAAATGGATTAAGACACCTCGATCTGATCAGGGTGGAGAGTTTTTGGATTTTGAGTTCCAAAACTATTTGATAGAACATGGAATCGTTTACCAACTCTCAACACTTGGCATACCTCAGCAGAATGGTGTATCGGAGAGGAGAAACAGAACCCTATTAGACATGGTTTGATCGATGATAAGTTACGCTTCCTTACCAGACACGTTTTGGGGTTTTGCAGTAGAGAATGTAGCCTATATCCTCAACTGTGTTCCTTTCAAGAGTGTTTCCAGAACATCTTTGGAGTTGTGAAATGGGCATAAAGCTAGTTTGCATCACTTTCGCATTTGGGGTTGCCCAGCCCATGTTCTTGAGGCTAAGCCTAAGAAATTGGAACACGTTCGAGGCTGTACCTATTTGTAGGCTACCCTAAAGGGACACGAGGGGTTTACTTTTATGATCCTAAGTAAAACAAGGTGTTTGTGTCGACAAACGCTACCTTCCTTGAGGAGGATCATATGAGGGAGCACAGTCCGAAAAGTAAAATAATATTGAGTGAACTTTTCAAAGACACTGCTGAAACTTCAACAAGAGTTGTTGAAGGGCCTATTACACCAACAAGAGTTATTGATGGAAGTTCATCTAGTAGGTCAAATCCACCTCAAGAGTTAAGGGGACCTAGACATAGTAGGAGGGTTGCGAACCCACCTATTCGCTATATGGGTTTAACTGATATCTTGGCTATTGTAGCCGATGGCGAGATTGAGGATATGTTATCTTATAAGAAGGCAATGGAGGATTTGACATAAATGAATGGGTCAAAGTCATGGATCTCGAGATGGAGTCTATGTACTTCAACTTAGTATGGGATCTTGTAGATCAACCTGATGAGGTTAAACCTAAAGGTTACAAATGGATCTACAAGAGGAAATGGGTGATGGGAAGGTGCAAACCTTTAAGGCTAGACTTATGGCAAAGGGATTTTGTTGGGATTGGTGTCCTAATTCTCCTGGAGTCTCATTGTTTGTAATTATACACATTGTTTTACGAATATAATTTTCATTCTGACATTTACTCATATCCAATAAACAAAGTTTCGTAGTTATCTTATGTAAACTTAAGCATGTATATGAGATATACAAATGGATCATGCCTTAGGTGATAACCTAAATAGGTCTGTAGTATAAGGATTAATGTGGGATACTTGATCCTGGTGACAATACGGATACGACCAGCTTTGTAGAGGTTTGCAAGTGTTGTAAACTACTACAGATGGTAGATCCTGACCATTCATGTGGAGACATATGAGCGGGGGTGTCCTATACAAAGAGTTTGTATAAGACTAGACCACGAGATGACTAGGCTCAGTATATAACGCCATTGATACTAGAGACTTACATCTCACCTAAACGACCATAGGTGACACGACCTCAATCCTGAGTGTTTTGGGAACTCCTGCCTTTGAGGGCGGTCTTCTGATTAGTATGGGTGAGAGTGCTAGATTTTCAACTCAACATGCCTACCTTTTTGGTGACTTGTCTGATTTTAGAATTGGGAACTCATACACAAGATGGAATTCAGTCCTTTCCCAAAGTAGGGGCAAGTAGATAGATTGCTCCTTAAAAGTTGATTCCATGGCTTGAACATAGTGGTCACAGCTTCTCTTTGGAAGAGAGGACTCAGTCATAGTAGGACTATGACTTATGTTCATTAGAGAATTCAGTGGTACTTAAGGAGTTAGATGAACTACAGGAGCATAACGGTTATTGGCTGAGCTGTACTTATGGGCGATCTGTGAAGGGTTGTCGCACTGTTGATTGGTTAAGATGGACACATAATATATCTGTGGTAAGAAGAGTTCAGTTGTCGGTCTTTAGTGGAGTGCCTGGCAGTTAACGGATGGTGGATCCCGTGGCTCAGTTATTCACGTACCGTTAGAGCTTCGAGCTAAATGAGATCCCCTAGGTAGCTTAATCGATTCAAGTTGAGGATCAGTTCTTGGTGTTGATTTGAAATGTTCAAATTGGCAAGAGGTAATTCGATTATATATGATATGATCGGTATGGTGTATGAGATACATCAAGTGGAAGATTAATGTAAATGAAATATACATTAAGTACCATGGAATAGAAAAAGAGCTACGGTTTATATGTTTCATGAGATGAAATATTAAAACTATAGGTTATAAATATATTATGGTAAGTTAGTTATCATTTATATTTATAATAATATTAATTATTGGATAATTATCTATTTTTCTCTAATAACCAATTAAGTGGGAGGTTATTGGTGGTTTCATGGTAACCGTGAGATAAAAGGAAAAATGTTTTCCTAATTTTAGTAAGAAAAGAATTTATGTTTTTGAGACTTTCATTCTTGAAAAAATCTCATGGAGAAGTTGTCAAGTAAATCAGATTTACTAAGCGATAGCTAAATGATCGCATAGCTTTTGCTAGATGATCGCATAGCTTTTCCTAAACGATTTGGCATCGACCTATACGATAGGTTGTTCCATCTCCTACTTGCTCAATCATTTACACGATTGTGGTTTCTCTAGTTTTCTCCCTCAAACCAAGTCCACACGAGCCCACCCTCTAGATTCTCACACTGAGAATACCCACCTTATAGTTAAAAAAAAAAAAAACCAACCTTAGGTATTGCAATTATTCATGCATCATGTATCATTATAAATGTTATAATCTAGCACGAAGAAATTACATGAGAGTTATATTTTGCATGCAGTAAGCATATTCATGCATCATCCTTTTATTATAAGTGTTATAGTCTAAGGGTGAATGGACGCATGTTATGCTTGTTTCATTGCTGTTTTGTATAAGTGTTATATAAAAGAAGTAGCAATCAATGAACAATGCATTGAGTATGATAATTAGGCTATTTATAATCGTTATGAATGCCTTGCATGTTTTAGCTTTGCATTGTGGTTTTGGTTGTTTCCGTTTGTAAGAAGGAAATTAGACCTAAAATCGATAAGAAAGAGTTTCATGCGAACTTAGGGTGAACTCAAGCTTTTTAAAAGGGTTTTAAAACTGGATTGAGATAGATCTAAGTTCAAATAGTTCTAAAGAGTTTAGTAACCTAGATTAATCTTTTAAAATCGGTTTAATAGGATTAAATTGATTGGCATAAAAGATTTTTTTTAAAATCTATATATAAGGGACCTTTTGTCTAAGGCGGGTTCTGTCTAGGCTAGGGTTCTTAAGCTGAGAGAAATGGAACACTCTTACCTGGGAACCTACCTGGAAAGGTGAATTAGATAGATTTTCTACAAGCATGCGACAAATGATCAAAGACCAAAGGTTATAAAAGCCTTGTTTAATGCTGAATGTTTAGTACGACAACAGCAGCTAAAAGACCAAAGGTTTCTCCTAAGTAAAATGCCCATCTTTGGCATCTAAGAATAAGTCACATCAACCTCAATAGGATTGCCAAATTGAGAAAAAGTGGACTTCTAAAAGTTTAGAAGAAAACTGTTTGCCGGTGCAATCATGCCTCGAAGGTAAGATGTCCAAAAGACCTATTATTGGAAAAGTACAGAGCCAAGGAAGCCTTGGACTTGTACATTCTGACCTCTGTGGTCCGATGAATGTTAAAGCTCGAGGTGGGTATGAATATTTCATCTATTTCATAGATGATTATTCAAGATATGGGTATCTCTACCTAATACAACGTAAATCTGAAGCCCTTGACAAGTTCAAGAAGTATAAGGCTGAAGTTGAAAACTTGTTAGATAAGAGGATAAAAACACTACGATCTGATCGTGGTGGAGAGTATATGGACCTCCAATTCCAGAACTATATGATAGAACATGGGATTGCATCCCAACTCTCAGCCCCTGGTATACCTCAGCAAAATGGTGTATCAGATGAAGGAAATCGGAAGCGAGATTTTCATGAGCAGTGGAACAAGACTATTCCAAATTACAATCATGAATGAACATATATTTACAGTTGACTTCAAACAAGCAGTTATGCAAATCATACAGAAATTACAGCATGAAAATCTCAAATGAACAATGAGAAAAACTCTACGCACATAGGCAGAAACTTCTCCATACTCCGATGCGCACTCTGATTGCTCGAACAACAGTAACTACGAACGCTAGATCTACATGATCGTAACACCACAGTAACTGTCACACCCCATCCCAGACTACCCTTTGAGTCTAAGAAAGGGCGTGGCTGCAGCAGTTATCAACACTTTTGTTGACACTTACTGCCTAATAACTCTTGCAGAAATAACTCTGATACCAATGAACAAATTCAACAACCAACTGATTAAGTAGGCCCATTTTATTACAACAACGTAACATTTATACAACTCCAAGACTTAATAACAAAGTTTACAAGAACAACTGTAAAACCCTCCAGAAGTGTAACTGTGGCTTGTGGCAGACCTTGACCTTAGCAGAACCCTGGAACTCCTCACCTTTCGCTACCTGGGGGGGCAAAAAAAAATTAGAAAGCATAAGCTATAAAGCCCAGTGAGTGGTGCCTTTAGATAAAAGAATAACTTTATCAACAAAAATATACTTTTGGAAAGCAATGCATAGTCAACAGGAATATTACCACAAGTTCAATATTATTTTCCAACCAAACTGCTGGACAGTCCCCAACTCGACCGCTGGTTAAAACAATCAACCCTAGCTTGACCGCTGGTTATCACATAATAAAAACATCCACAGCTTTACCATTGGTTATCCTTGGCATGATCCTACATTTTCCTCAGTACTTTCACACGTATACTAAGACAACAACAATTCCTGTGGAAACTTTCCCTGTACCCTATTATCCCGCCAATGTGCACATCGACTATTTCCCGCTAGCTATGCTTAGGTAACTTGACTATATTTTCCGTTGGTCATAACTGACTATCATTTCTCACCGACCGAAGCCGACTATATTTTTCCGCCAAGTACCTTTGCAAGCATGCTAACTATACATCCCGGGTACAATTTTAGTTTCTAAAGCAAACATACAAGCAATATCTTAACAAGCATAGTAACAAGATAAACATATATCCCTGACCATGCCAATTTAACATTATCCCCTATATATATTTACCTATACATCAAAATTACATCAACAATACAACAACACAATAACCATTCACCTTGATCGTTTAGGAACCTTTCTCTTTAGAGGTTCTTTGGTCACCTCGGGCTCCCTTCTGAACCCTATGATCAGGATTAAAATTAAAGCTCAGATTACTCATAGTTATAGGCTTTATCTCGAGTTACTTTCTTCTACAAATATACTCTAAAATATATCAGGAAGTTTACCTCTAAATCTTAGATTAAAAATTCTCGTGGTTTGGCCGGAAACATCAAAACATCAAGACTAGCCCAGCTTACCCGACAGCTCAACCCCTCTGTCTTTTCCTCATTCTTCAGCCCGATTCCTTGGAGATTATTCTCCGGCAGCCCTACCCTGAAAACTAGACTTGCAGAGCTTTCAGGTGGCTTTGAAAACACTCCAAACGCACGAGTAGTTTGGAAGAACTTCTTGTTTGAAGTTGGCCTTTAGCGTATGTCCGTACAGTTCTGCCTCCTCCGCATTTTTGCTTGTACCTCCGACCCACAATTTATTTTCCTTCCTCTTATTTTTCCCTCTCTTTGTGATCTTTACGTATTAACTTGATGTGCAGGTCGAAGTGGGGCGTCCTCCCCTTTTATAGGCGTCCAACAACCCTCTTTATCTGACACCTCCTCGTCCAAGTGTTTTCCTTAGTGATTGCCAACTTCCAGCCCTCTCCACCTCCTGCTTGAGGTGTCTTCACCTCACACCATCAATGAAACTTTTGATCAACGCAACTTTAGGTGTCCTTCTCCTACATAGCCAATGCATGGGGCTCAATTTTGCATGACTTCTCATGCACCCACCTCAAATCCTTAAGGCTTAAGACTCCTTCCTAGTAAGACACATGTTTGATGACGTCCTCCATATGAGCTCATCTTTCATATGCGTCCACAAACTCTTGGATGTTCAATGCATAGTATGCTATCAGCGCATAGTTGGCCATCAACGCATAGTTTATAATCAATACATAGTCTATAATCAACGCATAGTGTAATCATCAACGCATAGTGGGTCATCAATGCATAGTATGCAATCAATGCGTAGCAACCCTTGGTTCCCCTTGGTTATCAACACAGCACCATCACAACCCAACTTACTCAGTCATCCCAAGCCTTAACCATCGCAAGAGCCAACCACCATGTGTCCAACCTAGCCCATCGCATGGCCTATGTCCAACGTATCCATCATGCATGCCATCGTCAACTTTCAATGCATAGCATGGTCGCACGACCTCAACTTATAGGACGTTGCTTAGCATCAACGCATAGCTCGCTCGTCATCGATGCATTGGTCACTCGGCAGCATCGACACATAGGATGCTTGGCCGCATAGACGCATAAGATGCTCGACTGCATTGAAGCATAAGACGCTCGACTGGTCCAACGCGCCCATCGGGGCCAACGCAACCCTCGCATCCGCACACATCCTTGTGCCCTCGCATGACCTCGCGCCATACCAATGCATCACCCTCGGCTGTCTTCCTTCAGCCATATGGATGCATTCCATCGTGTCCAACGTATGCAACACATCCAATGCATCCATCATCTAACGCATAGCAATGCCTAGTCCAACACTTAGCCAATTTTCTCCTTGGCTTCCAACGCATGACAACTCTTGGCAATGGCTCTTGCCAATACTTCGGCCAATCATGCGTCCAACCTTACAAACGCATGGTTTCCTTTTCAACTTATGCGTTAATGTCTCCTAATACTTCACGCATGGGTCCTTTTGACTTTACACTTAGTCAAATTTCATCAATTAATGCTTAACTCAAAACTACTCAAGGAAAATCTATTCAACACTTAGAAATTTCCTTCATTTCAACATAAAATTTAACATCCACCTGCTTAAGTAGGAAAAATAAAAATGCGGGTTTCACAGTAACACAGCACGAACATTTCGAGCTCGGTCATGAACTCCTTCGCAACACGAACGAACTCCTCCGCAGCACCACGAACGGCCTCCAGAAAACCTCGACGGTGTCGAGTTGAGTTTGACACCACCAACAAGGTGACCTTGATATTCTCGATGTGAGGACTTGGTATGAGGCAGACGAACGGAGGAAACAACGATCGCGTACACGATTAGGCAAGTGAGAGATGGTGGAGACCTATCGTATAGGTCGATGCCCAATCGTTTAGATAAAGCTAATAAAGCTATGCGATCATTTAGCTCATCGTTTAGCTCGGTTTGTCGCCTACAGACTCTACATGATCATTTACCTTGGGCCAACGATCGTCTAGCAAAACTATGCGATCATATAGTAAATACTGCACGATCGTTGAGCTCGCCCAGCCGTCGTTTAGTAAATCCGAATTTATTTGACGACTTCGTGAGTTTCTTTGCCGAGAGAGAAAACTCAAAAAGCTTTTCAATATTTTGTAAAAACTTCTTTTCAAAATAGGAAACCACTTTCCTTTTAAACTCACGGTTAAACTCAAATAGCTTTTCAATATTTTGGTTATTTAAAAGAAAAAGAATTAATTATCCAATAATTAATATTATTATAAATATAAATGATAACCAACTTATCATACTATATTTATAACCTATAGTTTTAATATTTCATCTTATGAAACATATAAACCATAGTTCTTTTTCTATTCCATGGTACTTAATGTAAATCTCATTTACATCAATCCTCCACTAGATGTATCTTATACATCATACCGATTATATCATATATAATCAAAATACCTCTTGTAAATTTGAACATTTCAAATCAACACCAAGAACTGATCCTGAAATGAATCCAACTTACCAAGGGGACCTCATGAACCTGTAACTCGAAGCTCCAACGATACGTGAATAACTGACTAAACTCTTGAATCACGGGATCCACCATCCATTAACTGTCAGACACTCAACTAAAGACCGACAGTTGAACTCTCCTTATCATAGATATACTATGTGTCCATTTTAACCAATCAGTAGTGCCACAACCCTTTACAGATCGCTCGTAAGTACAACTGGGACAATAACCGTTATACCCATGTAGTTACATCTGTCTCCTTATGTACCACAGATCCCTCTAATGAACATAAGTCATAGTCCTACTATGACTGAATCTTCTCTTCCAAAGAGAAGCTATGACCACTATGTTTAAGCCTCGAAATTAGCCTTTAAGGGAGTAATCTCTCTACTTATCCCTGCTTTGGGAAAGAAGTGAATTTCATCTTGTGGATTGGGTTCCCAGCTCCCAAATCAGACAAGTCCCCAAAAAGGTAGGCATGTTGAGTTGCCAATCTGGCCACTCTCACCCATACTAATCAAAGAACCGCCCTCAAAGGCAGGAATTCCCAAAACACTCAGGATTGAGGTCATGTCACCTATGGTCATTTAGGTGAGATGCAAGTCTCTAGTATCATCGACATTATATACAAAGTCTAGTCATCCCATGGTCCAGGTCTTATACAAACTCATTGTATAGGACACCCCCCGCTCTACGTCTCCACATGAATTGTTAGGATCTACCATCTGTAGTAGTTTACAACACTTGCAAACCTCTACAAAGCGGTTTGTATCCGTAGTGTCACCAGGATCAGGTATCCCACCTTAATCCTTATACTACAGACCGATTTAGGTTATCACTTAAGGCATGATCCACTTGTATATCACATATACGTGCTTAAGTTCACATAAGATAACCAAGCAGCTTTGTTTATTGGATATGAGTAAATGCTAGAATTAAATAACATTATTTTATTCATTGAACAATGTGTATCTTTACAAAATAACGAGACTTCGGGAGAATTAGGACACCAATCCCAACATCAGAAAGGAGAAAAAAACCTTGTTGGACATGGTTCGGTCTATGATGAGTTATGCTCATCTTCCAGACTCGTTTTAGGGTTTTGCAGTAGAGACTGCATGCTATATCCTGAACAACGTTTCCTCGAAAAGTGTTTCTGAAACACCTTTTGAGTTGTGGAGAGGCCGTAAAGGTAGTTTACGTCACTTCAGGATTTGGGGCTGTCCAGCACATATGCTAGTGACTAACCTAAAGAAGTTGGAACCGCGTTAGAAGGTTTGCCTTTTTGTAGGTTACCCCAAGAAAACGAGAGGTGGATACTTCTATGATTCGTATGAGAACAAAGTGTTTGTTTCTACAAATGCTATCTTCTTAGAAGAAGACCACATCCAGGATCATAAGTCACGAAGTAAGCTCATTTTGCGTGAGATTTCTATTGAGACTAACAGATCATTAAGAGTTATTGAGGTCGGTACATCTAGTCAACCAACTTAAGAGTTGAGACTGCCTCGACGTAGTGGGAGAGTTATGAACCCACCAAATTGCTACATGGGTTTAGCTGAAGCCCAAAACGTCATTTCTAATGATGGGGTTGAGGATCCGTTGTCTTTTAAGAAAGCAATGGAAGATGTTGACAAGGATGAATGGGTTAAGGCCATGAACTAGGAAATGGAGTCTATGTACTTCAATAACGTGTGGAAGCTTGTTGATTCGCCTGATGGGATAAGACCTATTGGATGTAAGTGGATCTATAAGTGAAAGAGAGGTGTAAATGGAAAAGTGCAAACCTTTAAGGCTCAACTTGTGGCAAAGGGTTATACCCAGGTTGAGGGAGTTGACTATGAGGAAACTTTCTCATTTGTTGTCATGCTCAAGTCTATCAGGATACTCCTGTCCATAGCCACATTTTATGATTATGAAATATGGCAAATGGATGTCAAGACTGCCTTTCTTAATGGTAATCTTAAGAAGACCATCTATATGACTCAACTAGAGGGGTTCGTAGTTCCAGATCAAGAGCAAAAAGTTTGCAAGCTTAATAGGTCCATTTATGGGCTGAAACAAACATCTAGATCATGGAACATCAGATTTAACACTGCGGTCAAGTCGTTTGGCTTTGATCAGAATGTTGATGAGCATTGTGTTTACAAGAAGATCATCAACAGTTCAGTAGCTTTCTCGATACTGTATGTGGATGATATCCTACTCGTTGGGAATGATGTAAGGTATCTGACTGACTTTAAGAAATGGCTAGCTGCTCAGTTCCAAATGAAAGATTTGGGTGAGGCACAGTATGTTTTAGGGATCCAGCTCATTCGAGATCGAAGAACAAATGGTTACCCCTATCTCAGGCATCGTACATCGATCAAATGTTGATCAGGTACAAAATGCAGGATTCCAAGAGGGGTTTATTACCCTCTTGGAATCGTTTTGTCTAAGGATCAATGTCCTAAGACACCTCAAGAGGTTAAGGATATGAGACGGATTCCCTATGCTTCAACTGTAGGAAGCTTAATGTATGCAATGTTGTGTACCAAACCCAAAATTTTCTATGCAGTAGGGATTGTCAATCGGTATTAGTCCAATCTAGGATTTGATCACTGGACGGTGGTCAAGACAATCCTCAAGTATCTTTGGAGAATGAGGAACTACATGCTTATGTATGGAGATAAGGATCTGATCCTTACAGGATACATGGACTCTGACTTTTAGACCGTTAGAATTTCTCA